>NC_053037.3:439429292-439753875 GCF_002575655.3 Aegilops tauschii subsp. strangulata
AAGTTTCAACAACGTGTGGCTATCCTGTATTGGTTTCATAACTTTGTAAGGTAAACAGGGTAGAACAAGGTCAAGGGTGCAACTTGCCTGGTAATTGTTGATGTTCCTCACATAACAAATCTTGGTAATTGATGAAGTTCTTCACACACACAATCTTGGCAAAGCTACCCTCCGCTCTTCATACAATCTATCGTAAGTAATGAGCAATCATAAACAACAATACAATACAAATAAACATACAAGTGTTGTGCATGGTGTTAGTGTCAGTGCGTTGTGAGATCATGTGTCATGTGTTAACCCATAAGAGTTTGGAAAACAACATATTGATTGTTAATTGGAATACATATGACATAAGGGTTCACATGCGAGTTTCAATTCATATGGGTCCATCACATACATAGTATGTGATGCACTACTAGGAAAAGGGCTATAGATGAAATGACCACTAATGGCGCACCAGACATGTGGTGCGCCACTACTATATAGCAGTGGCGCACCATGTGCTGGTGCGCCATTAGTGTGAAAGACACTAATGGCGCACCACACACACGGTGCGCCACTAGTAACAATTTTTTTCCAAACATACTAATGGCGCACCAGGGCACAGTGCGCCATTACTAGTTCTAACTAGTAATGGCGCACGAGCCACATAGTGCGCCACTACTATATTTTTTTATTTGCAAAACTACTAATGGCGCACCAGGGTATAGTGCGCCATTACTAGTTTAAACTAGTAATGGCGCACTGTGCCCTGATGCGCCATTAGTGTATTTTTTTTATTATTTTTTTGTAAAACTACTAATGGCGCACCACCAGCAGGTGCGCCATTACTAGTTTAAACTAGTAATGGCGCATTGTGCCCTGGTGCGCCATTAGTGTATTTTTTTATTATTTTTTTGCAAAACTACTAATGGCGCACCACCAGCAGGTGCGCCATTAGTAACCAGGGTTACTAACTGGTTACTAATGACGCATTTGTAGGTGGTGCGCCATTAGTAACCTGGGACCAGCTAGATATTTTGGACAGCCACACCTACCCACTCACTTTCCCCACTTCATTCTCTCCACCTCCTCCTCCAAGCTTGTCTCGGCTGCCTCCTCCTCCTCACCTCATTCGCACCATAGATTCATCCAAATTAAGTGGTTAAATTACCTTTTTTTGATAGGTAAGTAAGGGGGAAGCTATCTTTATGTTGTTCTCCCTCCAACAACGTGCACATGCACTTTTTATGGCCTAGCTAGATCTATGTATGTTTGTGGTGTTGCATATGTTTGTGGTGTTGCATATATGTTTGTGTTTGCAGGTACCGGTATTTGAAATGCGATAGTTGCCAATATTTTGCCGGAATGTTGATTCATTTCCGTTTCGGCGAGAATTTTGGCACTATGCATTCTTTTTGGTCCTATTTTTAGGGAAAGTCATGCCAAATTTTTTCTTGGTTCTAAAATATCGTTTTGCTCTACCCCGCAGGCGACCATGGTCCGCACGATGACTGAAGGCATCGTGAATAGGTTTTTGAGCTCCGCGAAGGCCGAGATGCTTCAAAAGAACGAGACGGAGATAAGATGTCTGTGTCGAAGATGCAAGCTGAAGAGCTTTATTGCGGACCCGGATTCCGGGCAGGTGCGGGACCACCTGCTCTTGCGTGGTTTCATGGATGGCTATCGGTGGCAAGGTGATGAAGATGACTATGAAGTCGTCCATGGGGGCCGGGCAAGAAATGAGGAAGGGCAGCAAGACAACCACTGTGGCTCGGGCGGGCGAGAAGACGAAGAATCTCCAGGACATGAGCATGACGGTGATGCTGTACACAGTCATCATGTAGAAGATGCCGGACATGATGATGAGGAAGATGCCGGAGCAGACGAAGGGCATGATCATGAAGATGAAGATGCCGGCGGAGCAGACGACGATGGACCATTGATGGGCTGGGTGCAGGACCCTCATATTCAAGAGCTGCTTCTCAAGCAGACGGATAACGCAAGAGTTGCCGCCCGAGAGAAAGCCAAGCTGGATCAACTGGAAATAGACGCGGTTACTCCATTGTATGAAGGATGCAGGCCCGAGGATACCCGCCTGAATGTAACGCTCATGGCTCTGGAGATGAAGGTAAAACACAAAATGACCGACGCATGCTTCGACGAGAACATGTCATTCTGGCACGAACGTCTTCCCAAGGGGAACAAGTGCCCGACCAGTTTCGAGGAGGCGAAGAAAATCGTGTGTCCTCTGGATTTACCGCACGTGAAATACCATGTGTGCATGAACAATTGCATCATTTATCGGGACGAGCACGCGGAGTCTACCATATGTCCGGTGTGCGGCGTCACTCGATACAAGAAGAGGAAGAAAGCTCCTCGAAAAGTGGTGTGGTACTTTTCGATCACTCCTCGTCTGCAGCGGTATTTCGCGGACCCTAAGGTAGCAAAGCTCCTGCGTTGGCACGCGGATAGGGAGGAGAAGAAGCGAGAAGATGACGCAAATGATCCGGAGATAAATAAAAAAGACAAGATGCTGAGTCACCCTAAGGATTTGAGCCAGTGGCAAGCGTTGAACTTCGAACACCCAGAATTTGGGAAGGATCCAAGGAACATCGTGCTGGGCGCGAGCACCGATGGAGTCAATCCGTTTGGCAGCCAGAGAAGCACACATAGCACCTTGCCTGTGTTTGTGTGGATGTACAACCTTCCCCCCTGGTTGTGCATGAAGAGGAAGTACATTCACATGAGTATGCTAATTGAAGGGCCGAAACAACCAGGGAACGACATCAATCTGTATCTGGGGCTGCTGAAAGAGGAGCTAGACACGCTGTGAAAAACGCCAGCCAATACATGGGACACCGCAGAGAAAGAATATTTCCCTATGAGAGCCGCACTCTTCACGACGGTGCACGACTATCTCGGTTACGGATATCTCGCGGGGCAGGTGGTCCACGGATTTTCTGGATGCGTTAGGTGCATGGATGACACAACGTATCACCAGCTAGATAGAGATCCCGAGTCTTCGAAAACCGTGTTCATGGGACATCGAAGGTGGCTTCGCGACGATGACCCATGGAGGAAACGCAAGGATCTGTTCGATGGTGAAACCGAGCCCCGAAGACGCCCGCGTACGAGGAGCGGCGAGGAAATAGACGAGCTGTTGAAAAATTGGAAAGATTGCCCACTGCCGTGAACGAAGCAAAAGGCGCCAGAGCCGGGAAAGAAGCGAAAGGCGCCAGAGCCGCTGTTGAAGGTATGGAAAACGAGGTCTGTTTTCTGGGACTTGCCGTACTGGAAGATCCACCATGTGCCTCACAGCCTTGATGTCATGCATATCACGAAGAACGTGTGCGAGAGTCTTCTTGGTACCTTGCTGAACATGCCAGAGAGGACCAAACATGGGCCGAAAGCAAGGGCATACTTGAAATCAATGGGCATCAGAGAGGAGCTTCACGCTAATGATGATAATGATGATGATGAGGCGAAGCAGGACACGAAAAGTCGTCGCAAAGGCAAAAAGGCCAAGAAGACCGGAAATGACTACCCTCCCGTGTGCTTCACTCTAAGTCAGGAGGAGATCGATCAGTTTTTCACCTGCCTCGTAGGAGTAAAACTTTCTTACGGTTACGCGGGGAAGATAAGCAGATACCTAGACCCAGCGAAGCAGAAGTTCAGCGGGATGAAGTCTCACGACTGTCACGTGCTGATGACGCAGATACTTCCAGTTGCAATCCGTGGGATCATGGACGCGCACGTCCGTGAAACGCTATTTGGCCTATGCAACTTTTTCGACGTCATCTCTCGGAAGTCGGTTGGCGTGAGGCAACTCAGAAGGCTACAGGAAGAGATCGTAGTGATACTATGCGAGCTTGAGATGAACTTCCCGCCCGCATTCTTCGATGTTATGGTGCATCTGCTGGTCCATATCGTGGAGGATATCATCCAACTCAGGCCGACGTTCCTGCACAGCATGATGCCGTTCGAAAGGATGAATGGTGTCATCAAAGGATACGTTCGCAACATGGCACGTCCAGAGAGAAGCATAGCCAGGGGCTTTCTGACCGAAGAGTGTATCTCCTACTGCACGAATTATCTAGGCATCGAGAACCCCGTTGGTCTGCCCGTCAACAGGCACCTCGGCAGGCTCGCTGGTCACCGTGAGGGTCGCCGCAAAATGCATGTCAACTTCGAGGGTCGACTCGCCGACTTTGAAAGAGCAAACCTAGTCGCGCTACAACACATAGACGTGGTCGATCCTTGGGTGGTAGAGCACAAAACCTTTTTTGAGAAGACGTACAATGACCGAGGCCAACAGAGGACGGACGGAGATATAATCAAAGAGCACAACTCATGTTTCACGCGTTGGTTCAAGCAGAAGCTTCTGTCGTACCCTTTACATGAGGATTCTTCCGCGGAAGAACAACTCATATTCGCCTTGTCACAGGGCGCCGAGCACAACTTGATGACGTATGAGGCGTACGATATCAACGGCTACACATTCTACACCGAGGACAAGGACATGAAGAGCGATGGTTATCAGAACTCCGGCGTAACGATGGAATCCTACACCGGTAACGACAAGGACAGATACTACGGAAGGATCGAGGAGATCTGGGAGCTGAGCTACGCTGGAGAGAAGGTCCCGATGTTCCGTGTCAGATGGGCCAAGAGCGTCATAAAAGAAGACCGGTATTTCACCACCATGGTTATACCCGAAGCCAAATCCAAGACCGCAGGCGCGAACGTCACCGCGAAAAATGAGCCATGGGTACTGGCTTCCCAAGTGGACCAATGCTTCTTCATTACCGGCCCGTCAAAGCCCAGTCGTGTTGTCGTGAGGAGAGGCAAAAGGAAGATCATCAGAATGGATGGAGTCGCCAATGAGCAAGACTTCGACAAGTACGGCGACCCGAAGATGGAACATGACGACGACGATGAAGTATCAGCATACACCACAAGAAGAAGCAGGACCGCCCTACCTAAAGGACGTCCGTTCAAGAGAAGAACTCCATTTACGAAAAATAAGGGCAAGAAGATTGTGAACAGATAGCTAGCTAAGATCGATTGTATTTAAATTGTAGCCTTCATTTCTCGATTGTATTTCATGGGCACTTTTTGAACTCATGAATATTTTTAAATTTCATGGGCACTTTTTGAATTCATGAATATTTTTTCAAATTTGATGATATTTTTCCATATTCAATATGAAAAAATATTGAATATTCATGAGGACACTCGATCTCGATCCCCGTCCATCTCGATCGCTATCCCACCTCGCCAGATCCCCCTCGCCGCCGAGCACCCCCCGCACCCTCTGCCCCACTCCACCGCTGACGACGACCACCGCACCCTCCCCCGCTCCACCGCCGCCGACGAGCCCCCGCACCCTCCCCCGCTCCACCGCCGCCGACGACCCCCCGCACCCTCCCCGCTCCACCACCGCCGCCGACCCCCCGCACCCTCCCCCGCTCCACCGTCACAAATGAATGCAACTAAAAATCCAAAAAAAAACAAATTTGATTATATTTTCAAATAACAAATTTGATGATATTTTCAAACAACAAATTTGATGATATTTTTAAAAAATTATTACTGTTTTTATAAAAAATTATTACTGTTTCATATTCATAATAATTTCTAAAAAATTATTAGATGCAACAAAAAATAATATAAAAAAATTACTTATGGCGCACCTCTGGCTGGTGCGCCATTGCTATGCAAAAAAAAGTAACTTATGGCGCACCGCTGGGTGGTGCGCCATTGCTATCTAAAAAAAGATTACTAAGCGCACCGCTAGGTGGTGCGCCATTGCTAAGCCTCCCCCCACACTAAAATCCCCAATCTCTCACATTTCTCTCTAATCCCTCCCCTGCCTCATCTCACCCGCGCCCGACCACCACCGACCACCACCGCCCCCGTGCTCGCCGTCCCCGGCCGTGCTCGCTGCCCCCGCCGCACCCGACCACCACCGCCCCCAACGCCGCCTCCCCGAGCCGAGCGCCGCCTCCCTCGCCGTCCCCCCTCCGCCCGCGCCCTCGACGTCCTCCCGCCCAAGCGCCCCCTCCCCCCGCGGCCCCGCCTGCGTCAACCTTGTGCTCGCTGTCCACACCGCGCGGCCTGCCCAGGAGGACTGCCACCGTCTTCCTCTTCGACTACGAGGACCCGGACGAGCTCGGACGCCCTCGAGCCATCCCTTCGACGCCCGCCGATTTCCTCCGCCTCGGCCACCATCTCCACCGCTCGACGCCGAATTCACGCCGCCTCGACTAGCTCCGGCTACCCCGAGTCGCCCTCGACCTCCCCAGTGAGCACCCGAGCCGCTTCCCCCTCTTCCCCCTCTTGATTTCCTTCTAATGTGTTCTAGGGTTGGGGGCTGGAGAATTTTGGACAAGGAAAGGGGGTTGGAGAATTAAGTAGCTAGGGTTGGGGGTTTGCAAGAGAAGAATCTTCAGGCTTACTCACTGTTCAATTTGTTGCTGTGAGTTTGATTTGCTGTTCTCAGTACAGTAGTTTACACTGGTTGTCAAGCTGTAGAGGAAATTCAGCCAGTGGATACGAAGGTAGAGAAATAATCCAGGACAATGGTTGTACACTGCTGCTCAATGATGAACATATTATAGTGAAAATTTAGTTTGATGCCATCAAATTCATTTATGTGCCTGTTATTCAGTTATGACTCCTTCACTGAAACTGTAGTGTTAGCTAAAACTGAGATGTAAACTAAAGGAGTTTGTGATTTGTAGAAGCTGTAGCATGCTCCAACAAGTGATAAATGCACTCAAAAGTTCACTAAGAAAATGCAGATGCTTCTCACTTGTTACTGAAAGTTTTCTGGAGTAGATCAAATTGCAACAGATTATTTGCAGTAGATTACTCAATATTCTTGCCATTTGTTGATATGTTATAAATATTGACCATAAATAAGAATGAATATTGACCATTTGTTGCTGCTAGCACATGTTGAAGTGTACCTGATGATGCTTCTGTAGAAAATTCAATCTTCCTCCTCAGGCATGTGTTGTGTGACCTGACAAAATATAAATGTGTTGTGTGCCATGCGTTGGTAATTCAGTAAAGTCAAACAAGCACTGGATTTAGGCATGTTGCTTGCTGAAATTGTAGCAGCAACAACAACTATGGCTGAATGATGAACAGGTTATAGTGGTCAGATTAGTTCAGCAACAACAACTATTTTCAGTCTGTCTTATGGGTCATCTAAAAAAATTAGCTCAACAAGTTGCATCTGGCTTTTACAAAGTTGTTTTGGCTTAAGAGGATAAGTTGTTGTATATACTGTCATAAAGTTCAGCAAGAACAGGGCATCAACAGTGCTACTCTAGTATCTAGTTGGGGAGGGACAAATGGACAGGGCATCACTGTAGATGTACTGCACAACAAACTATTAGTCTTAGGATTAGCACTCCTCATATGAGATGAGAGGATTTTTTTAAATGGCTTCTTGCAGTTTTGAAAATTCAGTTTATTCGGTTACTGAAAATTCAGTTAATTCAGTTAGGCACACAAATTTCAGAACTTTTGTGTGCCCTAGTACTTGGTGTTTGTAGAAAACCAGGAGTGTCAATGTGACTAGAATTCACTTGTTCTTATATGGGTGAAACTCCACTTTTTTTTAGGCTAGTGCAGGGTGTTGCTTTATTCTGTCATCATTTGTAACTATGTCACAAATAAATTGTTCCTTCTTCTGTATTTGACCACTGTTTATTGTGGTTTTGATTTTGTTACAGTGTTCTCAGTATAACAACATAGTGGGATCATTTGTCAACATAGTGGGATCATTTTGCAGATTCCAGCAAACAACATAGTGGGATCATTTGTCAAGGCCAGCATCAGAGTGCTAATTTACAGGTATAAATAGATAAAAGATTCAGAGAGTAGCTCTTTTCTTATCAGCATCATGAAGGTTGGGAATATCTTTGTAGAAAACAAAAAGATTAGGAAACTGAATCTAAGGACCAGGGCTAAACCTCTGTACTTTACTGTCTTTAACATGGTATAAAATACCTGAACTGATTTGTGGGGCCTCTAAAATTCTGGAAAAAATTAAACTCAAGATTCTGGTGTTTAACCCTGTTGTGTTGCTTCTGGAAATAATATAAAAGCTGTGAAAAAGAAATCTGTGGAGTTGGCACTTTACATAAGGTTGTAGATCATTTTACATTGCTGGCTTTAACATGATACAAATTGGCACCTGAACCTTTCTTTTGGAGAGTTCTCTGAACTTCAATGAAGCATAAAGTAGAATGTGAAGCTTGTCTTGAGGCTCATCTTTGAGACAGGTTATCTGTGTTGGTTGTTGGAGCCTTGGAGGTTACTGCTGAGAGCTGTCACAGCAGTGCGTGGCGTCAGTGATGGCCAAGCTGCTAGTTCAACTACTGGCCAACTAGTGGCCCTTGTTATCAAAGTAGTCTTGCCACATGTTCATAGTAATCTCCAACCATATTAGCAGTACTGAATAAAACTTGTCTTGTTTCATGGGAATGGTTGATTACCTTGATTATACTTACTGGATGGTTTATTTATAGTTCTTAAAATATGAAAATGAAAATTATTTGTATCCCTCGTTGAAGGTATTTGACTCTATAAATCATACTGATGTTGACTCTATAATCATACTGATACTGATGTTAAAGGTATTTCTAGCAAAACCTGAAATGCTAGATGGATTGATTTTTCTGAGCTGTTTGTGCTCCCTGCATCTTTCAGCTCTCATTTTCAGTGGAGTTGTTGAATTATATGCTCTTATTGGACATGTTCTACGTGTTGATCCATCAATTGCTAGTTTGCTGGGTTTTGTCTCCAACCATCGTGTCGTGATGATTTTGCAGGTGCCCCGAGAGGCCCTTGAGTTTGCCGGAATGTCGATTAACTTCCGTTCCGGCAAATTCGGGTACTCCATATGTCCTATTTTCAGCAAAGGTCATGCTGAAATTTTCCGTGAATTTTAGCATGACTTTGCTAAAAATAGGACATATGGGGTACTTGCGACTAATGCATGGGCCGGGGTATCTTAGTACTTAATTAAGTAGGATCAACTGCCTCTTGTGTTATACATATAGAAGTGTGATATGTTTACTGTCTCTTGGTGTTTGTCGTTAATTAAGTAGGGTATATTATTAGAAGATACCCATATATATCAGTCAACCTAGGGTGCCTCGGCATCGATAAACCCTAAATGATGAAAACTTAACTTAGCATTTAGGGTGCCTCGGCATCGACAAACCCTAAATGATAAAACCTTGGCTTTTAGGGTGCCTCGGTGTCGATGAGAACCTAAATGATGTACGCTTAGGCTTTTAGGGTGCCTCGGCGTCGACAAACCCTAAATGATAAAAGCTTAGCTTTTAGGATGCCTTGGTGTCGACAAACCCTAAATGATGAGACCATGATCTTGTTCCTTGACAATAACCAACTTTTTGACCAAACTTTTTTCCTATTTAGAGCGAAACATGGCCCACAACGATGAGGCCGGCGGTTCGGGCGGCAAGCAATTCTGGGAGCTGTCCCAGGAGCTGGAGGAAGAACCTCACCGCTATGAGGACGCCACAGAAGACACCGATCCTGACTACACAACCCCTAGTGGCGTCGGGGATGACACCACTAATGGTGCCGCCGAGGATGCCACCACTGATGATGGCGGCGCACGCACAGATGGCAGCCAACCGAAGAGGCAACGGAAGGACCGGCGCCCGAGCGTGCTCGACACCGTCAAGGAGGAATTTACTGAAGTGAACTCCGACGGGCATCCAACGGCGCCCAAAGAATTAGTCAAGGGGTACTCGGTTCAGCTCGGGTGCATTCTCCGGAGCACCATCTCAATCAACACCGAGAACCTAAGGCATAAGGACCGAGGGAATTTGCAGCCTCCTCTTCACGAAGCTGCACGAACGATACAAGTTCCCCGCTGACTTTGCAAACACACGCCTCTCAGGGAATAAAGTGAACAGTGCCGCCCTCACGAGGATGAGCACGGCCCTGTCTACTTGGAGAAGCACGGTGAAGGCAATGATTGAAAAAGGTGATAGTTATGAGAAGATCAAGGCGAAATATCCTTTGATCAGCGAAGATGACTACAAGGAGTTCAAGATCAAGTGCGAGAACAGCGCAACCTCCAAATCAAGTCAGTGGGGGAAAGAAATGCGGCAGTTAAACTTAGGGGTCCACCAACTCGGTCCCGGCGGTTACAGAGTGGCAGAGCCTATATGGGACAAGGAGGACACGGAGCGTGCCGAGCAAGGCCTACCGCCCCGCTTCGAGAAATACCGTGACAAGCAGACCAGGAACTTTGTCAGGGCCCGGTACAAGGAGGACCCGGTAACAAAGGAGCTTACCACGGATCTGAAGACCAGGGCGCTTGAGCTTGTTCTGGTAAGGAATACACCCCGCGTAATTAGCTCCATATGGTTGCATTCTAATTAATGAAGCCAAATTTCTAAATGGTTCACATTCCTTCCGCAGGAGGCTGAAAGCAGTAGCGCGGGGTCGTCTCAGAGCTCCCCTTTTGACACCCCTTTAAATAGGGCGTTGAACGTAATGAAAAACAAGGATAAGCTCAGTAAGCCGTCGTCAGCTGGTCGTGTGGCCGGCAAAGGCTTGTCCACAAAATGGTCGTCATACTATATCGCTGGTGGGCGAAAGGAGAAAAAGACCAGCTCGGAAAGCCAGTCGCGCGAGGTTCAAGAACTCAAGGCACAAGTGGCACGGATTCCGGAGATTGTCCAAGAGCAAGTGCAACAACAACTGGGAACGACGGTCACCGCCATGGTGCCTACCTTGATTCAGGGGCTGACGACGTGGATTGCGGGCGGCCAACAGGGGCCTCCCCCGGTTCCCATCTTCACGGCCAGCAACTCGCACAACGCGCAGGCGGCGCCATTGGTGTCTCCGGCGGAGGCGGTATTCGTGTCTCCGGCGCCGGCACGGGCATTGGAGCTTAATGCACCCGGGAGTACGCCGGCCGGCACCTCGCCAGCAAGCGGCCCCTCCGTCAGTTACATGCCCGCCGTTGGTTGTGCCTCGACATTAGCCGAGCTCGACGGCATCACGGGAACTAAGCCTCTCGGCCGTTGACTTCATCTCCTTGCCTTTGACTGGGCATCCCTGACGCTCTACGTGTTTTCGCAGGGCGCCGCCGATGTTCCTTGCACTCTCCTGCACTTCGTGGGCGGCGAGTTGGTCGATGTCGCCAAGGGCAGAATCGTTCAACCGGGCAACCACGTGTTCCACGGTAATCCGATGCCACCCACCTTGTATAGGGTTGAACTGGTTCGGGTGCTGCCAGGCTGCGACGAGTTGTTACCTCCGATTTGACCCGCTGGGGCCGACGAAGATGATGTGATGACCCTTAGCGCCTGCGTAAGCTGGCCCCTGCTTTGGCCGAAGAGCCAGATTCGTTTGGGGGCGGGGGACACCACCCCACAGAAAAGACCGCCAGTCGTGCCAGCGCCAAGCCATGGCAAGAACGCCGCAACGCTACCGGACATGCCGGACATCCCTATGGCACAGGATCCGGACATGCATATGGCACATGATCCGGACGACGACGACAACGACGACGGTACATTTACCAACGTCGATAAGTACTTTGCCGAACATGGGTACGGTGACGAGTTCTGCGGGCCTCCTTCTCAAGAACCCAACCCTGAAAAAGACGACCGCGATCTAGCTGGTACGGCGGAGAAACCCAATTGCAACAGGCGTCGTCTGGCGTTCAGTTCTCAGGAGACGCCTCCAGCTGTCGCCTTCACCGAGCCTCAGATAGCTGAGGTGCGAAATATTATCAGCCCCAACACGCTCAAGAAGGCGGTCTTTGAGCAGAACTCGATCCCATTACAGCAGATCAAGAAGAAGGGACGGAAACGAAAGACTAACAAGGGCGCCGGTGCGAGCCAGCCGGCACCGAGTACGATCCATGCGTGCCAAGATCTTGGGCAGCGCTGGGGACCGGCAAGTCGCGAGTTCACACCTCGAAGGCGTCATTCTGGCAAACCCAGATAAGGATAACTTCCTCGTGCCTTACTTTCCCGAGTAAGTCATCCCCGAACCGCCCCGTAACATATGATTTCTTAGATTTCGATCGTTCTTTTTTTTTCTAACATTCCGTGTTCTGTGTAGTCACACACATTGCACACTCATCCTCTTAAGCCCGAAATATTCCATGGCCACATATTTCGACCCGGACCGTGACTCCAAGATAGACTACACAAATATCAAGAAAGTTCTTGATGATGCTCTCCCTGGCTACGCCGCATCTGGAGGCACCTTTAAGAGGCCAGTTTGTAGGTACAGCAGGCACGTGTTCACCCACAATACGACGTTCCCCTGTGTCAAACAGCCGCCTGGCGGTCAGAAGGATGCCTACTACGCCCTCCATCACATGCGGGCGATCGTACGGGACCATAATCACCTTCTGCTACCAAATAATCTCAAAGATTGGGCCGCAAGCTTGGCGGCAATCCAGGACGCGGACATCCGACAAGAATTCTTTCGCATCCAGTCAGAGTTTGCAGAAATCATCCATCAAGATGTCCTTCGTACCTCGGGGCAGTTCTACCTCAAATATCAACCGTCCAACAGTGAGATAGATACAACGCTACAAATGCAGGCTGACAACGCCCGCGACTTCATGACCATCACGAAAGACGGCGGCTTCATCCACGCTCCGGTCCCATGAGTCGAGTCGAAAGTAGTGATGCTATGTGTAGTTCTGAAACATCGATTAGCTCATGTTGTAATTAAACTTTAATGAGCTTGTATGTCTCTTTGGTTTGGACAGTCGTTCAACTTAGATGTAATCGATGCTATTTATTAGTAGGACCATGAATCGTGCTATTAATGTCTTGCTTTTCTCTTCCGATCCTTTTGTTGCATACTTATATATTGCTTATGTATTGTCTGTTGTTTGGCTAGTGCATAGAGATGCCGTCGTATGTCGTGTACAAGGGTAAGGTTCCCGGAGTCTACGACGACTGGGAGGAGTGTCGGAGACAGGTTCACCGTTTCAGCGGTAACAGTTACAAAGGGTACACCACTAGGGCGGAGGCGGAATCTAGATACGCGCGCTATCTAGCGGGAGAAAGGAGGGAGCGTTGGAGAAACCGGATGAAGACCAGTTTCATCGCGATAATGCTCATCGTGATGACCGCAGCTCTCTTCTATGTGATGGTAGTTTAGATAATCGATATCGACTTGTAATGTGAAGACAAACTCGCTACTCGCGGTCTCGGGACTTGTAATGTTCTATCTTTGTTCGGTCTTTTGAATTCGGAGATTAATATGATGAATTGTATTAGGAGACTAATCTTCTATTGTATTCGATGAATCTGTTGTTGCTGTGTGGTGCTGTCTATATTCTGTCCAATAATATATTTTGTAACCTGTGCAAATATCAGAAAAGAAAAAAAAATCCCTAATATTCATACTAATGGCGCATCACCCCAACGTGCGCCATTAGTATGCCAAAGGATACTAATGGCGCATCATCCCACAGTGCGCCATTAGTATGGCAAAGCACATGTGTAAATATCGCCCCTGGGAGGCACACTAATGGCGCATGTTGATCTATACTAATGGCGCACGGCGTGATGCGCCATTAGTATACCAGATACTAATGGCGCAGCAGTGGTGCGCCATTAATATTTAATACTAGTGGCGTGGTACTAGTGGCGCACCAGTAGTGCGCCATTAATAGGCAAAACTGGTGCGCCACTAATAGGCCTTTTCCTAGTAGTGATGTCAAGTTGTGGCTGCCAGATTATGCAAAAGGAATCTTGCAACTCGAGTCATGGTATATGAATCTTGGATAGCCAAGTTCATGTTCAAGTTTGACTAACAATTCATACTTGTTGACCTTCCATGGACATGAATACACACGGTCTTGGCTAGGTTTCATTTAAGTTTCACTAGTTGATCTTGACTTAAGTTGGGTTTTATGTTTGGATTAGTTTGAACTCTTGAACTTCATATTTAAATTGGTTTCAAATAATTTGAATTAGGTTTAACTAATTTGAATAAGTTCATCTAGGTTTATTAAATTGGTTGACTTATGGTTCAATTTGAATTTGAATTTGAATTTGAATTAGGGTTCACCTTATTTGAATTCAAATTGAATTTAGTTTAAAATGATATTTGAATTTGAATTCAATGTAAGTTTTAAATGTTGAAGCTAGTTCAAGTTCAAAATATATCATAAATTTGGATTAATTAAATGACTTCCAAAATTTAATTTAGGGTTTAAAACAAATTCAAATTATATTTATTATTCTCCAAAAAGTGAAATACAAATCCAATATGACTAGTAAAGTTTATTTCTTTAAATTAAGGATAAACTAAAGTCAAGTTTAAATCCGAAGTCATTTACTAAGTGCAATTAGTTTTCAAATTTTACTTAAGTTTGAACTAAATTCAATTTAAGATTAATTTCCTAAAAACAATTACTAGGTTTAATTTAAATTACTATTTTATAATACAAAAAGTTTATTCAAATTAAACCTATGGTTTCAAGGTTGTAACCAATTTGAAATTGAACTAAATTCAAATGAAAATTTCTAAAGTCAAATAATAATCCATGATTGTTACTAAGTTAATTTTAAGTTTCTGACTTTGTTGCAAAATAAGGACTCTAATAAACATTTTTATTTCAAGATTAAACTAGATTTGGGTTTAAATACTATTTAAATTATAGCTACTGTTTAAACTATATTTGATTTCAAATTTGTAATTATTTAAATTTGGACTACAATATCTAAGTTGAAACTATATTTCACCAGATTCATTTTGCCAAAAGAATCAATTTCATTGGACTTCTAAAATGCAAGCTATGTCCATTTTAAGTTCAAATTCAAATTTTAAACTATTTAAATTCCAAAGATGGGACGGATGGTCGGAACCGGATCCGCGCCATCATTGTTGCCCCTCTACTGCGGATGCATTGCAACCACTTGGAGAGGAAGAAGCACCGACGACAGGCCGAAGACGGTCGCTCATGCGTCGGTGTCAAACGGCGTCGCCTCTACCATGGACGGCCGCAGCGACCCCCGTTGCCGCCCATAGGGATCAACCCCTGAAGCACTGGTCCAAGACCGAAAGTTGATCGGAACCAAGACGGCGCAGCTGCTCCTCCTGGCACCCATCTCACGGTATGATGGTGCGTGGGAGCCGTGCTGCTTGCGCCGCCGGCAACCTACTCCACCTCCTCCACTCCTCTCTACATCATCTCTGTCGCCTGCACGGGGCACACACAGAGAGAGATATGATTGAGGGGATAAGGGGAATGAGAGATGGAGACGTTCGCCGCGGGTTGTTTATGGCAAACGACCCACACACACATGCGCGCGTACACACACACACAAACTTACGTGGTTGTCTGTGCGCGCCAAAATTACTGTCGTTGAATCGATAGTGAATGCACCGTTCGCTGTGAAACGGCGAAAAACTGACGTTCCTCATATAACATTTTCCTAAAATTTCAATTAAACCAGAAGATATTTGTTGGAAAGAAGGAGAAAGGGTTAGCAGACTCGACACGGAAAAAACTTCCAGAGAACGCCTGAAAAGAAAGGAGAGGCGTCCTAAAAAAAAATTAAGGAGAGGCGAAAAATCAAATGAGCAAGAGAAAACGAGAGAAAGAAAACTTGACCAAACATCGCTGGTCAAACAAGAGCAACACCGCACTGCCTATAAATCCATGCCACTACCACAAACTGACACCAAGAAGGCAGGGGCACCAGTTCAGGACACTCGCCCGCTCTCCAGTTGCCAGATCTCCAGCCCCAGGAGCTCCGAAGCAGCCTCTCCAATGGCGGTCAAGGTCTATGTCGTGTAAGCATCCGCACCACACTCTTCTTCTACCTAGGTCCACATCTTAAATTAACTGATTTTCTTGGTCTTGTTCGGTGTATCCCTGTCCGAAGATTGGCCTTCTTCTTTTTTCCCCTATGGATTACGATATTTCGACAATCTCAAAACCCATCCTAATTTACGCATTTAGAGTAATTCCTGAGATCAAGTATCACTTCTAGTCATTAGATGCCGCACGGCTCTGATTTTTTATCCCTTTGTTCGTCGGTAAGATCAGTAGATTGGCAGATGTGATTTCGTCAATGCGCGCGGATGATTTGATCGCGATAGGGAGAAAATGAGTGGGAGGAAAAATTGGACTCCCAATAATTCTACAGTGTTGATTTTAGGTGCCAGGGTCTCAATCATGACGGTAGGTTTCAGTCCCTGATGGAATTGATGCGTCAATAGTGGTGGGCTCCGGCGCTAATTGTGCTGCCTTCTTTCAATGCTTTTTTAATGCGCACCAGGGCGATTCTGCCCCAATTTTATAGTTTGACTGATTGGCCCCCAAATTTAGTGCCTCACTGGCATTCATGTATGCTACCCTATTTTTGTATGAGCTAAAGGCCAACTGATAAACACTACAAGAACAGGAATTTATAGACTTCTGATATTTGTGAGTTCTTTGGCTCCTCTAAATTCATTGCTTCAGTTGCATGATGAACTGAAATGTGAAGTCCAAACGAATCATATGTTTGAGTGAATGATTTTTCAGAAAGAAGTGATATCCTCTGCCCTCTGATGAATACCAATTTAATTTCAAACAGTGTTTGTATTCTTTTTTTACCATGTTATGTCCCATTTTCAAGTAGTTAATTTAATTATTTCAGCAGACAACTGACCAGTTTAGCACTATCTGATGGAAGTTTTTCTATGGTCTGCCTAATGCAAGTTTAGATCTTAGAAATATGTGTATGTATTATTTCTGACATGGACTTAACTACCAACGATAGAACTCAGCAACCCTGCAGTTTGGAACATTTGGATATTTTAATTTTTAATGCACATTTACACCTGACAATAGATTCAAATAAATTTTTAATCACTTCCTTGAGCGTTTCAGTCTTAGCTATGATGTACTTTTGTGGTTCCACTACATGCATGTTCTTTAATGTTCTCTTGAATGAAAGAAAAGTGAAGAGATATGCTGGGAAATATGTTTCCTTCCTCATCGTCAGTTGTGGCAAATAACAAAATTTCAGTCAGTGCTTTGGATGCACACATCTTATTCTTTGTTTGTAGATTTAAATCTTTCCGTTACTTCCCAATTAAGGCAAAGATGTAGAGCTTGCTTCCGAGTAATTGAATTGTACAGTATGAGTGATTATTATACAAACATAGGTACCTTTGAGTATCAGTTGTCATATAGTCCTTGAAATTGTTAGCGATCATTATGCTTATCTTTAAGGAGAAAGATAGAACAACAACGATATGTGCGGACTATAAAATTCTCAAAGGAAGCACAAATAAATAAGTATGTCAAATTGAGCAACAACGTTATGCATTCCTGCTTTCATATAGCAAAATTTGTAAAATGCACTGTTGATTCTTCCACAGGTACTACTCCATGTATGGACATGTTGCTAAACTAGCTGATGAGATAAAGAAAGGTGCGACGTCAGTCGAAGGTGTCGAAGCTAAAATATGGCAGGTTGGTCATTGTCATCTCGCGTTTTAAGTCACCACATTATAAATTTTATTTATACCAGTCTGGCTATGTTAAGAATAGTTTACTAAGTTGTTCGAATTCTTTAGAAAATTAATATTGAGTGCAGTTTTTACATACATCACTCTTATTCTATTGTTGTGCTGATCTTATATCACTCTTACCATCTGAAAGGTCCCTGAAACTCTCCCCGAGGAAGTACTTGGAAAGATGGGCGCACCTCCTAAGCTTGATGCCCCAATCATCACACCACAAGAACTTGCGGAGGCAGATGGGATCCTGTTTGGTTTTCCTACAAGGTTTGGCATGATGGCTGCGCAAATGAAGGCATTCTTTGACGCAACTGGTGGCCTGTGGAGGGAGCAGAGTCTTGCAGGCAAACCTGCAGGCATCTTCTTCAGCACCGGTACTCAGGGTGGCGGGCAGGAGACTACAGCGTAAGTGTCCATTCAGCATTGTCGTGTTTAAAAAGAGAAGCCTCATAATGAAACATCATTATAAATTGACCTTTTTATCATTTCTATTCGCGCTTCTCCCCTCAGATTGACAACGGTAACCCAGTTGACTCACCACGGCATGGTGTTTGTTCCTGTCGGGTACACCTTCGGTGCCAAGCTGTTCGACATGGACAAAGTGCAGGGTGGCAGCCCGTACGGCGCAGGCACATTTGCTGCAGATGGTTCGAGGTGGCCATCTGAGATGGAGCTGGAGCACGCCTTCCACCAGGGCCAGTACTTTGCGAGCATTGCGAAGAAACTCAAGGGATCTGCTTGACCTCTTCTGTCTGCACATATCGTAAAAAGGCATTTACATGAGCTCCACCGTATTGTCAATAGCTTGTTCTCTTCTTTTGTGGTGTTTTAGAATTTGTGTGTCTCTGTGGAACTTCTATTGCGGCGTGCGTGATATATGTGCTTTGATAGATTGGTTATAGTTTGGAGTTTGTGTTTACCATCATGTTTATATATAATAGATTATCAATGGTTGTTTTGGCTGTCATTCGTGGGCATAGCAGTACTGTTCTATCCCAGGCCATCCTAGACGACAGTTGGACCAAGACTCTGTCCGATGCCATATGATCAACACCCTGAAAATGGGCTCAGATGGTCTGACTCTGCAGGCTACTACAGCCGTGACTTTGCTTACGTGAACCGCCGGATAAAAACGGACAGACCAGCTTCACATATTTATCGGCAGTTATCGGCATCCTTTATTGATCTTATTTCACATTATTGAAACACACTGAACATAGAACACGATTAGAAATAAAATTGAGAAGGTGAAATATTATCCAGGTCGTTGATCTAAAATTGGATGACTCGTGGAGGGCTGGAGGCTAAGTCAATGACTCAGCGAACCAAGAGCGCCTAGAGCAGTGACGGTGCTTGGGCCAAACCGTAGGAGCGGCAAAGTGGCGGAGCTTGGGCCAAGAGGAGCAAATGGGCTGCGGGCGACCTAAAGCAGTAGGAGGAGCAAATGGGCTGGAGGGCGGCATAAAGCAGGCTTTGGCTATATTTCACTATACGTACCTATTTCCCCTAGGGTTTCGCCTAGGGTACCCAAACTCCTCCGGCAATTCCACCGGAGTCCACCATTTTTCCTGCTGTTTCGACCGGAGCCGCTCCGGCGTCGGGCAGTAAACCTATCTGCGGTCTTGGCACGCGTGCAACATGGCGGAACCAACGTCAATTCAAGGCGAGGGAGGGCAGGAGGGAGAGAGGGAGGAGAGGACAGAGATTGGATCGTGGTCCTTAGCGAGCGAGGCGAGGCACGATCCTAGCGCTGTAGAGGAGGAGGAGGAAGTGGATGAGGTAGCGGAAGAAGTTCATGAGGAGGGAGGAGGATTGGGGGGGTTTTGGACCAGAACCAGATCTGGAAGATCAATTTGCCGGGCTGAAGCTGCATGGTGAGGAGGAGGATGATCTGGATCTCTCGGGAGAGGTGGAAGAGCTTGTCAAGGATGTAAGATGGCGTGGGCTATTTAGGTTCATACCACTAAACCCTTTGGCCATGCCGCTCTGCTGAACCAGATGAGAAACGCTTGGGCAGCGGCAAAGGGTGTGACCTTTAGTGTCAAGGGACCTAATTTGTTCTTGGTCCAGTGCCACTGTCTTGGAGATTGGAAGTGTATAATGGATGGGGGGCCATGGCTTTTTCGCAGAGCTCTGGTCATTATCGTCGAGTACGACGGATTCACGGATGTCTCGGAGTACAAGCTCAATAAGGTGCCAGTCTGGGCTCGGATCAAGGGTTTACCAGATGGCCTTACGGCAAAGAAGGAATTAGCAGAGAAGGTAGTGGCAAAGGTGGGCGGGCCACCGTTCACGGTGGTAGTCACCGAAGGAATGATCAACCCCGGCGGCACTCTAAGAGCCAGGGTTTTTCTTGATGTTGAGAAGCCGCTGGTTAGGTTTGTCCCGATAACGCTGCGAGGACTGAAAATATATCCTGTTTTCTATGAAAAGCTCCCCGACTTCTGCTTCTTATGCGGCATTATGGGTCATCTGGCGGAGGAGTGTGGAGATGGAGTGCATGATCCCCGGACGTTCGAGTGGGGGGAGTGGCTGTTGTGGAACTTTGAGCCACCAGTGGCTAGGCCTTTTGCTGGGGGACGGGGAGCTAGAGGAGGTATGCGAGGAAGAATGGGAGAAAGAGGAACACGAGGTGGAAGACATGGAGGAGGAGGTACAGGAGGGGAGTGGCATGAGGAAGAGGGAGGAAGATCACAGGAGGAGATGGTTCATACAAGCCAAGACATTAATGGGACATGAGAAAGGAATACTCGCAAGTGCTTAGTTGCGCAGGATGGTACTGCTACCTCTTGAGCACTGCGTTGGTTTTTCCTTGAAGAGGAAAGGGTGATGCAGTAAAGTAGCGTAAGTATTTCCCTCAGTTTTTGAGAACCAAGGTATCAATCCAGTAGGAGACCACGCGCGAGCCCCACGCACCTACACAAACAAATAAGAACCTCGCAACCAACGCGATAAAGGGGTTGTCAATCCCTTCACGGTCACTTACGAGAGTGAGATCTGATAGATGTGATAAGATAATATTTTTGGTACTTTTATGATAAAGAGTAAATAAAGATGCAAAGTAAAATAAACGGCGCAAGAAATAGCTTGTTGTCGGGGGCCATAGGTTTCACTAGTGGCTTCTCTCAAGATAGCATAAGTATTACGGTGGGTAAACGAATTACTGTCGAGCAATTGATAGAATTGAGCATAGTTATGAGAATATCTAGGTATGATCATGTATATAGGCATCACGTCCGTGACAAGTAGACCGAAACGATTCTGCATCTACTACTATTACTCCACACATCGACCGCTATCCAGCATGCATCTAGAGTATTAAGTTCATAAAAACAGAGTAATGCTTTAAGTAAGATGACATGATGTAGAGGGATAAACTCATGCAATATGATATAAACCCCATCTTTTTATCCTCGATGGCAACAATACAATATATGTCGTTTCCCTTTCTGTCACTGGGATCGAGCACCGCAAGATTGAACCCAAAGCTAAGCACTTCTCCCATTGCAAGAAAGATCAATCTAGTAGGCCAAACCAAACTGATAATTCGAAGAGACTTGCAAAGATAACCAATCATACATAAAAGAATTCAGAGGAGATTCAAATATTGTTCATAGATAATCTTGATCATAAACCCACAATTCATCGGATCTCGACAAACACACCGCAAAAGAAGATTACATCAAATAGATCTCCAAGAAGATCGAGGAGAACTTTGTATTGAGATCCAAAGAGAGAGAAGAAGCCATCTAGCTAATAACTATGGACCCGAAGGTCTGAGGTAAACTACTCACACATCATCGGATAGGCTATGGTGTTGATGTAGAAGCCCTCCGTGATCAATGCCCCCTCCGGCGGAGCGCCGAAAAAGGCCCCAAGATGGGATCTCACGGGTACAGAAGGTTGCGGCGGTGGAAATAGGGTTTTGGCTCAGTATATGATGTTTCCAGGGTATATGGGTATATATAGGAGGAAGAAGTACGTCGTGGAGCAACGAGGGGCCCATGAGGGTGGAGGGCGCGCCTGGGGGAGGTGGGTGCGCCCTCCTGCCTCGTGCCTTCCTCGTTGATTGCTTTACGTAGACTCCAAGTCCTCTGGATCACGTTTGTTCCCAAATCACGTTCCCGAAGGTTTCATTCCGTTTGGACTCCATTTGATATTCTTTTCCTTCGAAACACTGAAATAGGTAAAAAACAGCAATTTGGGCTGGGCCTCCGGTTAATAGGTTAGTCCCAAAAATAATATAAAAGTGTATAATAAAGCTCATTAAACATCCAAAACAGAATATAATATAGCATGGAACAATAAAAAATTATAGATACGTTGGAGACGTATCAGGTACCATCAATGTGAGGGGGCAAGCTTTGCCTCATCTTATGGGGAAGGTAGCTGATACTGTTCTGAGGATTGAAGGAGCACCAACAACATCAGGTTCAGAGACAGCAACTGCTACGCCTGGGAAGGTGCCTATCGTCAAGAAGAGGAGATAGGGCGGGGAAGAGGTGGAAGTTGAAGATCCAATGAATGTGGCGGCCTCCTCCGGGGAGGACCGCCGGTCCCAATGAATGTCCTAAGTTGGAACTGTCGTGGTTTGGGTAACCCCGCGACAGTTTGTGAAGCCCATGAACTCACGGCAAAATTTACCCCGGCTGTGCTATGTCTTGTTGAAACCCAAATAAGTAAAGCACGTGCTGAAATTTTAGCTCAGTCGTTTGGTTTTGATAGCTCTTTTGCGGTTGGGAGTACGGGGAGGAGTGGAGGCATTGTAATATTCTGGAATGATTCAATAAAGCTAGAAATTGTCGGTTACTCGAGGTATCATATTGATACAACTATTGCTAATTTAGGGCCAGCGCCATGGAGGTTGACGTGCATATATGGCGAGGCCCAAGTAGCTGAGCACTACAAGACATGGGAAACCTTGTGTTCCATAGCAGGGAGTTCAAATCTGCCGTGGATGGCACTCGGAGATTTTAACGAGGTGTTGATTCAAGCAGAGCATGAAGGTGTCAATCCGCGCGCCCAGGGACAGATGGACTCTTTCCGGGAAGGACGTGGACTTTTGAAAAGAGAGTAGCGGGTGGCACTTATACTAGGGTTCGTTTGGACAGAGCTGTAGCTGACCCAGCCTGGAGTGTTCTGTTTCCGGATGCGGAGGTGGAGAACATAACTTCTGCGACGTCGGATCATGGTCCGATTGTTATGTCTCTCTTGGTGGGAGTGGATGAGAGATGAGCACCGAAAAGCTTTAAGTACGAGCTGATGTGGGAGAGACACCCCGAGCTACCAACCTTCATTGAGTCCGAGTGGGGGAGATTGGATGCTGGTTCGTCTGTCCAAGAAGTACAAACAAAGCTCAGAAGCTTGGGCGAAAGTTTGTCCAGCTGGGATAGGAATACTTTTGGTCATGTCAAGGGAGAAATAAAACGTTTGAAGAGAGAACTGGAGGTCTTAAGAAGTGTTCCAGGAAGGGTGGAACCGAGTCATTTGGAGATAAAAGTGACAGATAGGCTGGTTGAGTTGTACCAGAGAGAAGAAATTCTAGAAAAACAAAGATCAAGAGTGGACTGGCTAACACATGGTGATAAGAACACGAAGTATTTTCAGAGAAGAGCAGCGTTGAGGTGCAAGAAAAACAAAATATCTATGTTAGCAAAACCTGATGGACAGTTGACAGAAGACGTGGACGAGATTGAGTCGATGGCAACGCAGTTCTACAGGGAACTGTATACCTCGGAAGGTTGTAATAATATGCATGATGTATTGGAGGCGGTCCCAGCAAAAGTAACTGATGATATGCGAGCCTGACTTGATGCTGAATATTCTGAAGAAGAAGTGAAGAAGGCGTTGTACCAGATGTACCCGACAAAGGCTCCGGGTCCGGACGGCTTTCCGGCCCACTTTTTTCAGAAACACTAGGCCATTTGTGGAGCTGAGGCGACGACTGCTGTTCTGAAGATTGTAGAGGGAAAGGAGAGTGCGGAAGGCATTAATCAAACCTTTTTGGTGCTTATTCCAAAGCTAAAAGACCCGACCCTTATTTCACAGTTTCGGCCAGTAAGTTTGTGCAATGTCCTATATAAGATAGCATCAAAGGTCATTGCCAATCGCTTAAAAGAGGTGCTTCCAGAGATTATTTCTGCAGAACAGCCAGCTTCCGTCTCGGGGCGTATGATTACTGATAACATTATCGTTGCCTATGAGTGTTTGCATTTTATGAAGCGCAACCGAGCTGTCAAACACCGTCATTGTGCACTCAAGCTGGACATGATGAAGGCTTATGATAGAGTTGAATGGGAGTACTTGAGAGCGATCATGTTAAAGCTGGGCTTCTCGGAGAGATGGGTGAACATTGTCATGCATCTTGTAAGCTCAGTGTCATTTTCGGTTTTGCTTAATGGCAAGAAGTTGGAAGAATTCAAACCAAGCAGAGGTATTCGGCAGGGAGATCCAATTTCCCCTTACCTGTTTTTGTTAGCAGCAGAGGGCCTTTCATGCCTCTTGAAGAATGTGAATCAGTCATATCAGATGGGTGGGATACAGGTGGCCCCTTCGGCACCGCCATTTAATCACCTTTTGTTTGTAGATGATAGCCTGCTGTTTTTCAATGCAAATGGTGGAGGGGCGACGGAGGTGTCAAACCTGTTGGAAACTTACTGTCAAGCATCGGGTCAGAGAATTAACCCAATGAAATCTACTATATTTTTTTAGCAAAGGTTGCCCAGCTAGTGTGAAGGAGGTGGTTAAAACAATTTTGAACGTCCCAAATGAAACTTTAAAGGACAAGTATCTAGGGATGCCTACTAACGTAGGTGCCTCTAAGAATGGGGCTTTCAAATATTTAAAGGACAGATTGTGGAGTAAAGTGAAAGGGTGGATTGAGAAAACTATTTCTTCAGCAGGGAAGGAGGTCCTGGTGAAGTCAATTGCACAGGCAGTGCCGGTATACTCCATGTCCTGTTTTAAACTCCCTAGAGGCTTATGTGAGCACGTGAACAAACTAATTCGCCAATTTTGGTGGGGAAGCAAGGAGGGGAGGAGAAAACCCAACTGGGTATCTTGGCACACAATGACACAACCAAAGTTTATGGGAGGACTGGGATTCCGGGATTTTGAGCTATTTAACCTAGCTCTCTTAGCACGTCAGGCATGGCGCCTGTTGCAGCAGCCGGACTCGCTTTGTGCTCGTATGCTAAAAGCTATATATTTTCCTGACTCCAACATACTCTCGGCTGAGCTTGTGGGACGCCCCTCGCAGGTATGGAGGGCAATCTTGGAAGGGCGTGATGTTTTGCTCCAGATTCTAATAAGGAGAGTCGGTGATGGTGCCACCACTCGGATATGGCAAGATAATTGGATCCCTAGAAACGGGACAATGAGGCCGATAGCTTGTCTTTCTGCCAATCCACCGCAGCTAGTAAGGGACTTGATAGATAGTACGAATGCTTCTTGGAGGAAGGAAATGGTGGAACAGATTTTTATTGCTGCTGATTCAAATATAATTCTAGGGATCCCTTTGAGCACAAGGAGAATGGCCGATTTTTGGGCCTGGAGTCATGAGAAGAATGGCGTTTTTTCGGTACGCTCTGCTTATCGGATGCTAGTTGATACAAAGAGAAGAAGAGAAGATTGGCTTGAAGGAAGGGCAGGAACCTCAAACTATGAAGTAGAAGCGAAATCATGGAAATCGTTGTGGTCAGTGAAGGTACCAGGAAAGATTAGGAATTTCCTATGGAGACTAGCAAAGCACTCAATCCCAACAGAAGATGTGAGACTACACAGGAAAATGGCGACCACGGATCGGTGCCAGATATGCGGGGCGCAGGACTCATGGCGCCATTCCCTTCTGGAATGCACTATGGCCCGATGCGTGTGGGCTCTCACAGATGATGACATATCGTCTCTTTTACAGGCTACAACATAAGGGAATGCCAAGAGATGGATCTTCTCATTGATAGAACTTATGCCGCATGCACTTTTAATCAAAACTATTGTGACGCTGTGGGCGATTTGGTCGGCGCGCCGCAAAGCATTACATGAAGGAATTCTTCAGAGTCCTCACGCCACTAACTCCTTCGTTATCAGTTTTATTGCGGAGCTCGAAGCCATTAACGAAGCAAACAATCAACAGCCTCATCAAGGGACCGTGGCATCAAGGAGTGCAGAGGCGAGGTATGAATGGAGGGCACCAGCTCCTGGCATGGGAAACATTGATGGGGGTCTGGCGAGGGTTGGGAATGGAGGATCTTCAGCAGCATTGTGCCGGGACCAGGATGGCACCTACCTGGGCTCTTCGGCGATGGTTTTTAGCGATATTCATGACCCGACGACTCTAGAAGTTCTTGCATGCAAAGAAGCTATGGCACTTGCGCAAGATCTCTCTTTAAGAAGAATCGTTATCGCGTGTGATTGCAAAACAGTGGTGGAAGAGATTCATAAGGGATCGGCTGGCTCTTATAGTGTGATCATTAAGGAGATTGAAGCTTCAGCAAGGGATTTTGATAGTTGCGTTTTTATTTTTGAAAGCCGTGTTTTGAATTTTGAGGCTCATAATTTGGCCAAGTTTTCTTCGTCTTTAGCAGTGGGTCGCCATGGGTGGCTGGGCTTACCCCATGACCCGTTTGTTACTCTTGTAAACCGAACCCCGTCTTAAATAAAGTGTTGGTTTACCGCTAAAAAAAGGCTATATTTCACTGTTTTGGTGACCATTTACTGAGGATTAATTTTATCAATTTTTTTTACTGAGGATTAGTATGAGAAAATCTCATGGGCTGGGGGTGGGAGGGGGCGGGAGGGTGCAGTGGCCCATATTGGCCTCCACTAAGCTCCGCCGCTGGCTGGAAGCCACTCAAAGTCAGTGAATCAAAAGCGGCTAGAAATAAGGAACACTGTGGTGCTTGCTTAAACCGCTAGTCTATTTAGGGTTTGCGATTGCATTTCTAACTCATAAATTAAATGGAGTCAAGATAAATTGAGTTTTAAAGAACATATGATTTGGTGTGAAAATAACATTTCTTCAACACCATATCATATAATTTTCCCTATAGTCATGATCATTTATCTTGCATATCGACACTTATATTTGTATGTTGTTGCTTATGGGAAAGATGCTACTAATGAACCTATAAATCTAGTCCAAGTTTCCACAAACAGTGCTAAAAAATCCACAAACAAAAACCACTACGAAAATACAAAAGCACTTAGAACCATATGATACGCTCATAACTTGTTGCAACTAGGAAAGTTGGCGAGACTGACAACCTCAATATATTTTTTGGGGACGCAAGAAAGTTTCTAATTGTGTGCAGGGGTGAGCATTGGGCTTGGAAACATTTGATTCCACACAATGACACACTAGTTCTCATGGAGGAATATTTACCACTTGGCTGGCCAACAAGTACTGCCAAGCAACAATATACTGGAGCAACAATCACTTTTGCACGATTGTGAGGGAATCAACATTCAATCTTATAGGTTTTGCATTAAAATTATTTATCTTCATTGTTATTTAATTTACTTAGTTGCTTTTATTTATCATAGTTTACTTTTTTCACTTCGTACATATCGAAAAAAACAAAAATAATTTTGTCACAACACATAGTAGTTTCCTTTTACTTAAATATAATGAGTGTTTCTGGTGAAAATACTAAGTTGTGTGACTTGGCAACCACAAATAATGATGAATTCATGAGTACATCCATTACTTCACCTGAAACTAAGGTTGGTTCCTTGGAAATTAGTTGAGCTTCGTGGAACTTTGTAATGAAAGAACAATTTGCTGGAACTTTTAATAAAGATGATGCCTATCATTCGCATGATTTTGTTAAATTTTATGATATGGAAAACTATAAAGAAGTTGAGGTTGATTATGTGAAGCTAAAAATTTTCCTTGTTCATTAATAGCAGCGTAAAGGTAGTATTAATTCATGGAAACACTACTGGAAAATGCTTATAGGTGGGCTCTCACCGGTGGCAGGCAGGCGGTGGCAACCACCATTGGTAATCTAGACATATATTAGTGGTGGCCGAGAAAACCTGCCTGCCACTGCTATCAACTTACAAGTGGAGGTCTGTAAGGGCAACCACCACTGGTAATATGGTCCTAGGTTAGCCATGGGCCAAGCATTAGTAGTGGTGAGTACATAGAAAGACCTGCCATTATCTATGGTAGCAATCATGGACCCTTTTCCCCGACTGCCACAGGTAATATGGGCCTTGATCTGGCCCAATTAGCCACGGGGCAAGCGTTAAAGGCAACGCCCCCCTAGAACTGCTAGCCACGAGCATAATATTTAGACATTATTTTGTTTTTAGTTGTTTTGTGTATATTCTTTTGGTTTTAGTGTTTTTATGGCATTGTATGAAAAAATGTTTAAACTTTTTAGTTTCAATATTTGCTATATCAGCATTCTATGATTAAATTTGTATCAAATGAACGTAATTCAAATTTTAACTGCAAGTACATTAAAATTTTCAAAATTGGAAGAAATATCATAAATAAGGTAGTTAGCATATATTTAAGACATATGAAACAAATATTTGGTAAACTGAAACATGTGTATGTGAAAATTCAAACGCAAACTTAACGTTATGTAAATGGTTTTTTAATTTATAGAAAATTTGAATGTTTTCTAAAAACTATGAAACTTTGCATCGTGTCATTATATGGCATGTATAACATGTAGAGTATGTGGCTAAAATTTTAAAAAGATTTGAAAAGGTCACGACGTAGGCTACTTAAAAAGTGAATACGACCTCGAGGTACACGTGCTACATATTCAACTAATGAACCTGTAGTTGTTTCTGGCATATATGACCTAAATGCATATTCAAGAACTTAGATGGGATTTTTGCATAAATTTTTGGGCATTTTTTAATGTACATGTAGTTCAAATTTGACTTATGTCCGTTAAATAGCTATAAATGCAAAAAAAATGCCCTAAATATATCATATTAACCCATAAAAGTCTCAACTTTGAACGTGGGACATGCAATGGTGTATCTGCAACACAGAAAACATTTCAAGGGGAAATGATGAAGAAAAAAGAGTCCCCTTCAAACCCGACACATTTCCTCCGAAACTCTGATACCTCCTGAGAGACCCTTTAGTTCTAAGCAAGCTTGATGAGGGGAGGACATCCATTACTCCTGTTATTTCACCACCTCCTGATATTCTGAAGTTTGGATCCTTTTGCCTTGCAATTCCTCCTACGGATGAGGTGAAGCCAAATTTTAGAACACCACCAATGTGTTTCGGCCAGGCCAAATAGGAGTAGCTCAAAATAATTGGTTACCCCATTTCTATCTAGGTGCCATAGAGTTTTATTTTTTGTTCTGTTATTTTAATTCGGTTTGGGATTGTCCAATCCGAATAGTTTTAGTGTTAGGGTTTACCTATATAAGCTGTCCGCTGGTCATTGTAATATGGGAGTTGAAATTTTAGTTACGAATAGACAAGAAAAAAGGTCCGGTGTTGGGATCACCAATATCGTTTATTTTGCTTGCTGATTCGCAAGAATCTGTTCTGCTGTTTGTGGAGTAGATTTAATCTGCTCTACAATCAAAGTTATCTGTTGGTTCTATCATTCATCGTGAAAGATTGGGCCAAAAACCCTAGGATCCCTACTTGATCCTTATCAAAGCTGCATCACAATTTTTCTGTAACTCTCTCAAAATAGTTTGAGTTGCCCTTCAAACCTGACACTTTTTCTGTAACTCTCAAAAAAATTATCATACCCTCTAGGTGTCATACCATGACACCATGAAAAGTTTCATCTTTTTCATACTTCACTTATACCTTGTTTAAATCAAAAACCATTCACCTCAATTAAATACTTAGGAATTAATTTAATACCCTAAAAATATCGAATCAACTAAAAAATGCCAAAAAATTACAATGAAGCTTATAATGGCATAATTTCAACCCTAAAAACAATTGGACCCTATCTCTAAACCTAAAAAAATACTACAACCCTAACATTAATTTTTTTTTGCCAAAAAACAATATGAGTGGGGCCGCTCAAATTCACCCTCTAATGGTAAAGTCTAGCCCTGTCACATGTACAACATTGCGAAGGCACATGAACACAACGAAGGCTCACCCTATTCTCCTTGAGATATCATAATGGATGCAATTCTCAACCACTAGAGTCTGGACGGGGAGAGGTAGGGTGGCCATCCCCAATGTTGGCAAGGTAAGAGGAGGTGTCGGTGGCTCTGGAGGGGGAACCCTAGTTGCCCATGGGTCAAGACTTAATAGGAATCCAAGGCGCACGTTGATTTATTTGTTCTAAAGTTTACATAGGAAGTTCCATGGTATATGATTATATTACTTGAAGTTCCTTAGTATATCTTTCTATCCGTAGAGGGTCCTTTGTCATCTTTAAGTAATATAACCCCTCCTTTTGAATTCCACACTTCGACTGTCATACACAACGCACAAATATACGTCCTTAAAAACTACCGGTGGCATTATTAATTCCTTTCCATTTAGTTGTGTATATACATGAGTATAATTGCTCGATATAGTTGTCAGTCTCAAATCATTTGGCACCGGCCCAACATTTTTATATTTACGTTAGCCTGTCTTTTAAGGCTCAGCCTCATAATTATATTATAGCTCCCCTTTTGGCCTTTCCAAATATCTTTTGATTGCTTCATTGCTTGGATGATTATCTATTTGCTTTTTCTTCACAGGGTAGCTACTAATATTATGTTTGATGATCACCGTTTACATACATACTATCTTAGTACTCTAGCAACATGTGGCTTTGCTTTACTTTAGCCTCAACACTGTGTTTGTTTGTAATCTGGGCATGTACAAATTTCTTAGCACGTGTACATGCTGAAAGCTAATTAAAACTACCTTATATCTCTACCTAAACGTGCCTCCAAATGTTGGGTACCAGAATTCCGGCACCGTCTCGCTCGCAACCGTGTACGTCGTTGCTACCGGCACAAGGCACAGGCCTCGGCTTCGGAGGTCCTTCTTCGGCTCGCCGCCGTCGTCCTTCGCATTCTCGGAACCCTACCAAGCAAAATGGCATGAGCAGCCACGCAGCAACGGAAACATAAGATGGACAAATTGATAATAAACTCATGTTTCTTACCTTCTGCTGGAACTGCTGCAACGGGTTCACATTCTTCAAGTACGGGTAGGTCAGAGACTGCAGTGAGTTCAGTGTTCAGCAATTTATAAGCGATGTTCCGGTGGACAAGAAATGTCGAAGCAGCAAGGGAAGGCATGTGATTTGGGACACTCACCGCAACTTGGTCATGGAGGAACTTGATGTATTCGTTGGCCTCGTGAAGAACCGATGCGGTATCGGTCTAAAGTGCGAGGGCACCAGCGATAAGTTAGGTCATTATCGATCTCAGACGGGTTCAGTAGAAGAGCACTTGTTCTCTCCGATAATTGGAACGGTGGTGAGGGAAGATAGGGAGTTGATTCAGAGCAGAAAGAAGAACCAATACCTTTCCAAAAGGCGAGACTAGTTGCTGGAGCGCAGTGATTCTGTCCCCTAGCTTCTCTTTCCTCACCTGCAGCTCCAAAGCACAGCACAAAAAGAAATTTTTATGCAATCCAAAAGTCATCGTCCATCTATGCTCGCAAAAGGAAAACACCAGCCATCGATCGAAGTAACAAAAAGTGACCCTGAAATGCAGAAAGATCTACAAATCTACTCGGATCGATCGGGCCGCACCTTAAACGTGGGCAACGGCGACGGCGCCTCGATCCGTGGCCTTTTCGCCGCGGCGGGCGAGTCGGGCTCGCTTCTCCTCGCCGGCGGTGAGCACGCGTGCTCGGCAGACTGCAGGAGAAACTGAGGTTATGCATAGCTTAACGAAACCCTAGCTGTATGGCCAGTGGCAGTAAACTACTGATATTTTCCATGTGGTTAATTACCTTCGCCATGAGGGTATTGGAGCTAGAGCTGTAGCTGGTCTTGGGCTGTAGGGCTTGCAAGAGAAGCTGCGACGACAGAGGGGCGCCGCCGAAAGGCATGAAGCCGCCGGACCCGGACAAGTACTGCAGTTGGGCGCCACCGCCTAGCATCTGCGTCGCCGCTTGATTTAAGTGCATCGCCGCCGTGCCGCCATAGCTGGTCGACGACTGGCACTCCCCCAACACCGATACGTTGTGCGACGCCCCGGTGCTATCGAACATACCTTGCAGTGGCGCCGTGCCGTACGGAGACGACGCTGCAGGCACCTGGTCGAGCAAGCTGAAGCTGTGGCTCATCGCCCTGAACGGATTGCTCATCACGGCCTCGTCCAGCGCCGGCTGATGAGCTCGAAATAAGGGCCGCGCCGTCATTGACGCCAGCGTATCGTCCTGAAGCACGGCTTGGAAGCTAGCGTCGCTTCTCCCGCTCCTAATTAAAACTCGATCATGCGAGTACCTTAGTCATCCGCACGGGCAGCTAGAAGAAAGATGGAAGATGGAAGACAACTTACAAGAAGGCGTGCGTCCAGTCCATGTGTGCATCACCAAGCGAGGAAGCGGCATCGGATGAAGGCTGGTGAGTGATAGTACTGCTGCTCCTGTGGGGATCCTGGAAGGTTATTGAGCTCGTCGACTCCGCGGCCGGGGACGTCCAGCCGCATGTGGCTGCGTGACCCGTGTCCATGAGTGGCGCGGCGGAGCACGCCGACGTCCCGTGGCTCCTCTGTGAACCACTCCACCACTCGTCGGCCATGGAGATGAAGGGATCTTGATGCGGTTTGAGGGAGTTTGAGGTGTAGAAGTAGGTTGGAATGGATGGAACGGGGGAGAGAGAGAGAGGGGAATCTGAGTATATATGAAGGGTACAGTGTGGTATGGGCTGTAGCATCAAAGCTAGTGGACTTGTGTGAGGGAGAGGCTGACCATTGGAAGGGGGACAAACACCAGTAGAAAAGGACCTTTAGTCCTGATTCATTTTTTTCGATAAAGTATATTTCATTGAATAGATATATCGAGGTGATACAATCGCATCGAAAGAAAGCCCGGCCTCTGCATAGCTAGATGCACACAGCCAAAAAAGTCCAGAGTACCCTAAAAGCAAAAAATAATTTGATACAATGCCAATCAAAAAAACATGTCCAGCCTAAGGAGTGGCAGATCCTATCCGTAGGTCACACCGCCATCCATGGGGGTAGAAAACCTCCCTGGCCGTATGCTCCAGCCGTGTAGACGCCATCATAAAAAGGTCTCTGTCCTCCGGCCTCTGCAGGATAGACCAAGTATGGAGCCATCGTGTACACACATGAATAACCTGCATAGGAGATGAGACACATTTGTTATTCAAAATCACATCATTCCTGGTAAGCCACAGTGCCCAGCATAAGGCCGCCGCTCCCACAAGAATATGTGCAGAAAATTGTTTATCAATACCCCGCAACCAGTTGCCGAACATGTTCCGTGCACTACGTGGTGGGTATAGATTCGAAGCTACTTGAACTATGGCCCAAACTGCCCGAGCGAACTTGCACTCAAAAAATAAGTGTTTAATAGACTCGTCGTGTTGGCAAAAGACATGTCTTGAAACCATGCCAGTTTCGTCGTGCCAGATTGTCTCTTAGGATGACTCCTCTGTTAAGAAACCAGAGGAAAATCTTCACTCTTAGAGGGATTTTGAGCTTCCACAATTTCCTGTTATCAACTGGAACATCACAATGAACCATTGCATCATACATGGATTTTACTGAAAATTTGCCATTCTGATGCAAGTTCCATCGAAAAATGTCTGGCTCACCTGACAGTTGAATGTCCTCCAGGCGAGTGAGTAATTCATTCCATGCTGCCAGGCGAGGGCCAAAAAGGTCCCTACGGAAAGAAATATCAGGGTTTTCTTGTCCTAAAACTTGTTTAATTGTGACGTATTTATGTCTAACAATCCTATACAAGCTCGGATATTGCACCATTAGTGGGTTATTCCCTAGCCAGATATCTTCCCAGAATCGAACCTGAGAACCGTCCCTAACTGAGAAGGTCCCAAATTGGAAAAAGAATTCCTTGGCCTTCATCACACCACTCCAGAAATGCGAATCCCCAGGTTTCCAATGAACGAGAAATGGCATTGGATCCCACATACTTGTTGCGAATGATTTCCTGCCATACTCCATTCTCAGTGAGTAGTTTGTAAACCCACTTGCTGAGAAGAGCAATGTTTTTAATCTCAAGGTCTTGGATTCCCAGCCCCCCTTGACTTTTAGGTCTGCATAATACGCTCCACCTAGCCAGTCGATATTTCTTGGATTCGTTATCGCATTGCCAAAAAAATCTGGATCTAAAGTAGTCTAGTCGCTGGAGAACCCCTTTCGGTAGGTGGAAGAATGACAACATATATAAAACCATGTTGCTTAGAACTGAATTGATCAAGATCAATCGTCCCCCGTAAGACAAGAGCTTGGCCTTCCAACTGGCTAAGTGTTTCTCAAGTCTCTTTTCCACATGTTTCCACTCAGCGATAGTTAAGCGCCGATAGTGTATGGGAATACCCAGATATCGAATCGGAAACTGCCCGAGCTGGCATCCAAAAATCTCAGCATACTCAGGTGCTGATTCTGCAGCATCGCCAAAGCAAAAAAGTTCGCTCTTATGAAAATTAATTTTGAGACCAGAAAGTTCCTCAAAAGCACATAAGAGCAACTTGAGATTTCTTGTCTTATCTAGATCATGATCCATGAATAGAATAGTGTCATCCGCATATTGTAGAATAGATAGACCATCTTCTACCAAGTGTGGAATGACACCACTAATTTGACCGTCCAGCTTAGCCCGCTCAACAAGGATAGCTAGCATGTCGGCCATAATGTTAAACAAAATAGGAGAAGCGGGGTCCCCTTGGCGAAGCCCCTTCCTTGTCTGAAAATAGTTGCCAACGTCATCATTAACTTTTATAGCCACACTGCCTCCAGAGACAAAGCTCTCTACCCAACGACACCATTTTTGTGAAAACCCCTTCATGCGCAAAGTTTGCAACAGAAAGGGCCACTTAACCTTATCGTAGGCTTTTTCAAAATCTATTTTAAGAATGACACCATTCAACTTTTTTCGGTGAAGCTCATGTACAGTTTCGTGCAAAACGACCACTCCATCTAATATGTTGCGGCCTTGCATAAATGTTGTTTGAGTGGGTTTCACGACATGGTCAGCCACCCCGTTCAACCGATTAGTTGCGACCTTCGTAAAGATTTTAAAACTTAAATTCAGAAGGCAAATCGGACGATATTGTTGAATACGACTAGCCTCCTTCATCTTAGGCAATAGGATAATTTCCCCAAAGTTTAAACGAGAAATGTCAAGGTCTTCAGCATGCAGTTGGTTAAACAACTGAACCAAGTCTGCCTTAATGACGTCCCAAAAACATTGATAGAACTCTGCGGGAAAGCCATCCGGACCCGGAGCCTTGTTGTGTTCCATTTGAAACACCGCGGTTCGAATTTCCTCCTCAGAGAACGGGGAGGTTAGGAATTCATTTTCCGCTTCCGAAACTTGAGGAATGTCATGAGTAATGGATTCATCCAGCTGAAAATTTGATTCAGCTGAAGGTCCAAAAAGCTCTTTGTAATACTTAGTAATAAAAGTTCTAAGTGGTACGTCCCCCTCAATTCGGCCTTCCTCCTGGTCAAGGGCGAATATGTGTTTCTTTCTATGTCTGCCATTGGCAAGCATTTGAAAGTATTTCATATTATCATCACCTTGCACAAGCGAATCCGCCTTGCACCGTTGGTACCATTTAATCTCTTCCTCACGTAGTAGGCGGGCTATCTGCTCGTTTAGATTGCTTTTTTGCTCGATCTCAACTGCAGACAGAGGCCTCACCTCCGCTATTTTATCAAGGGAATCAATTAAGGTAGATAGTCGCAGTTTTTCTTTTTTGTAGATGCCAGCAGTATGCTTGGCCCATCCACGAAGGAATCGACGCAATGCGTGAATTCGATTATTCCATCGTTGAATGGGTGTGTTACCGCGAGGCTGGCGTGCCCACACTTTCTTAACCAGGTCATGAAATCCCTCTCTAGTGAGCCATCCCAATTCAAATTTAAATTGGTGACGGTTAGAGCTTGGGATTGGTTGTCCAAAATCGGTGAGCAATGGAGCGTGATCCGATAAGGCCTCAATTCTTTCTAATGCCCGAACCGAGGCTAGGGGATATTTACATTCCCAGTCGGTGGTAACTAGCACCCGATCAAGTTTTTCAAAGGTTGGCACCGATCGGTTATTGGCCCAGGTATATTGACGACCAGACATCGTGATCTCCCTCAGATCCAGACTGTCGATAACATCATTAAAGAGGAAAGGCCACCTTGTATCAAACCGGTCATTGTTTTTTTCCTGCTGATATCGAAGGATATTAAAATCCCCCCCGATTAACATGGGGTGGGGATTGTCTCGACAGGTATTAACAAGTTCTTTTAGAAATGCAGACTTAAACTCCTCTTGAGCGGCGCCATATACAGCTACCAGGCTCCAAAGGAAATTGTCAGACTTGTTTCGAAGGTGGAATTTGATATGATACTCCCCCTTTGACATGGACAATAGTTGCAAGTACGTAGAGTTAATACCTAGCAATATTCCACCAGACCTCCCGGTCGGCGGTAAGACGTGCCATTCGTAGTCCAAACCACATGAGAAGTGGTCCAGATCACGTGTTGGAAAGTCATGTTTGCCCGCCTTAGTGATAGCCACGAAGTCCAACGCATGATCCTTTACACAATCGGCAATGTGTTTGTGTTTAGCCAAGTCACCTAGACCTCTGCTATTCCAAAACATGCCTCTCATGCTGAACCAATTTTTTGTTTAGAGAACTTTGCCTTCTTAGAAGAGCGCCCTCTTTTCTTTCCTGAGTTAGACTTATTCTTACGCACCGACGCGACAAGCTCACAAAGCGTAGTGTCGCGTACAGTATCGTCAAAGTCTACTTCAGTCGTGTCATTAACCAAATGAGAGAGAAGCTTGCCTTCATGATTGGCATCAGCATCCTCATCCTCCTCATCTGACACGAGAGGGTCAACAAAGCTCGACAACTTAGGAGCAACCGTAAGCCGGTCGAACTCCACTTGTTTAAGGGCCCTAACCGAAAAGTCTATCTCTTTCTCATTATGTCCTAGTGACACTCCAAGTCTAGTGATATTTGAAGATACTTTGGATTTATCAAAAGACATAAAAGATTTGCGAGAGAGTGTACCTTCGAAGTCAAGGTTGTGCACAGCCGTCCTACGCATGGCCTTCACCATAGAGTCCTCGTCGGTGGCTGCTGAACCGTCAGTCCCGACGTAATGACGCCCGCTGCGCCTCAGCAGCGAAGGAGTAATATCAGACGCTGAGCCTGTCCCGATGAATCCGAGAGGCGGAGTAGACTGTTGTGGTGGTGAAGAAAAAGATCGCAGGGGCTGCTCCTCAGCCTCCTCGGGACCGGAAGCCGACGCCCCCTGGTGACGGAGGTGTAGATGATAACGCGCGGAGTTCCGCCCTGGCAGACTCCTGGCTAGCACGAATGGACGGGGAGAAGATCACTCCCCGTCGAGTCGGAGAGACAGGTGTAGGCGATGGTGGTGGCGATGGAGCGCTCGCATTCACCACCGCGGTTGCCATCCCCTCCGGTATGGGACGCATGTGACCCCCGTCGTCGAGGTGCGGCGGCGCCGACCAGTGAGTCGGTGATGGCGGCGTCGAGGACCGGGGCGCCAGCGTCGTCGGAGAAGCAATGTTAGACGAAGTAGCCGGCACCGACGAAGAATACCCCATGAGTGACGAAGAAGCAGCTGTGGCAGGTAAGCCTCGATGAGGGTTCGGCAGTGTGACGTCAATGGCCATCTGCATGGGTACCACTCCGCCCGAGGTAGGAGGGGCCAAGGTGTTGTTGGATGATGAAGAAGTGGGTTTGGGCCTTTTACTGGTATCATTGCCCCTCACTGTGTCATCCATCTCATGTCCCTTATCGCCTCCTGAATCATCCCCATGCTCCCATACTCGAGGCACAAAATCAGCATCAACACGAAAGTCCTCTTTTTCCAGGCTGTACCGGAACTCATAACCCTTCCTCTGAACGACCACATCAGAAGAAAGAGAATCAATTGTGCTTCTCTTGAAAGCATCTAGGTTCAGCACCGCTACCTGAATACGAACAATTCCTCTGCGACGCAAACATAGAAGATCGACATCCAGAGTAGCTCCAATAACCGAGCCGACCGCCCAAAGACCCAAGAAATGACGAAGAGCGTGAGGCACACTGTGCACATGTACCCAAATAGGAATAAGCTCGAAACGATGTGGTATCTCGTCTGACTTCCAAGGCTTGAACTCGATGGTGACATTGTGAGACTTGAGGAAAACTGCAAAACCGGTCACCCTCTGCAAAATCTCCTCACTAGGAAACGATATCAGAAATGCATCCTCACCATGTGGCACCGCCTCCCAATTCCACTCATGCTGAACCTGAGCAATCTTAGCCACCTCCACCTCCACAATATTGGCAGAAAGTGAACCACCAGAAATCGAAACCAAAGCTATCCGTGAGTCCTGCTGTGAGAGATCCTCCCTACAAACATTATCAGGCATCTGAAAAAACGCCATGGTTTCAGTTCCATAACCACATAGCATCGCCGCCGGCTTTGGTAGCTTTAAGGTAGGGCACCGTCTCATGGTCATCGGGTGATTGGTCTTGTTACAGATGAAGCAATATTGCTGCGTCTCGCAGTCGTCCGCCTTGTGTCCAGCAGATTGGTATTTGGAACACCAAAGCTTTTTGGGTACTGATGCCTCTTGGACAACACCTGCAGACTGAATAAGCTGGGCGTCCAAAGGTAAAGTTGCAAACTGCATCTGCGTTGCTGACACAGCGGGCAAGCTGGGCATCTGAGCCAAGGATTGCACTGGTTGGGCAGAAGCAAAAATAGGAGCAGCGGCGACCACTTGCGGGGGAGCAGGATGTTGAGTAGCTGCACCTTGGTGGGGCTTGATGCGGCCGCCCTTACCACCCTTCTGCTTGCGCAGCCGGGCTGCGGCAGGAACCCCGGCGACTACATTGCCGTAGATTGGCGGACCGGCGGCTGCTGTGCCGTAGACAGGCGGACCGGCGGCGAGGTGTTGAAACTGCTGTTGCGTCACATCAGGCAATGCATGGTACTGTGAAGGAGCCGACATGTGTTGTTGTTGCTGCACATACCCGCCTCCAGCATGAAGGAGGAACTGCGGTTGTTGAGGATGGTAACCAGCAAACTGATGTGGCTGCGTGGCTTGGACGACCTGGGACGGCAGCGGCTGCACCGGCGCGGGCTGCGACGGCGTAAGCACGGCCGTTTGGACAGCCCCAATTGGCTGGTACACGCCTGGTGCGAAGCCAGGAGTCCTGGTTCATAAGGGCCTTTAGTCCCGGTTCTGGAACCGGGACTAAAGGGTCGTTACTAAAGCCTCCCCCTTTAGTCCCGGTTCTTACATGAACCGAGACTAAAGGCCCTCCACGTGGCCGCTGCCTGGAGGTCCACCTTTACTCCCGGTTGGTAACACCAACCGGTACTAAAGGAAATTTTATGATTTTTTTTGAATTTTTTTTAATTTTTTTATTTTCAAATTTCTGAATTATTTTAACCTCTAATCTCTAATCATCCCTCATCACTGCTCAATTTAACCTCTAATTTCTAATCACCCCTCATCATTCTAAATCATCTAACTTCACGAACGGTCACCCATCCTCTCACTACTCCAGCCTGAGCACGCTTAACTTCCGAGTTCTATTCTCCCTCGTTTCCAAGTCTGCACTTGTTGTTTTTCTGACAATAGTAAGATGTCAATCCTATTAACCCTCAGGAATTTAGCTTGAGCATGAAGTCACACATTTCACTGTTTGAGTTTGAAACTATTGTTCTATAAAACAATAATTATTTAGTAACACTAATATTTCTTGAATAAGTAGTTTGACCATAGTTTGACCACAGTTTGACCAGATTTGACCAAAATTCAAAAAAACTGAAATAATTATTTAGTAACACTAATATTTCTTGAATAATTAGTTTGCCCATTGTTTGACCACAGTTTGACCAGATTTGACCAAAATTCAAAAAAACTGAAATAATTATTTAGTAACACTAATATTCTTGAATAATTATTTAGTAACACTAATACTTCTTGAATAAGTAGTTTGACCATAGTTTGACCAGATTTAACAAAAATTCAAAAAAAATCTGAAATTTGAGCATAACTTTTTTTCCTTTTAGAATTTGAGGATTCTAAAAAATTGCAAATAGGCCGTAGGCTGTCAAAATCGGATGCGGATTTTCGTGCCGAACATTTTTGATATATTATACGTTTTTTCTGACATCGTATGCAAAAGTTATAGCCGTTTTACATTTTCCCTACACTTTTTGCAAAACATGTCCAAATTTAAGTTTTTAAATTTTCCTAACTAGTACATGTAGTAACATAACTACATCTGGAAGGATTTTAATTTTTGAATTTTTTATCTTTTTTTTTGCTTTTTACAAAACTGAAAAGGCGATCCACGGGAGGGGGGGGGGGTAGAGTTTGAAAATGGGACCTTTAGTACCGGTTCGTGCCATGAACCGGTACTAATGCCTCAAACCCCATTAGTACCGGTTGGTGGCTCGAACCGGGACTAAAGGTCTAACCTTTAGTATCGGTTAGTGCCACGAACCGGTACTAATGGGCATCGCACCCTTTAGTCCCGGTTCGTAGCACCAACCGGGACTAAAGGTCCCATTTGAACCGGGACTAATGCATGTACGGTGCCCTAGCCGCTCGAACCGGGACTAATGCTCACAGTAGTCCTGGTTCGTAATGCAACCGGGATTAATGCTCTTTTCTGGCCGAACCAAAACCCTGTTTTCTACTAGTGAAAGAGGGTCGCTTAATAGTCATCAGGGTCTAACTTTTCCTTAGTAGGAGTATTATTTTAGTTCCATATGCATGTTGAGAAGAATTTAGCTATTGTTCAATTATGCTACGCAACCGGGAAAGCTATATAATAGACCAGCTCACTCATTTGGTTTTAACCAGATTTCAACCAACACCAACATTTTTCCAAATATGATTGAAATGTAACCAAATGTTGTCAAAATGCTACTTCTGTTGGAATTTTCTCATTTATTCAGCTTACCAAAAACAGCCACCGAACAACGACCGGTAGCCACCAAAGGGGCCTTTAACCTCCCGGGAATTGACGGCGTCCACCGATGTTCACCACGCCGCCACCACAACAGAAGCCACTTCTGTTCCACATACCCCCGGTGATCGCCGCCTAGCCTCTATTCGCTACACGAGACGCCTACCCCCGGTGATTGCCACCTAGCCTCTATTCGCTATGTATCGGAGTTTCGAGAGAAGAGCCCCAATACACGCTACCACCTCGCTAGCACGCACACCGGAGCATTGATGCCGCACGTCATGGCGCCATCATCGATGGATCTAGGTGTCGGGCACCAGGTCCGCAACAAACGACACTAGCGAGGCAGGAGGAAATGTCACCTCCACCATACACTAGGACCGCCATCCCAGCTTCCCTACATGACAAACCGCCGCCATCGCCCGAACACGTCGTGTTGTATGAGATTAATATTAATATAGAGGGTCTCCTAGCGTTGGGAGTAACTCCTAGAGTTCTAGATGGTCGATCTAGCGGGATGTTGCAAAGCGATATGGCTTTGATGGCTTGAAACCGATGTGAGTAGATTTACGTCCTTCTTGGTTTCGCATGGCACCCAAATACATGTGGTATAAGGCGGTGGACTTGCCTCCACCTATGGCTCCCCAGGTCTTCCAAGATTATGACATCTCACTTGTTCGGTAAGGTTACGACTCCTTAGGAAACCAGGAATGACACACCTATGATAGTTTTCCGACAAAATATCCCTTAGAGCAACTCTAACCGATCCCTGTAATTGTTTAGAGGAGCAAAATAGGCGCTTAACCATACTTAGCCAAACTCCCAAACAGTTAGTGGAGTAAATATTATCCTCCTCCGGCCCAAAAGTTGCCCCAACCCTCCTAAATATACTCGACCTCGGCTGCACTGAGTAAAAATTCCACCCCTCTCTCTTTCGCCCGAGCGGCCACCCCTTTCCGTTGCTGCCGCCCCTAGTCGCCGGAGCCAGCGCTGATGCTTTCGATTTTGGCTGGAATGGATAGACAAACCCTGTCCGCCACCCCACCGGCCAACTCAGTCGGCGCGTCTCCGCCAAAAACGACCCCCACGCCGACAACGCACCCAAAAAAAGGTTATGCACAAAAAATCTCATTTGGTCCACCTCACCAAAAACCACCACCGGCAACTTGGCGGTCGCCCTCCCGCTGTTCCTGCCACTAGCAAGCGGGCAAGGAAATTGACGGCCACCGCGTCGGCACTCGCCGAGGAGGCAGCAAAGAAGAAGACTAAGAAGGCCACCCCTCCAGTGTCTCGTCCTCGTCTGGCTCCTCCACCCCTACGACCACTACTCCGGCGCGTTCGGCCGCCACTGCTGGCTACAAGGGCCATGACCGCCAAGTGGTCGATGAAATGCGTTCAAGGTAAAAAAAAATTGCATTTGTCATTTTGGCCGATGCATTGCACGGTGATTGCTTGCGGCCGTAGGATGATGGAGTTTGTTGTTGTTGTTTGTTTTAGTGCGGAAATAAACGTGGCCAAATTCTTGTCATCTTTGGAGACATCATATATGCTTGGGCTTGGAGATCTCAACTATGACTCGGTGTTTGATCATCAATTTGGTGAAGAGGAGGCTGAGGAGGAAGAATTGCCAAGACCTAGGAGAAGGCCAAGCCCGAGGATGATATAATGTGCAATTGTTTGAAGTTCATGCGGCTAGGATAAAAGAATTGCTAAAAAAAATTATCCTCCTCTAAATATAAGGGATCGGTTAGGTACGGTCACTGTTAGAGGATAAATATACTCCTCTAAAGATACTCGGCCATTTACTCCTCTAACGGATAGGGGATCGGTTAAAATTGCTCTTAGCCCATGCATATGTAGGCACATATGGCCCAAAATATGGTATACGTAGCACATGGATGCAATAGTACGAGTTTCTTTCGACAGTCGTCCAAGGGCACCATACAACGTAGCACAATCGCAAAAGATCCCGCCCACTGTCGTATATCCATGAGGCTTGGCTCATCTAGGTTGCAAAGCTGCGGCAAGAGAGCTGTGAAGTAGATGGAGGTGGGGGTGGAGGGGGCTAGGTTTCGCCCGAGCCAACCCCGAAGAGTGACGGGGACCTCGATTTCCTAAGAATACAAGATTAACAAGGGATGGGGATTTGTGGCACACATGTCTCAAGGCACCGAGTCTTTTGCACATGCTTTCATTTTTGACTTCCGATTTCACGAAAAGTCCAAATTAGGTTCTATTCTCATATTTGTGTTTTTCGTGATGAGGGCTTTCAAATAAGGTCCATTTTAAAATACATGTGTTGAATTTTGAAAATAAATGTTGACTTTTAACTCTTGAAACTTTTTTTTCGAAAAGGGGATCTCCCCGGCCTCTGCATCAGAGTGATGCATACGGCCATCTTATTAACGAAATAAAAGGTTTCAACAAGGTTTCAAAGTCTCCGACTGAAAAGTAATAAAAAGACAGCTCGCTTAGAGCTAAAGAGGCTGGACACACAGACTAGCCAAGGTAAGACGCCACAATCGGCTGGCTAAAGATAGATAGGTAAACTAATTGCCTATCCTATTACATGACCGCCATCCAAACCGGTTGAAGATATCCCGAGCTACCATCTCCCAGCGGATAGATCCAGTAACCAAATGCTCCCTGGCCTCCATCGGAGTGAGTAGCGACCATGAACGGATCACGGCCGTGGCTCGGAAAATAACCTGCAAAAAGTGAATACGTGATGTTCTGTTAAAAACCAAATCATTTCTGCAAGTCCATATAGTCCACAACAAAGCGCAAACTCCAACACGAATGTGTCTCGCTAATTCAGGCTCAACCCCAGTGAGCCATGTCCCAAATAACGTAGTGACAGAATTCGGTGGAGTAATATTAAAAGCAATGTGAACCGTCCGCCAAAGTACTCTGGCGAACGGACAATCAAAAAAGAGATGTTTGATCGTCTCGTCCCGATCACAGAAGCTACACCGCGTAGGTCCTGTCCAATTACGCTTAATCAAGTTATCCTTGGTTAAAATAACCTGTTTATGGACAAACCACATAAACACTTTTATTTTCAAAGGAACTTTGACAGCCCAAACATGCTTGGAGGTAGGAATGGAGCTCGAATTAATTACATCAATATACATTGATTTAACCGTGAATACCCCAGACCTAGTCAGTTTCCAGCGTAATTCATCGGGTTGTTGAGAAAGATGGACATCCATTAGTCTCCGAACTAGACGGAGCCAATCTTCCCAACGATTGCCCACTAACGACCGTCTGAACTGAATATTAAGGGGGATGGATTGAAACACCGTAGCAACGAACACCTCACGTCGTTGAACAATGCGATATAAAGATGGATATTGAATGGCCAAGGGTGTCTCGCCGAGCCAAGTATCCTCCCAGAAGCGTGTACTAGCGCCGTTGCCAATAACAACCTTTGTCCTATTAAACAGAGATTGTTTGACTTTCATCAGGCCTTTCCAGAAAGGCGAGTCAGTTGGCCTGACAGTGACCTGGGACAAGGATTTTGTCTGTAGGTACTTGCTGTGAAGGATTTGGGCCCACATGGCATCAGTCTCAAAAGAAAGCTTCCACAGCCACTTGCTAAGAAGGCATCTGTTCTTAACTTCAAGATTCTCAATACCAAGACCCCCTTGGTCTTTCGGTCTACAGATGATATCCCATTTTGCAAGTCTGTATTTTCTTTTTAGATCATCACCCTGCAGAAAGAAACGCGATCGATAGAAGTCCAGTCTTTTCCTAACACCGACTGGGACTTGAAAGAACGATAAGAGAAACATAGGCATACTTGTGAGCACCGAATTAATCAGAATTAATCGGCCTCCATATGACATGAGCTTGCCCTTCCAGCAACTCAGTTTCTTCTCAAACCGGTCTTCGATGCACTTCCATTCTCTATTGGTCAGCTTTCGATGGTGGATTGGAATACCTAGGTAAGAGAAAGGTAAATCCCCCAAGTCGCACCCAAACAATTGCCTATAAGCCTCCTGTTCGTCTTTGGCTCTACCAAAGCAGACCAGCTCGCTCTTATGAAAGTTAATCTTTAACCCGGTCAATTGTTCGAAAAGTCATAACACCAGCTTCATATTTCTCGCCTTGGCCAGGTCATGCTCCATAAAGATGATTGTATCATCAGCGTACTGAAGAATGGATACACCTCCATCAACCAGATAAGGTACCAAGCCACCCACTTGACCATTCTCCTTAGCCCTGCCTATCAAGATGGCTAACATATCAACCACAATGTTAAACAGGATAGGGGACATCGGATCTCCTTGTCTTAGGCCTTTATGTGTCTGGAAGTAATGACCAATATCGTCATTCACTTTAATTTCCACACTCCCTTTTTGCGTAAATGATTCAACCTGGCGTCGCCAGGCTTCATCAAAACCTTTCATACGCAATGCCTGTTGGAGAAATGGCCATTTGACCTTGTCGTACGCTTTCTCGAAATCCACCTTAAAAATGACACCATCTAACTTCTTGGAATGGATCTCATGGAGCATTTCATGAAGGACGACCACCCCTTCAAGGATGTTTCTGTCCGGCATGAAAGCAGTTTGGGAGTGCTGCACCACAGAATGCGCAATCTGTGTGAGCCTATTAGTCCCGACCTTGGTGAAGATTTTAAAACTAACATTGAGAAGGCAGATCGGCCTGAACTGCTCAATTCTCACAGCATCCGTCTTCTTAGGAAGCAGTGTGATAGTTCCAAAATTCAAGTGAAATAATTGAAGCTGTCCAGAGAACAGATCATGAAACATAGGTAGCAAATCCCCCTTAATAATATGCCAGCACTTCTTGTAGAACTCCACCGGAAATCCATCCGGTCCGGGAGCCTTATTATTTTTCAACTGTGCTATAGCATCAAACACCTCCTTCTCCGAAAACGGGGCAACCAGAATATCATTTTCAGCAGCCGAAAGTTGAGGCACATCCTCAGTTCTGAACTCATCGAGAGATACACAATTATCCTCCGGAGGTCCAAATAACTGCCTATAATACTCGGTTATATATGTCTTTAGGTTATCCTGTCCTAAAATAGTGCCCTCATCCTGTTCAAGTTGGAGTATTCTCTTCTTTCTGTGCTTACCATTAGCAATCAGATGAAAGAATTGAGTATTTGCGTCCCCTTGGACCACTTTGCGAACCTTAGCCCGCAAAGCCCACTTCAATTCTTCTTCGCGGAGAAGTTCTTTCAACCTCTTCTCGGCCTCAGTTTTAACCTGAAGCTCAGCAGGCATCAAAATCGTGGATTCGGCCTTAACGTCCAGATTCTGTATAAGGGAGAGGAGCCGATCCTTCTCAAGCTTATACACCCCGCTAAGGTGCTTAGCCCAACCCCGTAAGAAACTTCTCAAACTCCTAATCTTATTTTGCCAACGCTCAACAGCGGTCCTACCTCCTACACCCTTCGCCCATTCCCTAGCGATCAGGTCTAGGAACCCTTCGCGTTCGAACCAGGCCATCTCAAAAGAAAAGGTGTTTTTGTTTCCCACATGGTTCGGCTCCCCTGAGTCAACGAACAAGGGTGTGTGATCGGAAAAACCCCGTGAAAGAGCTTGAACCGTCACAAGCGGGAACTTCTGTTCCCACTCCACACTCGCAAGAACGCGATCAAGCTTTTCGTAAGTTGGGTTGGGCAAAGAGTTAGCCCAGGTAAACTTTCTACCAGAGAGCTCTATCTCCCTCAGATCCAAGCTTTCAATAATAGTATTGAACATGAACGACCACCTGCCGTCAAAGTTATCATTATTCTTCTCCTCTCTCCTCCTAATGATGTTGAAATCACCCCCAACTAAGATTGGAAGCTGCTCGGACCCACAAATCCGAACAAGATCCGCCAAAAATTCCGGTTTAAGCTCGGGCTGTGCGGCACCATAAATCGCCACCAACGCCCAGTTGAAACCATCAACCTTAGACCTGACTCGAAACTTAACCGCGAAGTCGCCCATCACTACACTTCGGACTTCAAGCGAATCGCATCTCACACCCAGCAAGATGCCACCCGATCTTCCTCGCGGAGGGAGGCAATGCCAATCAAAATCAACACCACCCGCAAGAGAGGAAAGGAACTGGGGCGCAAAGTTGTCTCTACCAGTTTCCGATAGAGCAATAAAATCTAAACGATGCTCCAGAGATGCCTCAGCAAGAAACCTTCTTTTAGCCAAGTCTTTCAGACCTCTGCTATTCCAAAAGATTCCTTTCATCACTCATCATGAAATTTTTTAGTAGTCCGGATCCTAGCACTCCTACGAACTGCAGAATCGGGGTAAATTTTCCGTTTCCACTTACGCTTGGGTTTACTAGGTCCTGACTCCCGATCCTCATAACCGGGCTCAGCGGAAAAAACAACTGCATTATCTATGGGCATATCATCGTCCTCAGACTCATGATTGGATGGTGCTAGATCCACACACATATTAGCGAGCACTCTAACCCCTAATGCATCAATCTCATTGTCATTCATGGGTTTAACCGCTGCAAGATTACGAATAGTTTCTAAGGCACGCTCCGCCTCCAAATCTAACAAGTCATTCACCGAATTGGAAATCTCACTATCTGTAGCCCCGAGTGAAACTCCTAATTGGTTTGCATTATTCATAATTTCCTCATTAGAAAAATACAATAAAGAATTAGATATGTTGACAGACATACCAGTAGAGATCGCAGCATCATGAAGCTTGGCCGCCCTCATAGCGCACCTCTGCTGCATGTCATCAACCTCCGGAAGCTCCTGAATGCGAGCACTCATCCGCCTTCCCGTCGAGGCCGGGTCCGGGATCCCGCCAAAAGCAACGACCTCCTCCCTAGTAACTCCTCGCGCTGAAGCCCGCGAAGGGTCAACCAAGGATACCGGAGGAGGCGGCTGCGGGCTCCCATACCCCTCGGACAAGTGCCCCAGGCCGAGACCCATAGCAACGGGTACGCTGGGAGGAGGCTCGGACCTCCTGACCGCCGACGAGGAAGGAGGAGTCAGGGCCGCCTGCCCCAAACCCCCCTCCCCCAACGGCACAGAAGGCACGGGCGCCGCCACTGCCGAAGGAAATGCGGTCCTCCTGACCGCCGGCGAGGAAAGAGGAGTCAGGGCCGCCTGCCCCAAACCCCCCTCCCCCAACGCCACAGAAGGCGCGGGCGCCGCCACAACCGAAGGAGAAGCGGTCCTCCTGACCGCCGGCGAGGAAGGAGGATTCAAGGCCGCCTGCCCCAAACCCCCCTCCCCCAACGTCACAGAAGGCGCGGCCGCCGCCGCCACGCCCGAAGGAGAGAGAGCCGAGGCCGCCTGCCTCGTGCCTCCTCTCCCAGCACCCGCCGATCCCGTCATGACCAGTGATGCCGATGTCGGGATAGTGAAGGGGGAAGTAGGAGCCACCTGCCCCGACCCCCCTCCCCCACGCCCCACCTCAGCCGCAGTCGTTACGTCCGAAACGTCGGCCTTCGGTGGAGCAACCACCGACTCCCCGTCCTCGGAGCCAACCAAAGTCCTCGCCGACGAAGTCCGCACCAAGCATCCAGCCAGTGCCCTATCGGCATCCTCGAACTCCAACAAAGGTAGTGACTGCTCAAACGCCTCATCAGAATCTACCCGGTCACTCCAAAGTCTGGGAGGGGCAGAGGCTGGCTCAAAGGACCCGAACCGCAACGAAGTCATAGGCACCGATGGTGAAGGTGCCAGCTCAGCCCCGGTCCCATCCCCGGTCTGAGCCACAGGACGAGAGCCGTTAGTCCCCTCACGAGTCGACTCGTCAGTCGGTGCCCCCTCAGCTCCCGCACTGTCGTCCCCCTCGTGCATGTCAACATCATTCCCAATCATTGCCTCAGCAAACAGGGCGGCGTCCTCAAACTCGATCTCAAGAGGAAACACCTCTCCTCGATAAGTCCAGTTAACCACGTCAGGCACGACTCAATATCCAAAATGCTCACTAAAATGCGGGCCACTCCATGTGCACGAGTAAAGGCCATATCCACTTTCTCCGTCTTGCCAACCATGATGCCCATACTGGCCACAACTCGAACATCCTGCAAAGGCTTAGATGGAGCCCCCGAAAACCTCAACCAGACCTGCGTAAGCGGCTTTCCTTTAGGTTCCACCTGCTGCCACTCATGGAACTCCAGAATGCACCTAGTGCCCGGAACTCTGCATAAACCAAAACTCAACAGTCTCTGCAGATCGTCCACTGAAGGAAACTCCACCTTAAAAACCTTGGCCTCGAGAGGAACGAGCTCCCAATGGAAGTCCCCCGGTGCCAGCTCCTGAAGCCTCTGCACAATCTGAGCCTCCGAAACCTCACCCTGAGTAGCTTTGACAACCCCGGTGGTCAAGCTCAAAGTCTCCTCCGGAATCTCTCTCGCGGCCGGGGACTCAAAGAACATGAGCTCCGCACAATAAACCCCATACATTGTCAAAGACGGAGCCTGGTCACGCAACAACGGGCAATCCCCCGAGGCATGTGCCGGCTTACCACAAGACTCACACAGCTCTGCCACGCATTCCGCAATGAAGTGGCCCTTCTCACCACAACGGTAACAAAGCATCCTTTCCTTCTTACGCGCCCACTTGGACGCCCTCTCAGCATCAGACCTGTCGGTAGCCTCAGTCGCACACCCAGTCGCCGGAACCTCAACATTGGCTAAAGCCGCTACCACTTCCATCGCCTGGGAAGGGAGCTCCATGGAAGCGCAATCGGTCTCCACTACTGACTCCGCTTGATCAACAACTGCCGAAGGCGGAGGCGGTCTGCGATGATACCTCCCGCGGCCACCGCCCCGACCACCACGATGTCCACAGTGACCTCCTCTCTGGCGGTGATCCGGACCGGAAGCACCCTCAACAAAACCTCCTGGAGGCCCGAGAAACGGTCTCTCAGCAGACCCGTCACTCTGCCAGGCATAACCACACCCCCCTCCCGTGGATGAGGAACCCCGGTGTTGTCCATCGCCATACACATCTAACCCATCGTCCCCCCATTGGCCTCGGGGCGGAGCACGGGAGTCTTTAGAACTAGAGATCTGCCTCGACTGAGATGGTCCCGACCGGTTTTGAGCCGGCCGCGCGACAACGTTAGGCGGAGGCGCGCCATGAGACTGACCTCTGCCAGTACCGGCTGCACCAGCCGCGCCCAGCGTTGGGGGCCTAGGCCCGCCTCTACCCGCTGGCAGCGGAGCGACGGGCGCCGGAGGCCTGAGCCCGCCCTTTCCAGCCGCCGGTTGCAGGGACGCCCCCGGCGCTGGAGGTCTAGTCCCACCTCGGCCTGCTACCGGCTGAGCAGCGGGCGCCGGCGGCCTATCGCCCGAAGTAGCGTTACCGCGGCCCGGTCCCAGTGGAACCCCCCCGCCAGCCTCTCTAACTCTTGAAACTTAGTATGAGCGACCAATAAAATCACGATTTTTGTGCCTATGACCGATAAAAAAATATCTTAAAATTCTATCTATGGAACTTGATAAGAGTGAGCGAGAAAATCGCATGTTTCAGTTGAAAAGCCGTAAGTTTCAACAATTGAAACTTAAAACTTACTACGCCCTCATGCGGGATTCAACTACTTCGCGAATTGCGAGGCAAATCGTGCGGCAAGACATGTGCGTGCCCCTGCGAATTTCCAGAATAACAATGTAAACCCAAACGGATGGAGTGCCTTTACACAGTGCCCACAGGTCATCAGACTTGTGTACTGTTAGCATCTATACAAATTAGAGAATTTTAACATATTATGCATGAATAATCACGTTAAGTATCCAAACTCAAGAATATACATCCCAAAATGAATGTATCTCATCTGTGATCTGAGTTACAGCTGGATATCACTTTGCCGGAGACGGAGAGAATGATGTCTCGGACTCATTGACCCTAGGTAGCGCGCGAGGTTGATCGATACGGTATTTGCTTGGGTACGAAGGGACATGATATCGCTGCTTTAGTTACTCCTTTGTGAAAAGTACGACGCAGATGGTTAACTCACTCATGGCCTCATTTCGTGCCTACCATAGCCCATCGGCAGCTCTTCCACTTCTCTCCCAGCCCTGCACATATCGCCCCTTGAATGGGGTATTCAGGTGGCCCTTGCCATACATAAGCGCACGTTTTTGCATGAGCGGTAGAAATATACTATAGCACAGAAAGCAGCACAGGCTCGGACCTAGCAGTTTAACCTAGCTACTATACGCTGCATGGTCGAGGTGCATGCATGCATTGCAGATCTTTCACAAGACGTTGTAGTCTACTACCTCTCCTGATTTATTAGTCCTTATATTTTGGATCAAACTTTGACCTTTAATTTAACTAATAAAAAATAAATCATATACCACACAAATAGTAAAATAGTATCATTGAAAACCTCTTTCGAACATGAATCCAACAATATAAGTTTTGAGACACACAACTTATATTTTTGTTGGTTAAATCTACGGTCAAAATTTGACACAAAATACGAAGATGACCAACAAATCCGACGGAGGTAGTAGTTCGGTAGAAGAAAGATGGATCGTCCCGTTGTCATGTCAAAATGTTACAGGCGGGTGGTCGACGAAGTCATCCTACGTGGTAGTATACTAGTATCTCAAAGGCAGAAATATCAGAATGTGACGTGCGTAGTGGAAGAAGGGGCTGATTGGATCGACATGTAGAGGACAGAAGGAATATTTGTTGTTGAGGAGCTACAAAATATTTTCATGAGAGTTTATTTGACTCACCATAAGATTCTTCCCTGTGAAATGAGGACACTTGATTTTGTTGTTGAGGAGCTAGAAAATATTTTCAGGTATTGCTTCGTCGAGAGGCCACCTCCACTGGACCACAACAACTAAGCTACTGTACGTAGCTAGGAAAAGGAGAGGACCTTGAGCACATCATGGCATGTTGCCTCCAAAATGGAGATCTAGATCGATCGATTTGCTTGCTTCGTACCATAACAAGCATTCGGGTTCACTCCTTCAGATTTAGATCCCACCTCAGCCATCAGGAGGAAATTAATTTTGCTCACTCAACCATTACCAAAATGCAATTTAGTTTCATTTCGCAACTCCAATATTAAACATTTTGTCCCATGGACACCGGTTTTTAACAAAATGATTACAGGATGATAGTTTTACATACATGCACCCTAGCTAGCTAGCACATATATAAAGGTTGGGTGTTTACATCAAAATGATGCAGAGGTCGAAGGTTATCCTCTTTTTCCGAGAAGAAAAATCGCATAAAGAATGAACAAATAGAGAGAAGTATACAATTTTTTTAGAAAAGAATAATTGAAATTCTTTTTTTAAAACATGGGTAATTTTGAAGAAAACAAAGAGAAATAGATCAAAGTACTTAAGAACTAAAATAAACGTAATAGAAAAATAGCCTTTTCTAGTAGAAATGTTGCAATAAATAAATAAGATGAACAAAACATTAAAATTAAGAACATTGATAAATTTCATGATTTTTTTCAACAAAGGCTTGATTTTATTGACTCAAAATGAAGCATCAAGGGTATAGAAAATCCATGAGTGCACAGGTGACCTCTGCAGAGCTCGGATGGAAATCCAACTTTCACACACAAATAAACATGCCGACAAATAGGAAAGTCATATATGGGACTAAAGTTACACCTAAGCGAGCAAAATGGAAAAAAAAATGAAGCAATCAAAACAGCGGTCGACATACTACAACAACGATCATATCCGTACCAACCATCTTTTACACCACAAGGACAATGAAAAGGGTTCTTCAACAACAAAACATTCAGAAAGGGAACGATGCTCAAGTGCCACCGTCACTGGATCCAACCACCAAATGTCAGATTCTAGGTTTTCACCCCGAAGAACAAATCTGAGTATATCCGAGCAATGCATTCAACAAGGTCACGGCACAAAAACATCACTATTGCCACGTCAAACTAACTCGGTTCGTGCCTAGGGCTTTCACCCTGGAGATTCAGACTGGGTACTTGAGAAGCGTCGCAAAACCAAAGTCAACTTTTTGTCAAAATAAATTTCATGAGTAATCCAGAATAGCTATTGGAAATATGGAAGCTTTTAAAATAGATGTAAAATGTTAGGGAGAAAACTTATTGAATTGCATGATTTCATCCCATGTACTCGATCCATTGGTTTTGCAATAACATTTCTATTTTTTCATATTTAACACTTAAATTTATAGAGTGTTTATGTTCTCCTCTGAAAATACGTTTTTGCATATTGTGTTTCCCTTTCTTTTTTTTATTGATTTGCAATAGTTGTTTTGATTGGGTGTAACACGTGTGAAACCACCATCATCGCAAAAAAAAAAGTGTGAAACCACCATCACATCATCAAACAGTTTATCAAAGGTTTTGATACTTGAGTGACCAAGAATTTATGGTATTTGAATTGAGGAACCAAAACTTTTTTTAATATTAATACAGACGCAGATGCTCATATATACGCACATACACTCACCCCTATGAACACACGCACACACATCCTACTCCTATGAGCATCTTCAAGAGACTGAGCCGGCATATCATCTTGAGGTTGACGAAGTCGCCACAGATGATTTCGTAGTCGACGGGAATGTCTCCTCCCATTGAACACACATCGTCGGACGGCATGAAATAAATCCAGAAAAATACGAGCATCAATGTCAAGTCTAGCTAGGACTTGAACACTGATGGGCTGGAGATAGCACTGTCTTTCTAACCATCCAACAACAAATTGGTTCGCACAAAATTTATACAGTGCTTTGCTAAATAGCAAGTCGGCCTCTGTTATTACTTTAGAATACTTTGGTGTTTTCTTTCTCTCTTGAGTGACCAAGAATGTATGGTATTTGAACTGAGGAACCAAAAACTTAGACTTTGTTAAATAGCAAGTCGGCCTCTTTTAGAATATTTTAGAATACTTTAGTTAACTGATAGTCCTGTCCAGCCGAGCCTTAATATATTGCAGTAGTAACGATCTTGCCTGTTGCACTTTTGATGTGAGAGTTGTCGATTTGGCCCCTTCATGCCAGGTTAGCATTTAGCGATTGAACCAAATCACACATGTCAATACAAAAACACGCTAATCAGCTAGGAATATCACCTTTTGGCAATAAGGCAAGTAGGATACACTTCTTTCCGCTTCCACTTCCCATGCTCATCCTCTCTTAACCCAAAGCATAAACGCCCATATTCCCATGAGAAAAGCACTTTTACATTTATAGTACTACTGCCTGCAAGCACTGGTAAGTAGCTTTGAGCAGCCAAGTGCAGCTTTCGTGCCGCAGGCTCGTGAACTTTGTGGCTCCAGCGAGGGGGGCGATATGACAATCGTTGAGAATATGTAGGCGATGCCAGGGAATTGGGGCCTTGTCTTGAGGTGTGCGGTGCGTGAAGACTGGAGCACAAAAAGATGGGCGATATTTGGGCCATGGATCCATCCTGTTCGGCCCCTCCTTTCAGCTACAGACAAATGCAAGAAAACAACAAAAGGGATGTTCCCGAGCTGCCTCAAGATCTAGTTTTATGCATCGACGCCTCCACTTTTTTCCCTGCACTGGACCCTTGCGCGGTTATCAAGGTGTTGATCATTGGGGTTCTTTTTCCCTTGCCCTTCATCTTTCTTTTCCAAGTTTTCGTACTCATGTTTGCGCTGCGTCCCTGAGTTGGAAGTTGGAGCCGCGCTGATGATTCTGTTACTAGTTTTTAACGATGAGAAGTAGTAGTAACTTTTGCGTAAAATCATGGAACTGATGTAGGTGCAGTTGTGTGCAAAATATGCTTAAATGATGCTGGTGTTCGGTGTGTTCCCTTTATAAAACTTGGCAAAGAAATGTGTTTTTGTAGGTTCTAGACACATCAGATAAAAATCAAGCACATGCACATTGAATTCAGTTTTACCCATGTCAAATTTCGTAGAATAACAGCACTCCATAACTATTTGCGACCTGCATAGTAGTAAGAACATAAGGTTGTTACACAGGTCACAAATGATCATATGCGTAGGTTTTCTCCGACTTTTACGAAGTGGTTTGGTCTCTACTGGTGCAGGATCGGAACTGTTGCGCCACCGGCGTTGCTCGCGGGGACGTCACGCCGACGTCCGGCCCACTAGCTTGTGACGCGGGGCCGCCCCGGCGCACGCGTACCCTGGACACGGGCCCGCCCAGATTCGAGCTGCCCTCGAGCCGCGGACGCCGGACGGACGGGGACCCAAAAGCGCGCGCGCGCGTATTCGGCCATCCATTGCCTCTCCCGCTCCCGCGCTCTAGCTCGCCTCGCCTTCGCGTGAGGCAACGACCACGAGATCGAATAGCGATTCATTCGTACGTGACAGGGAACAACAGAGGCGTGCGCGTACGTACGCGTTCGCGCCCTCCTCTTCCCCCGTGCCATGCCGCCCACTACCCCCTGCCAGGCATCTTCTGACCGCTCCGCTGGGGCGGCCCGTGGCCGTGGCCCCGAACGATGAAAGGTGTTCGACCGTAGCCAACCTTTTTGCACCGGGTGGAGGAGTAAAAGAGATGGATAGCAAAGGACTGTACATTTGCTACGCCTGTCAGGGTCTTTCTTTTCATCCAGACGTTGCCTGTCCGTCTCAGTTGATCGGTTCTACTCTACTGATCGATCCCGCCATACTTTCTCGTTAGCCATCATGGCTCTCCAGCACTCACTGATGCACCACAGGCAGCTGCTGAAACGATGCGCCCAGTTGACCATGTCTTGACCTTGAGATGAGCAATGCATGTTGTGAGATGAAATAAAAAGAGAGGAAAGCATCGGAAAATAAGCAAGGTCAATCCCGAACCGGAGTGGATCCAACGAACTCTTCCAACAACAGACACCCGTATTACAGTACATCATATACAAACTAGCTGGCTAAGCTAGGACTAAGCAGCAGCATCTCAGTGAGCTAATGCAGAGCCAAAAGCAAGGGGCTACAAAAGCCACCAAAACTGACGAAGCAGTACGTACCAAATCTCCTCTTGGATGCATGACATAAAATTTAACTTAAAACAAACGAAAGGCGGAAAGGCCAAGCTTCCGCGGCTAGAGCTTACAAAAACAGCCGCGAGAGCACATCTTATCAAGGAAGACAAAAAAGAGAAGATATATAAGCTCCAAAATTCCAGTTCCTGCTACTCCGTGGAATGGGACAGCGTTAGTTAAGAGTAGGACGCAACTAACGCGAGGCCACCTGCCATCCCTCGCTAGCTGTAGAAAACGCTGCGCTAAAGGCTGGGAATTAGGGGCAGAATCCCAGCGGGATCAATGGCTCCTCGGTGCTATATGACAAGGAGGATTACTGCTACCTACGTGAACTAGAAGCGTACGTACATACTACTAATATAGTTGCAGATTGCATTGCGGAAAGAGACGTGGAGTTTTTAAACAAGGTGTTAGTTAGGAGCTTTCGAAGAATCATCACTTGCTCAAGAAATCTAGCCAGCGTCGTGTTCCGGACCTTGCTGTTGCGACTCTCAAGCGCCCTATCTTTGAGCTAGTTGTATATCCTGGTCGACAGGTACAATCCAAACCGGTCTTCTTCTCTCATGTCATCATTCGTGTTCGGCGATTCTATAAGCCAGTTCGGCAGTTTAGGGGCTTAGTTTAGTCTATCCGCCGAGCTGGGGTAGCTTTCGATGCAAGCTTCTGCACCGGCCGGTGCAACACCGATCATCGTCAGCTGGCTCTGCATGTATAGATATTTGATATTTCATGGCTAGCCACACCGTCTAGCTAGCCTAGATGAGGCTGTTGCAGACTGCATTTTGTCAACGGGAGGACAGGTCAAACTGGCGTATCAACTAAAGCTTGCTTCTCAGTACAAATAACGATTTAATCGTTCGAGAAGACACAATTGGCGCAGGTGGCTCTGCCCCAGGAAGGGACATCGACCTAGTACCAATTAAGCGGCTGACTTCTGTTGTTTGCTTCATATGAAGGTGATATTGGTTTGGTTTGCCTGGATGTGCTAATTAACCAATGGATCTGCTGCACCGACTACAGCGTTGTCATTCGTGCTCGCCACGACATAGGTGTTCGACTAGAAATATCTGTCTCGCTTTAAACGTATTATATTATCATATTCCAATTTCTGATGTTTTTGCAGCACTAGTACCTGCTTTCTAGGCAGCGGAATTGCGATCAGCTTGGCAACAATGGAGGCGATGACTATACCAGCTCAACGTCTTTCCTCGTCATAGAGCCACTGATCTCCTGGCCACTTTGTGGCCTTTTTTCCTCTTTCTGTTAGGGCATGTTTGTGTTATTTCCCTAGCAATTTTATTTTATTTTTCCTTTTCTGCACTTAAACTTGTTGTATGGACAACAGGACAAGGTCGTTGCTTTATCTATAAATCGGGGCAAAAGCCTGCTTCGAGAGATACTATCACAATAGTTGAAGTAACAATTGTTACATCGCAACTCTATCGGATGTAAGGTCAACCATTTTTTCACCAGGAAAAAATGTTTTTTCAAGAGAAAATGTCAACCTTTTTTTAGGTAGTCGCACTAACATCACTTCAGCCTCAGAGGGCGATAGCCTGATGGCCAAGAAAGGCTGGAGGCATTTTACCCTCGGTCGTTTCATCTTGGACCACGGGATTCTCAGCTGCTTATGGCCTGGGGAAATGTGGTGGCGCGCTCCTATGTCTCGCTTATAGCGAGACGAAGGGAACCCTCGCGTCAATGGCAACGTGAGATGGGCCGGCCCAGATACGCTGGAGGGGGAATGTACCCAGTACACTCACAATTATGATGCTGCTGGTGCATCGGATGCTGTAGAACATTTTAAAAAAATAGGAAAATGTATCTAACACATTGACTCAACATTAATGTATGTTGTCACAAAATTTCGTGTCAAAATTTGAAATAGTTCTTGAGATACAAAAATGACAAATTTGACATCAATGTGATACTGGGCCAAATCTAAAGCCCAACTTACGTTATGTACTATTTAGTATAGAAATTTTCACTTTCATCTTTTGAGCTATGTTTTGAATTTTCACTTGAAATTTTGTGACAACCTACATTTATGCTGTGGGAATGTGCTAATTTTTTTCAAGAATTTTTGAACATTTTAAAATGTGAAATGTGAGTTCGGTGCACTGGTTGCACTACAAGCACCGGTGCACCAGATATTCTTCCGCGCTAGAGGCCGCAACCTTGTTTTTTTGGTATACTTTTTTGCTTTAAAAAAAATTCATGGTACTCCCAAATATTTTAAATAAATAATATTACAAAAAATACTTTACATAAAACAATTGGAGATAAATGTTAATTAATCATTTGAAAAATGTTAAATGTGTGTCGAGAAAATGTTTCTCATGTATATGAAAGAATATACAATGTACGTGAAATAAATTGATCATGTATTTAAAAAATCAAGCATTTAAAAAAATGTTAAACAAATATTTAAAAAATATTAATCAAGCATTTTAAAAATCTAAAATGTGTATAGAAAAACTGTTAATCTAGCATTTGTAAAATATGTTAATCAAGCATTTGAGAAATGTCAAATGTATATAGAAAAAATGTTGACCATGTATTGAAAAATGTTATCTTGTATTTGGAAAAAAAATAATCAAGCATTTGAAAAATGATAAAATGTGTATAGAAAAAATGTTGACTATGTCTTAAAAAAATGTTAATCTTGTATTAAAAAAATTCAATCAATATTTGGAAAAATGTTATAAATGTGTATAAAAAATATTGAACGTGCATTGCAAAATGTGTAACTTGTATTTTAATAATGTTCAACATGTATTAGAAAAATGAATTACATATATACCAAAAATGTATGATGTGTATGGAAAAAAGTAGACATAAAGACCATTTAAGTTCTCAAGCAATGTTAGTCATCTAATAAAAATGTAAATGTGTATATAGAAAAATGTTTTGGATGTATACAGAAAATGTTGAATGTGTAATGGAAAAAGTTAACATGTGTTGAACCAAAAACAAACTGAAGGAAAACAACAAAAACCAAATAAAAATGAAGAAACCCCAATGAATTAGAGAAATAAGAAGAAAGAAGAACAAAACAAAGAAAATGAAAACCCAAAGAAACCAATTCAAAAGAATGGAAACCGAGAAAACTGGGAAAGAAACAAAGAAAACTGATAAAACCCAAAAGAGAAATAAAAATGAAAACAGAAATATATAAAAGCAAAAAACCTGTAAAAAAATAAGAAAGAAACAACAAAAAAAGTGAAAACAGTACAAACCGATGAAAAGCAAAGAAAAAAGGGAAAGATAAACAAAAATAAAAAACCAAGCGGGAACCAGTAAACTCAACAAGAAAAAAAAAGTTGGAAACAAGTCGGCCCTTTAGCTATTGTACAGGGTTAAAACCTACGGCGAGACCTATAGCCTCGCTATAAGTGAGATATAATATCTGTGGCTGGATGAGTATATGTCTTGCTTCATGGGCGACGAATGAAGCCCTCATCGATGGAAGCCCTAAAAGGCCCGGCCCAACTCAGCATTCATATGTTTTTGATCGTTTATAGCTGATCGATATGAGCAACCAATAAGTGGTGCTATGCTCTGTGCGGGCATAACGTCTAGGGCAGCCGCCGAAGCAACCACCGAGAATTTTTCTGTCCTCGCTGATCCGATTATTCGAATCTAATGAGTTTATGTTGGTGTGACAAACTTTTTTGTTGGTATGATTCTTTGTGGAGTTGAAATCTTTAATCGACATCATGTTGAAGATATTGTCGTCTGACGACCTGCACTTCTAGGGGATCATTCCCGGCCCAAGTACGCTCATCGATCAAGACTTCCCACCTTTCTGGATGGGCGATTCAAGGTGCTTTCAAAGACCGTGCGGGTGAAAGAGTGATAACATCGTTGCTCCAGTCTAATTGTGGTCTTTTTACCGAAGTCTTTGGAGTATTTCTTCGGGCAGAGACTGATATCGCGAAGAAGGTGTTTTCAAGAGATTTTATTGTAATTCTTAGTCATAGGAGTTACTTCGTATTTTCTTGGATCTTAAGTCCAAATCAGTGTACCTGTACTTGTTATGAGTATAAATAAAGTTGTTGGTGTTTCTAAAAAATTTGCTTTTGATTGTTTTATTTTCATTGTTATTATTATTATTGTTATTATTATTATTATTATTACTATTATTTAGTTTATATTTTCAAAATATTGTAAACATATATACTCCAAAAACATAATGTATTCTTTAAGTGCTCATCAAGATTTGAAAAATGTTAACACAGTGTAAAATTTTTGTTAGTGTAACTTTAAAAAATTATACCATTACAATAGGTTGTGACAATTAAAGAAAATAACGTTTTAATTTTTTTTTGCATCATTCAAAAATGTTAATACAATTTCAAACATTATGTTTTTAAAATCTTTATACAATGTATTAAATTATGTTCGCATAGTTAAAAAAATGTTTTGCATTATTCAAAAATATATTTCGACGTGTATTTGAAAAATGTTTAAGACGTATTCAAACAAAAGTTCAAAAATATGTATTTAAAATGTTAAACTTCTACAATTATATTATGTCTATACCAAAAGTGAATAATGTGTATGAAACAACTAGGCATCAAAACATTTATTTGAGCAAATGTTAATTATATATTAGAGAAATGTTAAAGGTGTCCATCGCTACAATAAATAACATCACAAATTTCACCAATATAGTCAAAATAGCACAAAAACTACATAAACAATACTTTCGATTCAACAAAAATCATAAGAAAAATGTACATGTACATAAGAATATGCTCCAAGATTTTTTTAATCCATTTCAAACATTTTTAAATAGCATGAAAAACAATTTTGAAAATACATGAAAATTTAAAGTATACGATAGATATGTGTTGAAGACATGGTGAGCATCTTTTAATACACGATTAATATTTTGTAGATACATGATGAATATTTTAAATACATCATAAATATTTTAATACATGGAACTTTTTAGTACTCGGCAATTTTTTAATACATAATGACCATTTTCAAGTATAGGATATTTTTTTAATAAACACTATTAATACATGATGTGCATCTTTTTACAGTGAACATTTGCAATACAACATGAATATATGGTTTAGACATGATGAAGACTTTTAATAATCATTATCATTTTGATACATGATGAAAAGGTTTTAAATACATGATGGATATTTTAATTAAAATGCAAACATTTTCAATACATTACAAACCTTTTTATGCATACACGATAAAAATTTGTAAATACACACACATTTTTGAGAAACCATAAATATTTAATAAATGACGAACATATTTTCATATAAAATGCACATTTTAAAATACACATGAAAAAAATACACCATCAATAATCTTTCATACATGCCAAACCAACTTCTAAAACATAATGAACAATTTTAGTAGTGGACGAGGAAAAACAATCATAAGAAAAGAAAAAACCTGAGAAAAAAGAGAATTGAAAAAGGGAAAAGACTCATACAAATATGTAAATTAATAACAATATTTATTATTGCCTCTAGGGCATATTTCTTTCAATCAAGTCAATAGTGCTGATAATAATAGCACTTGTGCCACAAGGCCTTATTTACATGTATATGGTATAGAGCCACAAAATGGGTGTCATTACAACACGCTCATAAAAAAATAACACCTTAGATTTGGGGCAGAATACAGTTCGAATATAACCGGCAACTGAGATCAGCGTAATATAGAAATCACCAAGAGTGGGTACCGATGAGGTGCCACCACTGTGGGACTCATACAGAAAATAACCGCCATCATAGGATCAGCAAGAGATAAAGGAAGGTAACCAATAAGACGGGAACTGTTAGGTTTACCATAGATTCAATGAGATCACATGAAGAATTTTAACAGCATTGGTAGCGTATCTATACCTACAAATAAAAGGTGCGATTCCTCGATTTTTTTTTCATCCGTTCACTGTCAAAAAGATTTTTTTGCTATCCAAGGTGGTAATAATTTTTTTTGCGTCCGTCTGAATTTCACACGTGGGTGTGCGCTATGGCCCAGCGGCCAGCTCAACTATTTTTCTATGCAGGGCGCGCCAAATAGTCGGAGATCCGCAAAGCGTGCCCAAGACCGGGCTGACCTGTTTTCCTTTATTGTCTCTGTTCTGTTTCTATTTGTCTTTTTTTCATTTCCTGTTTCTTTTTTCTTTCTTTTTGCCTTCCAAGTTTGTTTTCCTTTTTTTTTGAAGATTCAAAAGTTTCAAAAAAGTTCGAAATTTCTTTTTTTTTTCAAATTTCCAAAAATGTTCAGAATTTCGAAATTTTGGTTCTATTTTAAAAACTTTTTAAAATTTCAATTTTTTGTCTTGTTAAAAAAATCAAAATTCAAAAAATGTTTCCATGTTTTAAAAAATATTTGTGTTTTCCAAATTTGTTCAATATTTAAAAAAAACTTACATTTTAAGAAATGTTCCAAATTCGAAAAATATTCTTAGTTTCATGAAATGTTCACATTTCAATGCAAAATATTTTAAATGGTCCCACATTGCACCTTTACATATAGTCATACAAAATTAGACACGCGTGCATAACTGCATGTAGTAAGCTGGATGAAGAATGGATAGATTAAGCTGGATGAAGAATGTATTAATTGGTACGTGAGCTAGGTTGAAAAGGATTCTGAATGTATTAAACAGTTTACAAAATGTTTCCACTTTTTCCAAAACATGTTTGTTTTTTTCAAAGTTGTGTGAGATTTTAAAAAAGGCATTCTAAATAGTGTTCCAAATTCAGATCATATTCTTATTTTAGTGAAATCTTTACAAATTCAAAGTAATGTTTGTGTGTAAATTTTACACAATGTCTAAAAAAAATCTGAATGTTCAAAACATGTTCCTATTTTCAAAAATTGTTCACACATTCAGAAAATATTTGTGTTTTTATAAATTTTTAATGTTTTAACATGTTTGTGAGTTTTAAAAAAGTTCCTAATTCATATGTTATTTGTGTTTTCGCAAAAATGCAAGGAATTTTTGGAAAACTGTTCGGGATTTCAAAAGTTGTTTAAGTTTCCAAGAATATTTGGATATTCATAATAATTATTATTTTTGGAAAAGGTCAAGAATAACAAAAATAAAAAATGATTCGAATCTGACACCGTTGTATGTTCATAAACATCTGCGCCGGCCATTGGTTAGCAGGACGTGTTTGTGTGAGTGGCTGGCCGCACTTGGTCTGGTCGTTGAGGTTGTGACTTCGATCCTTGAACTCATATATATTTTTTGGATTTTTACTCAGGCTTAGAAATACACGTCGTTTTGATGCCTGGGTCTTTCACATCCCACGCAATTTAGCCGGCCCAACTACCAGGGAAATAAGGCAAGAATATTTTTAAATAGTCCCACATTGCTCTTTTACATATGGTCCTACTAATTTATATACGTGTGTGAAACTACATGTAGTAAGCTGGATGAAGGATGGATGGATTAAACTGGGCGAAGGATGGATAGGTTGGTACGTGGCTAGCTGGTAAAGGACCTTGAATTTCTTGAGGAATGCTACCCGAGGAAAAGAGAAGAGAAGACCCGATTACATGAGCTAAATGCATGGAAAACAAAAGAACTGGCTCACTCCCATATTATGGAACTTCACACCTTAAATCCCCTTGATTAATGAATGGAAAAATAGTAGAGTAAAATTAACTTCGGTTGTACTATATGTGTGGCTTGTACATGGAAAAGAGGAGACCCGCCTCACTTCCATATTATGGAATTCCATACCTTAAAATTGATGGAAATATGCCCTAGAGGCAATAATAAAGTTGTTATTATTATATTTCCTTATTCATGATAAAGGTTTATTAGTCATGCTAGAATTGTATTGATCAGAAACTTAAATACATGTGTGGATACATAAACAAATACCGTGTCCCTAGTGAGCCTCTACTAGACTAGCTCGTTGATCATAGATGGTTAAGGTTTCCTAACCATGGACATGTGTTGTCACTTGATGATGGGATCACATCATTAGGAGAATGATGTGATGGACAAGACCCATCCGTTAGCTTAGCATATGATCGTTCAGTTTGTTGCTACTATTTTCTTAATGTTAAATACATATTCCTTCGACCACGAGATCATGCAACTCCCGGATACCGGAGGAATACCTTGTGTGGTATCAAACATCACAAAATAACTGGGTGATCATAAAGATGCTCTATAGGTATCTCTGAAGGTGTATGTTGAGTTGGCATGAATCGAGATTGGGATTTGTCACTCCGTATATCGGAGAGGTATCTCTGGGCCCTCTCGGTAATACACATCACAAGAAGCTTGCAAGCAAAGTGACTAAGGAGTTATTAACGAGATGATGTATTACGGAATGAGTAAAGAGACTTGCCGGTAACGAGATTGAACTAGGTATGAAGATACCGACGATCAAATCTTGGGCAAGTAACATACCGATAGACAAAGGGAACAACGTATGTTGTCATAAAGGTTCGACCGATAAAGATCTTCGTAGAATATGTAGGAACCAATATGGAGATCCAGGTCCCGCTATTGGTTATTGACCGGAGAGGTGTCTCGGTCATGTCTACATCATTCTCGAACCCGTAGGGTCCGCACGCTTAACGTTCGCTGACGATATAGTACTATATGAGTTATGTGAGTTGGTGACCGAATATTGTTCGGAGTCCCGGATGAAATCACGGACATGACGAGGAGCTCTGGAATGGTCCGGAGGTAAATATTGATATATAGGACGATGCTATTTGGTCACCAGAAACGTTTTGGGATGTTCCGAGTATTCATCGGATCATCGAAAGGGGTTTCGGTGAAGGAAATATGCCCTAGAGGCAATAATAAAGTGTTATTTTATATTTCCTTATATCATGATAAATGTTTATTATTCATGCTAGAATTGTATTAACCGGAAACTTGATACATGTGTGGATACATAGACAAAATACCGTGTCCCTAGTAAGCCTCTACTAGACTAGCTCGTTAATCAAAGATGGTTAAGTGACCATAGACATGTGTTGTCATTTGATGAGCGGGATCACATCATTAAGAGAATGATGTGATGGACAAGACCCATCCGTTAGCTTAGCATGTTGATCGTTCAGTTTTATTGCTATTGCTTTCTTCATGTCAAATACATATTCCTTCGACTATGAGATTATGCAACTCCCGAATACCGGAGGAATGCCTTGAGTTCTATCAAACGTCACAACGTAACTGGGTGATCATAAAGATGCTCTACATGTATCTCCGAAGGTGTTTGTTGGGTTGGCATAGATCGAGATTAGGATTTGTCACTCCGAGTATCGGAGAGATATCTCCGGGCCCTCTCGGTAATGCACATCATAAGAAGCCTTGCAAGCAATGTGACTAATGAGTTAGTTGCGGGATGATGTATTACAGAACGAGTAAAGAGACTTGCCGGTAACGAGATTCAACTAGGTATGAAGGATACCGACAATCGAATCTCAGGCCAGTAACATACCGATGACAAAGGGAATAACGTATGTTGTCATTATGGTTCGACTGCAAGAGATCTTCGTAAAATATGTAGGAGCCAATATGAGCATCCATGTTCCGCTATTGGTTATTGACCAGAGAGGTGTCTCGGTCATGTCTACATAGTTCTCGAACCCGTAGGGTCCGCACGCTTAATGTTCGATGACGATTTTGTATTATATGAGTTATGTGATTTGGTGACCAAATGTTTTTCGGAGTCCCAGATAAGATCATGGACATGACGAGGAGTCTCAAAATGGTCGATAGGTAAATATTGATATATAGGACGATGGTATTCGGACACCGGAAGTGTTCCGGAGGGTATCGGGTACTTATCGGGTCACGGGAAGGGGTTCTGGGCACCCCAGGCATATGTATGGGCTTAATGGGCCAATGAGGGGACATACCAGCCCACAAGGGGCTAGTGCGCCCCTGCCCTGGCCGGCCAGCCCAAGGGGAAGGAAAGGGGAAGGGGGAAACCCCTCCTGCCTTTCCCTCCTCAAGGGAGAAAAGAAAAGGGGGGGGGGAGGCGCCTCCTTCCCCTGCCTTTCTCCCACACACACATATGGCAGGGGGCCGCAGGTTTGGAGGGTGCCCAAGTAGGATTCCTCCTACTTGGGGCGCCCCCTAGGGCCGCTCCCTCTCCCTCCCACCTATATATATACGAGGGGGAGGCGCCTAGAACACACACTAATGATTGTTAGCTGTGTGCGGCGCCACCCTCCACAGTTTACGCCTCCGGTCATATTGTCGTAGTGCTTAGGCGAAACCCTGCACGGATCACTTCACCATCACTGTCACCACGCCATCGTGCTGACGAAACTCTCCCTCCACACTTTGCTGTATCAAGAGTTTGAGGGACATCATCGAGCTGAACGTGTGCAGAACTCGGAGGTGCCGTACGTTCGGTGCTTGATCGGTCAAAACAAGAAGAAGTTCGACTACATCAACCGCGTTGTGAAATGCTTCCGCTTTCGGTCTACGATGGCACGTGGACACACTCTCCCCCTCTCGTTGCTATGCATCTCCTAGATAGATCTTGCGTGAGCGTAGGAATTTTTTTGAAATTGCATGCTACGTTTCCCGACAGTGGCACCCGAGCCAGGTCTATGCGTAGATGATATGCGCGAGTAGAACACAAAGAGTTATGGGCGGTGATCGTCATACTGCTTACCACCAATGTCTTATTTTGATTCGGCGATATTGTTGGATGAAGCTGCCCGGACCAACCTTACATGACCACGTTCATGAGACCGGTTCCACCGACATACATGCAACTAGTTTTGCATAAAGGTGGTTGGCGGCACTACAAAAAAAACACATCCGTGACATTTTGGGCCGAACGAATTTTTTTCCTGTCATGCTTATGACACTTCTATGATGATAATTGTGACAAAACCCGGTATCATCATAGATGTGGTGGGCTCCAACTTCTATGACAAAAAATCATGACAGAAAATGGGCTTTTTGTCCTGCGCGGGCCGGAGACGCAGCTGCATGACATTCTTTGGGCCGTCCATGATGGAAAAAACTATGGTAGAAGCGAGGGTGAGGAAAATATGGGAAGTTCCCGGTTACGGTGGGTGGTTGGGGCCGAGCGATGCGCGTTTCTCTCTTTCACATATGCGCGTGGGTGCGAGGCATTCGGCTCTAACTGAACCCGAGCGAGGTGTTCGCCTACTGAACCCGAGCGATTGCACTGCAGGCTATGCGTTACTAACCCGAACGATCGATCGATCTGGCCATTAACTGAACCCGATCGAGCGATTCCTTCGCTATTGCTGCTAACTGAAGCCGATCGAACCTGCCGCCTCTTGATGAACAGTGAGTGTTGTTGGGGGGTTGGATGAACAGTTCCTGGTGGGGGTTGGATGAACAGGACCCCGTGGTAGTAGCGGCTGTTGCCGCTGGATGAACAGGACCCCGATCGAGCCGGTTGGGGGTGGATGAACAGGACCCCGTGGAGGGCGGGATGAACAGTAGCCAGTGGAGGGCTGGATGAACAGTAGCCCGTGGAGGGGTGGTTGAACAGGACCCCATGGAGAGGGCTGGTTGAACAGTAGCCAGTGGAGGAGCGGTGGTGGCTGGATGAACAGTAGCCCGTGGATGAACAGTAGCTGGTGCAGGCAGGAGGGAGACGCCCTGGATGAACGGTCGCAGGTGGAGGCTGGAGGAGGTCGACGGTGGATGAACAGTAGCCCGTGGAGGCTGGAGTGAGGCAGTAGACGGTGGATGAACAGTAGCGCGTGGAGTCCCTTTTTGCGGTACGCCACACCCTTCCTGATGAACCGGACCCCCGTTTCGACCGTATTGCTCCAACACAAGCCCGTTTCCTCCGTTTTGCGGTACGCCACACCCCTCCCGATCAGCAGGACCCTGTTTCGACCGTAGGAGGTCGAAGAGAAGTCCGTTTCCTCCGTTTTGCGGTATGCCACACCCCTCCCGGTGAACATGATCCCGTTTCGACTTTAGGCGGTCGAACACAAGGCCCTTTCCTCTGTTTTGCGGTACGCCATGCCTCGTTTTGGCTGTTTCGTTCTAGTCGGTTGGCTCCCGATGAACATGAAGCATTCCGTTACCTCCCGATGAACACGATGACACGGTTTCTCCATTCCGACCTAGCCGGTTAGCTGCCGATGAACAGGACGCTGTCACTGTCTCTCCATGTACACGAGCCCTGGACGTATGTATGCACGAGTAGGCGTTCGAGACCCCGCCCGTATGTACATACGTGGCCGTATTTACTTTTTTGCATCCTGGATGTACGTACGTGTACATGCTACGTCCGCGCCTCTACTATGACACGTGCCCTTCCTTACTCGGCCACGGTTCATCGTTGCAGCCTACAGACAGACCGATCGACCAGTATGTATGTACACGTTCGCGACCAGAATGACAACGCTACGTATGCTTCGACTAGGTGGGTCCCGACTGTCAGGGAGGATAAGGAGGCACATCCATGCATGTGAAGATGTAGCTGGTGGGTCCCAGCAGTCAGGGGGGAACGTTTTTTCATGAAATACGATGGCCCGTCCGGTGGATCCCTGCTGTGAGGTGGAGGAATCATTATTTTAGGCGTAATAAGGAGGCAATTCCTTGCTGCGACCATGGACCCAGCTGTCAGGCAATTGATACGTCTCCAATGTATCTATAATTTTTGATTCTTCCATGCTGTTATATTATCATTCTTGGATGTTTTATAATCATTTAATAGTCATTTTATATCATTTTTTGGTGCTAACCTATTGACATAGTGCCAAGGGCCAGTTGCTATTTTTTGCATGTTTTTTACATCGCAGGAAATCAATACCAAGCGGAGTCCAAACGCAGCGAAACTTTTTATGGACCAGAAGACATCCACTGGGCCAAAGAAGCACCTGGGGGCTGCTCCGAGGGGACCACAACCCACCAGGGCGCGCCTGGAGGCCCAAGCACGTCCTGGTGGGTTGTGCCCACCTCGGGTCCCCCCCGGCCGCCTCTTTACTCTACAAATACCCCAATGTCGACAAAAATCAATTCCAGCTGGCGCAAGTTCCAGAACCACCAGATCCAATCTAGACACCGTCATAGAGGGGTTCATCATGTCCATTGGTGCCTCTCCGATGATGCGTGAGTAGTTCTTGGTAGACCTACGGGTCCGTAGTTAGTAGCTAGATGGCTTTCTCTCTCTCGTTTGATTCTCAATACAATGGTCTCTTGGAGATCCATATGATGTAACTCTTTTTACGGTGTGTTTGTTGGGATCAGATGAACTTTGAGTTTATGATCAGATCTATCTTTTTATCCATGAAAGTTATTTGAGTCTTCTTTGATCTCTTATATGCATGATTACTTATAGCCTCGTATTTCTTCTCCGATATTTGGGTTTTGTTTGGCCGACTTGATCTATTTATCTTGCAATGGGAGGAGGTGCTTTGTGATGGGTTCGATCATATGGTGCTTGATCCCAATGACAGAAGGGGAACCGACACGTATGTATCGTTGCTATTAAGGATAACAAGATGGGGTCTATTTCTACATAAATAGATCTTGTCAACATCATGTCATCGTCCTTATTGCATTACTCCATTTTTCCATGAACTTACTACACTAGATGCATGTTGGATAGCAGTCGATGTGTGGAGTAATAGTAGTAGATGCAGGCTGGAGTCGGTCTACTAATCTTGGACATGATGCCTATATAATGATCATTGCCTGGATATCGTCATGATTATTTGAAGTTCTATCAATTGCTCAACAGTAATTTGTTCACCCACCGTTTGCTATTTTTCTCGAGAGAAGCCACTAGTGAAACCTACGGCCCCCGGGTCTCTTCTTTAATACATTTGCCTTTGCGATCTATTTTCCTTTGCTTATATTTTCAGATCTATTACACCAAAAATATAAAAATACCTTGCTGCACTTTATTTTATTTGGCGTTTGATCTATCAATATTTACAACTCTCTCACGTCCGTTTGCCTATTTCTGGCACCGTTGCCCGAAAGGGATTGACAACCCGTTTAACACGTCGGGTTACGAGTATTTGTTATTTGTGTGCAGGTGCTGTTCACGTAGTGTTGCGTGGTTCTCCTACCGGTTCGATAACTTTGGTCTCATCACTGAGGGAAATACCTACCGTTGTTGTGCTGCATCATCTCTTCCTCTTTGGGGAAATACCGATGTAGTTCAAGCCAACATCAAAAGGAATTTCTGGCGCCGTTGCCAGGGAGAGATCATCAACATCTACCAGGTTCCTAATCACAAATCTCATCTCCTTGCAATTTACATTATTTTCCATTTGCCTCTCGTTTTTATCTCCCCCACTTCACAAAAATTTCCGTTTTATTCGCCCTCTTTTTTGTTCGCCTTTTTCTCGTTTGATCTCTTGTTTGCTATCTTTGCTTGTGTTTCCATGTGTCTTCTATTTGCTTGCATCTTCGCTTGCTAAAAATCTATTGATATGGATCCTCATCCACTTACTAAAAGATCCAATTATGATGAACCAATTGCTAGTGATTTGATTGCACTAGATTATCTTTATGAAGTTTTGTTTGAGATTCGTGAATCTGAAAATTGTGATGAAGAAATTTATGAAGTTATTCATGATAGCTCCTTGAATGAAAAGCATGATTGCAATGATTTTACTATAAATTCTATTAATGTCAATTGTGCTAATAATATGCAAAACCCCAAGCTTGGGGATGCTAATTTTTCTATGTCCACTACTTGTTGCAATGATCATGATTGGGGTGATTCTTCTTATGATCTTGAAAATTTATTTAAGCCTCATGATGAATATGTTTGCAATAATATTTAAAGTGGGTTTGGAGGAGCGTCAACTTTAGGTAAAAGTAATCCCACTATTTTGGAAGAGTGTCAACTTTGCATGCATGTGGATCATGAAGAGAATACTTCATGTGATAGTTATATTGTTGAATTTGCTTATGATCCTACATGTAATTATTGTGAGAGAGGAAAATATGGTTGTAGAAATTTTCATTTTACTAAATTACCTCTCGTTATGTTGAGATCGTCAATGTTTTATTCCTCCTCTTCGCATATGTTATATGTTTCTTGTCTTGATAATTTTTTTGCTTATAAAATGCCTATGCATAGGAAGTATGTTAGAATTAAATGTGTTTTTCACATGTTACATGATGCTCTCTTCGTGTTTCAATTACTATCTTTCATGTGAGCATAAATAAAATCTTATGCCTAGCTAGGGGCATAAAACGATAGCGCTTGTTGGGAGGCAACCCAATGAATAAAATATATTTTTGTCTTTTCCTTTCTGTTTTTGAGTGTTTGCACAATTATGCTACGGTTATGATTGTGTTTTTCGTGTTTTAATTAGTTTTTGTGCCAAGCAAAGCCTTTGGGATCATGTTGGGTGATAGTTGCTTTGATCTTGTTGAAAAACAGAAACTTTTGCGTCAAGAAAAATAATTTTTAATCACAGAAGCGACGAAAATTTCAAAATTTTTTACACAAGAATTATATACAAATTGCTCACGTTGTCCTAATTTTTCAGAATTTTTGGAGTAACAGAAGTATTCGAACTATTCAGATTGCTACAGACTGTTCTGTTTTTGACAGATTCTGTTTTCTTTGCGTTGTGTGCTTGTTTTGATGATTCTATGGTTTTCTTTGAAGAGTTTTTGCCATAGAAAAGTTGGAATACAGTAGATATAATGCAAGAATAAAATATGAATGGGTTGCAATAGTACTTATAGTAGTGATTTGTTTTCTTATACTAACGGATCTCACGGAGGTTTTGTTGAGTTTTGTGTGATTGATGTTTTGAAGTTTTGGGTGATGTTACGATGGATGAAGGAATAAGGAGTAAGAAGAGCCTAAGCTTGGGGATTCCCATGGCATCCCAAGCTATTATCCAAAGAGAAGCAAGCAACTAAGCTTGGGGATGCCCCGAGTGGCATCCCCTCTTTCTTCTAACGACCATCGGTATTTTACTCGAAGCTATATTGTTATTCGTCACATACTATGAGTTTTTGCTTGGAGCATCTTGTATGATATGAGTCTTTGCTTGTTTTGCTTTTTGTTTTTAGTCTTAATTCCTTCCTGGACACACCTATTTGAGAGAGCCAAAATTATGCCATGACTTCTTAGAATTGCTCTGTATGCTTCACTTAAATCTTTATGAGCTATGGAATTGCTCTAGTGCTTCACTTATATCTTTTTTAGCACGGTGTGCTTTAGTATTTTTGAAGAAATTCTCTCTTGCTTCAATTAAATTAATTTGAGAGAAAGAAATATTATGCTCATGATCTTCACTTATATTTGTTTGAGCTTATGAAAAGCAACTCCTGAAAATTAGTTCCAAAATGATAGATATCCAAGAAGGATATAATAAAAACTTTGATGAAGATCATTGGACAAAATAAACTTGATTCCTTGTAATAGTTTTGAGATATGATGATGTGATATGTGAGTCATGTTGATGATTAATTGTGCTTTAGTAAGAGTATTGGTGTTAAGATTTGTGATTCCCTATGCAAGCACGAAAGTCAATAGTCATGCAATGAAATTATATCCCACTTGTGGTGCATTATTCGGTGTTAATTATGCTTAATGCTCGCTTATGAGATTATTTGTTTCTTGGTTGGTCGCTTCTCAATCTTTTGCTAGCCTTCATTTTGCTCTAAGTATGATCACTATTTGTGCATCCAAAAACCTTAAAACCAGTTTTTCCACATGAGTCCACTATATCTACCTATATGCGGTATTCTTTTGCCGTTCTTAGCAAATTTGTATGTGCCATCTCTAATTTTCAAAATAAATTTCTCTTTTGTGTGCTCGTACCGCTCGCGAGGCGGTGAGGGGTGACCGATATTTTCAATGCTAGATGTGTTATTCTCACGATGAGTCTGTATTCACTTGTCATTGCACGAGAGTAAGGCAAAGGTATTAGGGATGCCCAGTCCTAAAATAAAAAATAAATTTACTTTATGTTGTCAAATAATAAATTCCTTGGAAAGTGTTGGTATGGAGGGCACCCATGGATACGGTTAGCCATGGAAAGTGAAAGTATGGTGGAAAAAGGAATAAACTTTATTTTCTGTTTGGGAACCACCTATGATATATCTAGCATGGAAAGTGTGGGGAACTCTAAGTCATTTTCGTTGGTGCGAAAAGTATGACTCCCAAAATGTTTTTATCTCTAAGTTTTTCGCTTTGAGCTCCGGTACCTCTACAAATCCCTACTTCCCTCCGTGTAGGGCCTTTCTTTTACTTTATGCAATTTTTATTTTTAATTTGAGTCTCCATCTTCTCTTACAAAGCACCAACTAGGAGGCACTATGATCGTACTTGAGCATTGGGTGTAGCTAATATGCAATTGTGTTTGATGAATGGATCAATGTTTGAGCATGATGGGCTAGGGATAACTTATTGTAGCGTTGATATTTTGAAAGACATGGTTACTTATTGATATGCTTGAGTATTTAAGTCTCATGCCAAAACTAGACTATTGCTTTGAACCATATAAAAGTCCAAAGGTCCATGCTATAAAGAAAATAATATGAGATGACATGTTAGGCAGCATTCCACATCAAATTCTATTTTTATCATTTACCAACTCGAGGACGAGCAGGAATTAAGCTTGGGGATGCTGATACGTCTCCAACGTATCTATAATTTTCGATTGTTCCATGTTGTTATATTATCATTCTTGGATGTTTTATAATCATTTTATAGTCATTTTATATCATTTTTTGGTACTAACATATTGACATAGTGCCAAGTGCCAGTTGATGTTTTTGCATGTTTTTTACACTGCAGAAAATCAATACCAAACGGAGTCCAAACACAGCGAAACTTTTTGTGGATTTTTTTATGGACCAGAACACATCCAGTGGGCCAAAGAAGACCTGGGGCTGCTCCGAGGGGAGCACAACCCACTAGGGCACGCCTGGAGGCCCAGGCGCGCCCTGGTGGGTTGTGCCCACCTCGGGTGCCCCCCGGACCGCCTATTTACTCTATAAATAGCCCAATAATCCAGAAACCCTAGGGGAGTCGACGAAAATCAATTCCAGCCGCCGCAAGTTCAAGAACCACCAGATCCAATCTAGACACCGTCATGGAGGGGTTCGTGATGTCCATTGGTGCCTCTCCGATGATGCGTGAGTAGTTCTTTGTAGACCTACGTGTCCGTAGTTAGTAGCTAGATGGCTTCCTCTCTATCGTTTAATTGTCAATGCAATGGTCTCTTGGAGATCCATATGATGTAACTCTTTTTGCGGTGTATTTGTTAGGATCGGATGAACATTGAGTTTATGATCAGATCTATCTTTTTATCCATGAATGTCATTTGAGTCTTCTTTGATCTCTTATATGCATGATTACTCATAGCCTCGTATTTCCTCTCCGATATTTGGGTTTTGTTTGGCCAACTTGATCTATTTATCTTGCAATGGGAAGAGGTGCTTTGTGATGGGTTCGATCTTACGGTGCTTGATCCCAGTGACAGAAGGAGAACCGACACGTATGTATCATTGCTATTAAGGATAACAAGATGGTGTCTATTTCTACATAAATAGATCTTGTCTACATCATGTCATCATTCTTATTGCATTAATCTGTTTTTCCATGAACTTAATACACTAGATGCATGTTGAATAGCGGTCGATGTGTGGAGTAATAGTAGTAGATGCAGGCAGGAGTGGGTCTACTAATCTTGGACGTGATGCCTATATAATGATCATTGCCTGGATATCGTCATGATTATTTGAAGTTCTATCAATTGCCCAACAGTAATTTGTTCACCTACCGTTTGCTATTTTTCTCTAGAGAAGCCACTAGTGAAACTTACGGCCCCCGGGTCTCTTCTTTAATATATTTGCCTTCGCGATCTATTTTCCTTTGCTTTTATTTTCAGATCTAGTAAGCCAAAAATACAAAAATACCTTGTTGCACTTTATTTTATTTGGCGTTCGATGTATCAATATTTACAACCACTACTGCAGGTTGCTGCTAACGCGACCCTACAATCAGAGACCCTTCGACAAAACTGTGTGCGATGCATTAATCGCAAACGGTGGTGTAAAAAACCGTCAAAAAAGGTGCAAAACGTTTGCGATGGAGGATGCATCAAACACAGTTCAGATTTAAGTTGCGTGTGCGTTGCTGGGCATACGGTTCAGTTCTATTAACTGTTTGCGATGTGGCAGAACAAAAGAAACAGGCATCCAGATGAAGGCGTGTGCGATATACTGCTTACGGTTCACTCGGATGAACTGTTTGTGATTAGGCAACACAAAAGAAATGGTCAGCCAGATGAAGGTGTGTGTGATATATGGCATGCGGTTCACTCGGATGAACTGTTTGCGTTGAGACAAGAGAACAGAAACGGTTCAATATATCAAGATGTGTGTGATACGCGGCAAACAGGTCTGTAATTAGAAATGTGTGCGAAGACCGATAATAACACAAACGATTGCTTCTAATAAGACGTATGTGACATGCTCTATCTACACAACATCTATTGGCCATAAGGATGCGAAGAGGCATCCTATATCAGCAAGGACTAGCTATTCCATCAGTAGCTCATCTAAGAGAACTCTCAAGTTAAGTGTGCTCAGGCTGGAGCAGCCATCATATGGGTGACAGGATGGGAAGTTGTCTTGATGTTAAATTAACTGATGGGATGGGTCATCCTGGTCAAATTAAATTACCTTTGACCTGGATGATCCATCCCATGAGTTAATTTAACCTCAAGGTCCTTGTTTTTATTTTTTATTTTTAACAGATGTTAAAGAAGGTCTACCGCATTATTTTTTGACAATGTGTGATACGTGGCATACAATTGATCCATCCGACCTGTTTGTGATGGAATAAGCCGTGTGTGTTGTGGGCAAACTCTTGCTAGTATTCAACCATTTGCGATTGATGAATTCATCACCGACAGGTTCCCTAGGGTGATCCGTGTTCATCTGATCATCATCTACTTCTTGTGCTAGCTCGATGTTCCTTCTATGCTAAGTTTCCATTAATTGATGGCGTTTTATGAACACGCCACCATTTCCGCCATTTCCTCACATGTTTCCCACCACCCAGCGATATTGCGTATAAACCTAGGCGGCGTGCGATGCACGGAGGCGACAAGCGCAACCTGTAGCACATCCACCTTTTCCAAGCATGCCAACCAACCAAAGCGCCGCCTCTTCCATCAACCTCGTTGACGAGGAAAACGAGCAAGTGCCACGGCCCGTCGAGGCCGAGGCGCTCCCCGGCAACGCGATGGACGACGCCGTGATGCGCGTCATCGCCAGGGTTGAGCAGACCTTTGGCGCATGGCGCTTGAGCGCCGCGGATAAAGATAGGCATGCGAGCGCCGACAGGCTGTAGCTCACCGCACAACATGATCGATGGCGTGCCGCAGAGCAAGCTACGCACATCCGCGCTGATAGGCTGCGGCTCGCCGCACGGCGAGACCTTTGGAGCGCCGCAGAGTGAGAGGCGCGGCGCGCCGCACAGCAAGAGCGGATCCATCGGCGCTTGCCTGTTGTCGACATGGCGTCGCAGCTGGGTACACGTCCCGTCAGTACCCCCATTCCTCGCCAGGAGTGGGCAGAGGCCCTCAGCTCCGTACTTGCACCAGAGGCCAGCCGCGACTTGCACCGGACGCCCACTGCGCCGTTCGCATGGGTGGCGCCGTTCGCCTAGTCCGCAGCCTGCTAGATGCCAACGCGCTGGTCCGTAGGCTCGACCGCCTCCTTGGCCAAGGTGTCCACCTGGGCGCAGTAGAGGAACATGGCCGTCGCCTCCTTGAGCTGGTGATCTCCGATGAAATAGCCAACTTGGAGCTCGAGATCGCGGTCCAGATGTACTGCGAGCGTGTCGACCGCTTAGACGAACGCCTGCACGAGTTCAGGCAGAGCCAAGAGCTACCGTAGGCAAGGGCTGCTGGTCATGGTCTCATGGACGCGTTTTATTTTGTTGAGTCGTTTCGACGTGGATAGCTATGTATTCACAACAATCATAGTATTGCTCTGTTTATTCCACTATTTCAATGTGTGTACTCTGTTTTCCGTTCTTATATGTTCTGTTTAAATGTGTGTATATACGCTTTCCATTCTGTATATGTAGATGATAATAGCTAGATTCAAATTAGTATACAAAAACAGATAGAAAATGGAATTCATAATATATATATATATTAATTGTTCATTAGTTCATCATAGAATATATATATATATATATATATATATATATAATATCATCACATATACGTGATGATACTTAACTACTAGGTACAATGCATAAAATTGAAAATGAACAATACTAAAACTAATAATCCCTCCTAGGGCCAGTATTCCGGCAGCCCCTCGCCAGCAGCTCCCTGGTGCGCGGCGTCTTCCCAGCGCGGAGGAAGTACTCCGCCTCCTCCGCCTCGCAGCGCTTGACGTACCGATCTGCCTCTTGCTGGCGGACGCGCGGGAACGATCTTGCCATTTCGTTGGGCGCCCACCGGAGCTCCTCGTCGTTGGCACACTGGAGCGTATCGGCCCACCTCCATGCAGCGACGAGGCGCCCAGCGCCTATGACCTTCCTCGCGAAGTACCCGTCTTCGTACACTTCCTCGGCACGACGGCGCGCCCGCCCCCAAAGCTCTGCCACCTCCTTTTTCCAGGCGGCATCACGGGCTTCACAGGCCGCCTGGTACCTGGCTTCCTCCTCCGCCATCTCCTTCTTGAACGCCACTTGCCTGGCTTTCTCAGCCGGCGGCAGCGACTTCTACAGACAAAGATTGTACTGGCCCCAAAACCAATCCAAAGTTGGGGGGTCCAGCGCAACCTCGTCCGGCGGCGCGTAGGGGTCCTCTTCATTGCTATTCGAGTGAGCGTCCTCGGGGGGCGGCGCCTCCTCGTCGGCGCGTGGGCAGACCGGCGGCGCCATGGCAGATATTTGAGAAAGAGAGAGAGGGCGAGCGAGGGGAGCATGTAGATGAGAATGCAGGCGGGACGACGTGAGCAAGGTAGTATTTATTGGCGGCCGGAATCTAGATCGACGGGGACAGTACACACGCCGGTCGCCGGAATTTACGAGTACTATAGTTTGAATTACACACAATTCCCGCAGCAAAATCCGTGTGTGAACCTAATAGCTGACGGTTTCCAATACAGAACCGTGTTTGATTAATGATCCCCGCCACTCACCTACCAAACCTCGAGCCACGAGATATAGTGCCAATCGTGTGGGGGCTGGTTGTCTTGCCAGATCTTTACATGTTCTTTTTTGAACACCAGATATTTACATCATCTGATGATTTTTTAACTCGCACACAAGTACACAAAAATATGATTTTTCAGACCGTTATGGTTAGGCGTTGCATGTAGATGTAGTTCAAATTTGAATTACGGTCATTAAATGGATATAAAATCACTTAAATGTCTTTAAAAGGTCAAATGACCCCTGATTTTTTCCAGATTTTCACATGACAGTTGTATTAGTGCATGTTAAACTTACAAAAAAATTGAAGGCCGTAAGAGGAAGCTATCTCCCGTTCGTCATCAAACATGCATTGTTCCCTCTCGGAACCACGAACCTTCTAGTGAGTTGCTCCGGTTTGTGAGGGGTGTATATCCAAACTTTCGTCAAACAGGCCAATTTTTTTACCACATCATCTTGGTGGCATGACATTAAATCAAGCAAGGTTTCATGTTTTTGGGATCATTTTTTAATTTTTTGGAATTAAAATGCCATGGCACTCCATGCACGTGCCCATGCCGTGAGACCAATATGTTTGAAAATTCCTTCTAATTTACTGCACATGGAATTAACTCGCACACAAGTACACAAATATGATTTTTTTTAAACCGTTATGGTTAGGCGTTGCATGTACATTTACTTCAAATTTCAATTACGGTCACTAAATGGCTAGAAAATCACTTAAATATCTTTAAAAGGTCAAATGACCGCTAGAATTTTCCAAATTTTCACAGTACATTTGTAGTAGTACACGTTAAACGTAGAATAAATTTTGAAGGCCGTAAGAGCAAGCTATCTCCTGTTCATCATCAAACATGCATTGTTCCCTCTCGGAACCACGAGCCTTCTTGTGAGTTGCTCCGGTTTGTGAGGGGTGTGTGTCCAAACTTTCGCCACACATGCCAATTTTTTACCACATCATCTTGGTGGCATGACATTACATGAAGCAAGGCTTCATGTTTTTCTGATCATTTTTTAATTTTTTGGAATTAAAATGACATGGCACTCCATGCATACGTATGCATGTGTCCATGTCGTGAGACCAATATGTTTGAAAATTCCTTCTAATTTACTGCACATGGAATTAACTCACACATAAGTACACAAATATGATTTTTCAAAGCGTTATGGTTAGGCGTTGCATGTAGATGTAGTTCAAATTTGACTTACGGTCATTAAATGGCGAGAAAACCACTTAAATGTCTTTAAAAGGTCAAATGACCCCTAGAATTTTCCAAAATTTCACATTACTGTTGTAGAAGTGCACGTTAGACGTAGAAAAAAAATTGAAGGCCATAAGAGGAAGCTATCTCCCGTTCGTCATCAAACATGCATTGTTCCCTCTCGGAACCACGAGCCTTCTAGTGAGTTGCTCCGTTTTGTGAGGGGGGTGTGTCCAAACTTTCATCAAACATGCCAATTTTTTACCACATCATCTTGGTGGCATGACATTACATCAAGCAAGGTTTCATGTGTTTATGATATTTTTTAAATTTTTTGGAATTAAAATGCCATGTCACTCCATGCATACATATGCATGTGTCCATGTCGTGAGACCAATATGTTTGAAAATTCCTTCTAATTTACTGCATATGGAATTAACTCGCACACAAGTACACAAATACGATTTTTCAAAGCGTTATGGTTAGGCGTTGCATGTAGATGTAGTTCAAATTTGAATTACGGTCATTAAATGGCTAGAAAATCACTTAAATGTCTTTAAAAGGTCAAATGACCCCTAGAATTTTCTAAAATTTCACATTACAGTTGTAGTAGTGCACGTTAGACGTAGAAAAAAATTGAAGGCCGTAAGAGGAAGCTATCTCCCGTTCATCATCAAACATGCATCGTTCCCTCTTGGATGTTGGGGAACGTAGTAATTTCAAAAAATTTCCTACGCACACGCAAGATCATGGTGATGCATAGAAACAAGAGGGGAGAGTGTTGTCCACGTACCCTCGTAGACTGAAAGCGGAAGTGTTAGCACAACGCGGTTGATGTAGTCGTACGTCTTCACGATCCGACCGATCCAAGTACCGAACATACGGCACCTCCGAGTTCAGCACACGTTCAGCTCGATGACGTCCCGCGAACTCCGATCCAGCAAAGCTTCACGGGAGATTTCTGTCAGCACGACGGCGTGATGACGGTGATGATGTTGCTACCGACGCTGGGCTTCGCCTAAGCACCACTACGATATGACCGAGGTGGAATATGGTGGAGGGGGCACTGCACACGGATGGGAGAGATCAACAGATCAACTTGTGTGTCTAGAGGTGCCCCCTGCCCCGTATATAAAGGAGCAAGGGGGGAGAGGCGGCCGGCCAAGGAGGGCGCGCCAAGGGGGGAGTCCTACTCCCACCAGGAGTAGGACTCCTCCTTTCCTTGTTGGAGTAGGAGAAGGGAAGGAAGGGAGAGAGGAGGAGAAGGAAAAAGGGGGGGAGCCGCCCCCCTCCTTGTCCAATTCGGACTAGAGGGGGAGGGGGCACGCGGCTTCCCTGGCCGCCCCTCCTCTTCTCCCACTAAGGCCCATTAGGCCCAATATACTCCCCGGGGGGTTCCGGTAACCCCCCGGTACTCCGATAAATGTCCGAAACCTCCCGAAACACTTCCGGTGTCCGAACATAGTCATCCAATATATCGATCTTTACGTCTCAACCATTTCGAGACTCCTCGTGATGTCCGTGATCATATCTGGGACTCCGAACTACCTTCGGTACATCAAAACACAAAAACTCATAATACCGATCGTCACCGAACTTTAAGCGTGCGGACCCTACGGGTTCGAGAACTATGTAGTCATGACCGAGACACGTCTCCGGTCAATAACCAATAGCGGAACCTGGATGCTCATATTGGCTCCCACATATTCTACGAAGATATTTATCGGTCAAACCGCATAACAACATACTTTGTTCCCTTTGTCATTGGTATGTTACTTGCCCGAGATTCGATCGTCGGTATCTCAATACCTAGCTCAATCTTGTTACCGGCAAGTCTCTTTACTCGTTACGTAATGCATCATCCCGCAACTAACTCATTAGTCACATTGCTTGCAAGGCTTATAGTGATCTGCATTACCGAGAGGGCCCAGAGATACCTCTCCGACAATCAGAGTGAAAAATCCTAATCTCGAAATACGCCAACTCAACAAGTACCTTCGGAGACACTTGTAGAGCACATTTATGATCACCCAGTTACGTTGTGACGTTTGGTAGCACACAAAGTGTTCCTCCGGTAAACGGGAGTTGCATAATCTCATAGTCTTAGGAACATGTATAAGTCATGAAGAAAGCAATAGCAACATACTAAATGACCAAGTGCTAAGCTAACGGAATGGGTCAAGTCAATCACATCATTCTCCTAATGATGTGATCCCGTTAATCAAATGACAACTCATGTCTATGGTTAGGAAACATAACCATCTTTAATTAACGAGCTAGTCAAGTAGATGCATACTAGTGACACTCTGTTTGTCTATGTATTCACACATGTACTAAGTTTCCGGTTAATACAATTCTAGCATGAATAATAAACATTTATCATGATATGAGGAAATAAACAATAACTTTATTATTGCCTCTAGGGCATATTTCCTTCAGTCTCCCACTTGCACTAGAGTCAATAATCTAGATCACATCGCCATGTGATTTAACATCAATAGTTCACATCACCATGTGATTAACACCCATAGTTCACTTTATCATGTGACCAACACCCGAAGGGTTTACTAGAGTCAATAATCTAGTTCACATCGCTATGTGATTAACACCCAAAGAGTACTAAGGTGTGATCATGTTTTGCTTGTGAGAGAAGTTTAGTCAACGGGTCTGCCATATTCAGATCCGTATGTATTTTGCAAATTTCTATGTCAACAATGCTCTACACGGAGCTACTCTAGCTAATTGCTCCCACTTTCAATATGTATCTAGATCAAGACTTAGAGTCATCCAGATCGGTGTCAAAGCTTGTATCGACGTAACTCTTTACGACGAACCTTTTGTCACCTCCATAATCGAGAAACATATCCTTATTCCGCTAAGGATAATTTTGACCGCTGTCCAATGATTGTACTCCCTTGCCAAACTCAGTGTAGGGTATACAATAGATCTGGTACACAGCATGGCATACTTTATAGAACCTATGGCTAAGGCATAGGGAATGACTTTCATTCTCTTTCTATCTTCTGCTGTGGTCGGGCTTTGAGTCTTACTCAATTTCACACCTTGTAACATAGGCAAGAACTCTTTCTTTGACTGTTCCATTTTGAACTACTTCAAAAAACTTGTCAAGGTATGTACTCATTGAAAAAACTTATCAAGCGTCTTGATCTATCTCTATAGATCTTGATGCTCAATATGTAAGCAGCTTCACCGAGGTCTTTCTTTGAAAAACTCCTTTCAAACACTCCTTTATGCGAATCTTACTCTGGTTGACCTATGAGGTTCGGTAGTAACTTGATCTGAAGTTACATGATCATCATCATTAGCTTCCTCACTAATTGGTGTAGGAGTCACAGGAACAGATTTCTGTGATGAACTACTTTCCAATAAGGGAGCAGGTACAGTTACCTCATCAAGTTCTACTTTCCTCCCACTCACTTCTTTCGAGAGAAACTCCTTCTCTAGAAAGGATCCATTCTGAGCAAAAAAATGTCTTTCTTTCGGATCTGTGATAGAAGGTGTACCCAACAGTCTCCTTTGGGTATCCTATGAAGACACATTTCTCCGATTTGGGTTCGAGCTCATCAGGTTGAAGCTTTTTCACATAAGCATCGCAACCTCAAACTTTAAGAAACGACAACTTGGGTTTCTTGCCAAACCACAGTTCATAAGGTGTCGTCTCAACGGATTTAGATGGTGCCCTATTTAACGTGAATGCAGCTGTCTCTAATGCATAACCCCAAAACGATAGTGGTAAATCAGAAGAGACATCATAGATTGCACCATATCCAGTAAAATACGATTACGACGTTCGGACACACCATTACGCTGTGGTGTTCCGGGTGGCATGAGTTGTGAAACTATTCCGCATTGTTTCAAATGAAGACCAAACTCGTAACTCAAATATTCTCCTCCACGATCAGATCGTAGAAACTTTATTTTCTTGTTACGATGATTTTCCACTTCACTCTGAAATTCTTTGAACTTTTCAAATGTTTCAGACTTATGTTTCATCAAGTAGATGTACCGATATCTTCTCAAATCATTTGTGAAGGTGAGAAAATAACAATATCCGCCGCGAGCCTCAACATTCATCGGACCACATACATCAGTATGTATGTTTTCCATCAAATCTGTTGCTCGCTCCAATGTTCCGGAGAACGGAGTCTTAGTCATCTTGCCCATAAGGCATGGTTCGCAAGCATCAAGTGATTCATAATCAAGTGATTCCAAAATCCCATCAGCATGGAGTTTCTTCATGCGCTTTACAGCAATATGACCTAAACGGCAGTGCCACAAATAAGTTGCACTATCATTATTAACTTTTCATCTTTTGGCTTCAATATTATGAATATGTGTATCACTACGATCGAGATCTAACAAACCATTTTCATTGGGTGTATGACCGTAGTAGGTTTTATTCATGTAAACAGAACAACAATTATTCTCTAACTTAAATGAATAACCGTATTGCCATAAACATGATCAAATCATATTCATGCTCAACACAAACACCAAATAACACTTATTTAGGTTCAACACTAATCCCGAAAGTATAGGGAGTGTGCGATGATGATCATATCAATCTTGGAACTACTTCCAACACACATCGTCACCTTGCCCTTAACTAGTTTCTGTTCATTCTTCAACTCCCGTTTCGAGTTACTACTCTTAGCAACTGAACCAGTATCAAATGCCGAGGGGTTGCTATAAACACTAGTAAAGTACACATCAATAACATGTATATCCAATATACCTTTGTTCACTTTGCCATCCTTCTTATCCGTCAAGTATCTAGGGCAGTTCCACTTCCAGTGACCATTTCCTTTGCAGTAGAAGCACTCAGTTTCAGGCTTGGGTCTAGCTTTGGGCTTCTTCACGGGAGCAGCAACTTGCTTTCCGTTCTTTTTGAAGTTCCCCTTCTTCCCTTTGCCCTTTTCTTGAAACTAGTGGTCTTGTCAACCATCAACATTTGATGCTTTTCATGATTTCTACCTTCGTTGATTTCAGCATCACGAAGAGCTTGGGAATCGTTTCCGTTATCCCTTGCATATTATAGTTCATCATGAAGTTCTAGTAACTTGGTGATAGTGACTAGAGAACTCTGTCAATCACTATCTTATCTGGAAGATTAACTCCGACTTGATTCAAGTGATTGTAGTACTCAGACATTCTGAGCACATGCTCACTAGCTGAGCAATTCTCCTCCATCTTGTAGGCAAAGTGCTTGTCAAAAGTCTCATCCCTTTCGACATGGGCATGAGTCTGAAATACTAATTTCAACTCTTGGAACATCTTACATGCTCCGTGGCGCTTCAAAAACGTCTTTGAAGCCTCGATTCTAAGCTGTAAAGCATGGTGCACTAAACTATCAAGTAGTCATCATATCGAGCTTGCCAAACGTTCATAACGTCTGCATTTTCTCCAGCAATCAGTCTGTCACCTAGTGGTGCATCAAGGACATAATTCTTCTGTGCATCAATGAGGATAATCCTCAGATCACGGATCCAATCCGCATCATTGCTACTAACATATTTCAACTTAGTTTTCTCTAGGAACATATCAAAAATAAAACAGGGGAGCTAAACGCGAGCAATTGATCTACAACATAGATATGCTAATACTACCAGGACTAAGTTCATGATAAATTAAAGTTCAATTAATCATATTACTTAAGAACTCCCACTTAGATAAACATCCCTCTAATCATCTAAGTGATCACGTTATCCAAATAAACTAAACCATGTCCGATCATCACGTGAGATGGAGTAGTTTTCAATGGTGAACATCACTATGTTGATCATATCTACTATATAATTCACGCTCGACCTTTCGGTCTCTGTGTTCCGAGGCCATATCTGCATATGCTAGGCTCGTCAAGTTTAACCCGAGTATTCTACGTGTGTAAAACTGTCTTACACCCGTTGTAGATGAACGTTGAGCTTATCACACCCGATCATCACGTGGTGTCTCGGCACGACGAACTTTGGCAACGGTGCATACTCAGGGAGAACACTTTTACCTTGAAATTTAGTGAGAGATCATCTTATAATGCTACCATCAATCAAAGCAAAATAAGATGCATAAAGGATAAACATCACATGCAATCAATATAAGTGATATGATATGGCCATCATCATCTTGTCCCTTTGATCTCCATCTCCAAAACACCGTCATGATCACCATCGTCACCGGCGCGACACCTTGATCTCCATCGTAGCATCGTTGTCGTCTCGCCAACTATTGCTTCTACGACTATTGAGGGAGTCCTGGACTAAGGGGTCCTCGGGCGTCCGGCCTGTTATCCATGGGCTGGACTGATGGGCTGTGAAGACATGAAGGCCGAAGATTGTACCCGTGTCCGGATTGGACTCTCCTTGGCGTGGAAGGCAAGCTTGGCGATCAGTTATGAAGATTCCTTCTTATGTAACCGACTCTATGTAACCCTAGATCCCTCCGGTGTTTATATAAACCGGAGGGCGTAGTCCAGATAAGATATTCATTGCCATAGTCATACAGGCAAGACTTCTAGGGTTTAGCCATTACGATCTCATGGTAGATCAACTCTTGTAATACTCATATTCATCAAGATCAATCAAGCAGGAAGTAAGGTATTACCTCCATAGAGAGGGCCCGAACCTGGGTAAACATCATGTCCCCGTCTCCTTTACCATCGATCCTAGACGCACAGTTCGGGACCCCCTACCCGAGATCCGGCGGTTTTGACACCGACATTGGTGCTTTCATTGAGAGTTCCACTGTGCCGTTGGCGAAAGGTCCGATGGCCCCTTCAATCGTGGATAGTGGCGCCGTCCAAGGAGAAACCTTCCTCCCCGGATAGATCTTCGTGTTTGGCGGCTTCGTACTGCGGGCCAACTCGCTTGGCCATCTGGAGCAGATTGGTAGCTATGCCCCTGGCCATCAGGTCAGATTCGGAAGCTTGAACTACGTCGCGGACGTCCGCAGAGACCTGATCTTCGATGGATTCGAGACCGCGACGATCGCTCCCCCTCGCTCCGATGAACATGACTTAAATCTGTCATCGGATCACATCCAGGAGATGGTTCTTGTTGCTGCAACGGCCTTAGAACCGAAGCAGATCGTGCCATCCGAGGCCACAGAGTCCGTGGCGTTGGAACCGCACACAAACTCAACATCCTGCAATATTTGCGTCAACGGAACTCTGGACTCGTCTCCGGCTATAAGTTCCGGACCATGTACGCCTGCGGACACCGAGCTGGATCGGTTATCGATTTTCGAATTCAACGCCGCAGACATCTTCCAGCACTCACCTTTAGGTGATGTGCTAAACTCTTTAAAGAATTTTTCCTTGGAGAAGGACTCACAGCCAAACTATGTTCGGTTTGAGCTAGAGGCTGCTGATGGGGAATTTTTCTTCCCACCCGCCACCCACTTTATAGCCACCGTCGATGACCTAACCGAGGTGCTTGATTATGGCTCCGAAGACATCGATGGTATGGACGATGATGCCGACAAGGACCAAGGCCAAGACCCGCCATTCACTGGATGTTGGACGGCCACCTCTTCATACGATGTGTACATGGTTGACACACCTAAAAAAACTAGCAACAATGACAAAGAAGATCTAGTTGCGAATAAACCTTCTGAGACACAGTCCAAGCGCCGGCGCCCTAAACGCCGTTCTAAGCCTCGTCGCTCAAAAGATGGCAACACTGGCACCGGAGAAAATAGTACTCCGAGCGACGCCGAAAACAATGAAGACCCTGTTGGAGCTGCATCCAAATAGGAGGAACAAGACAACAGGCAAGTTAACCCTGATAAACAGGCCATGCCCAATGACCCAGATGACGATAGTTATCGTCCAGTCTCCGAGGATGAGGAGAGCCTCGGCAGCGAGGATTTCATCATGCCTGAGGCACCCCTCGAGTAGGAGCGCTTCAAGAGCCAGCTAATAGCTACTGCAAGAAGCCTGAAGAAAAAGCAGCAGCAGCTCCAAGCCGATCAAGACCTACTCATTGACAGATGGATCGATGTCCTGGCAGCTGAAGAATACGGCCTCAAGCGCCCAGCCAAGAGTTACCCAAAGCGCAGACTGCTACCTCAGTTCGATGAGGAGGCACTAGATCCCATACCTCCCTCGCATAATGCAGAACGACCACCACGCGGTCGGGATAGTGCGGAGGACCGACCACCCCGCGGTCGGGATAAAACGGCAACTCAGGCCGAACAGCAGCCCGCCCCACCGCCTCGTAAAAACAGGGACAGAACAGCTCGGGACCATACATACAACCTTTGGCAGGACCTAGACAGTAGAGCAGGACACACCAGATCATTCTACGGATCGCGAGGACGCTTCCCAACTCGGGATGACGGCTACCTATTCGGACGTGACAAACCCAGTCACGCCCGAGACGATAACCGCAGACAGACTTCATCGGAGGTGCGCCGTGACGCGGCCCGATATAGAGGCGCCGCACACCCTCTCTGCTTCATAGATGAAGTACTGGATCATGAATTCCCCGAGGGGTTCAAACCCGTCAATATTGAATCATACGACGGAACAACCGATCCCGCAGTGTGGATCGAAGATTTCATCCTCCACATCCATATGGCCCGAGGAGACGTTCTCCACGCCATCAAATACCTCCCACTAAAATTAAAAGGGCTAGCAAGACACTGGCTGAATAGCCTGCCTGAAAATTCTATCGGCAGCTGGGAGGACTTGGAAGAAGCTTTTCTTGACAACTTCCAAGGTACTTATGTCCGGCCACCAGATGCCGATGACTTAAGTCATATAGTCCAACAACCCAGACAATCAGCGAGAAAATTCTGGACTAGGTTCCTAACCAAAAAGAACCAGATCGTTGACTGTCCGGATGCCGAAGCCCTAGCAGCCTTCAAACACAACATCCGTGACGAATGGCTCGCCCGCCACCTCGGCCAAGAAAAGACGAAATCCATGCCAGCCCTCACAACACTGATTTCCGCGGGTGAGGACAGCTGGTTGGCTCGTAGCAAAAACACAGCCAATGAGGCAGGCCCCTCCGAGGCCAAGGACAGCACCGGCAAGCTCCGGCGCAATAGACACAAACGTCGAAGTAATGGCGATAATACCGATGACACTACAGTCAACGCCGGATTCAGCAGCTCCAAGTCCGACCAACGAAAGAAGCCATTCAAGGCGAAACAAGACGAACCATCCAACCTAGACATGATATTGGACCGACCCTGCCAGATTCACGGCCACCCCAATAAACCAGCTAATCATACTAACAGAAACTGCTGGGTCTTTAAACAGGCCGGCAAGCTCAACGCCGAACACAAGGGGAAGAGGCCGCCAGGCGACAGGGATGACGGAGAGGTTCACCAACGAAATACCGGGGGTCAGAAGCAATTTCCACCCAAGGATCAACTACTCCCGGAGCAAAAATAGCAGTCCGGCTTCCACCGCCCACCTCGTACACCTACAAAATTTGTGCCGCGCATACATCACTACACACTCAAGATACCATGGGCATTGGCGGAGGCACACTAGGACAAGCCTGCAAGCATCCCAGTAACATTTTCTATCCATTTTCTTTTTATTTCTTCCTTCACTATCCCTTAGAAACAGGTGACGAACATGACAAACATCTGAAATTGGCTCTATCGGAGTTCGGATCCGTACACTCACCTAAGGGGCCATCTCCGTCAAGGATTCCCCCCGCGGAGGACTGGCGGCGCAGACGTGCGACAGGAGGTCCAAAATAACTTTTTGTAGACCACACTCTCTATTTCGAGCCTGTACTATGCCTGTTCCTCCGCCTCTGACCCCGAGCATGTCAAATAGCCGGGAGGATGGCTTATATATATAATGAATAATCATTGGCATATCGCTCAGCTCCCAGTATCCGAATTAATCATCCATGTTGTTTCACCACTAAATACGGCTCTCATGGTTGTTTCATAGACATACCTTGGCATAACCCGCCAGGGGCTCAGTATGGGAATAAATGAGTTGCCAGCAAAAGCCCGAACAGCTCTACAGCATACTTCGGCCTCGCAAGTTTGGCCTTATATGCATCAGCTCCAAATCATTGTCTTGGGTCAATAGTTGGGTTGCCCGGCTCCTGTGCTTGCTACCCTACGTTCCGGTCTATCGACTAGGGTAGTAAAGGGAGAACTACTGCGATTGTCTTCCGGTTCATCTGGTCAAGTACCTCAGTAGAGAAAGCCGAAAACTGACTGTCATGATGCGGCGAGAGCTGGTCAACCACTTGACGACTTATTGGAATCTTTAGCGATTCTCCGTGTCACATGAAGGATCTTTTTTCAGATCAAATATGTAAGGCACCATACGCCGCATACATACCAGGGGCTATGTCCTAGTCCCACCATAAAACTCCTATGGCTAAGTGAAAGTGTTAACGCCCTATAGTCCGATTGCCTGATGCGCCGCATTATCACCTCCTTCATGGACCAAGACGTTGGATAAAGAGTGATTAAATGCTTTTCTGAACACCCCCGTACTTCCTACGAGGGGGCTGAAGCCGACGACTGGAAAACTTTCAGATTATATTAAAACGGCCGCACAGGAGGAATTCAAGCTTTCGAGCAAAACATAAAAATAGATTAACTATAAAATTGCCTTACGATTTTCATACACCTCACTCGAACATTATTTCTTTCGAGCACTGACCCTCTATCAAGCGGGTGGCCTCTAGGACGTCTTCAAAATAATGCTCCAGTTCCGGACAGTCCTTGCCTTTGGGTGGAATCTTCGTTGCAACATCGATGGCCTTCATCTTCCCCCAGAACGTCTTGACTCGGGCAAAAGCCATCCGTGCACTCTCAATGCACATTGACCACTTCACAGCATCGATACGCGGCACCACATCAACAAGCCTCTACACCAAACCGAAATAGCTATTCGGAACAGGCTCGGTTGGCCACAACCGGATTATGACATCCTTCATGGCCCGGATATCCTATGAAGTTCGGCCCATTGGGACATCTGTTCATTGAGCAACAAAGGGCATTTTGATGTGCCAAACTACGACCAAAAAAGCTTCTCCGTTGCATACCCATCTTGCTCTTGGTAATACTGCACCGCATCGGAAGAACTCTTCGGCAAGTCCAAGAACTCGTCCGGAGAACTCCACACTTAGTTAAGCTGAGCATAGTTCGGATAACCGAACTTAGTTTGCAGCAGAAACGGCTTACCAGCTGCGATCTCCCTAGCTTGCCGGATCTCCTCACGGGTTGCCCTGGATTCCGACCACGCTTCTCTCGCCTCTTGTAAGGCCTTGTCCAGTTCAGCCGTTAAGGCTTTACTCTCCTTCTCCAGAAGTTCACAGCGGCCAGTAGCATTCTCCAGTTCGAGCGTCATCATGGATATCTTCTCCTCGTATTGGCGGCGTGCAGCTTGTTCGTCTTTTAACTCAGCCGATGCCTTTTCGGCAGTCGCATTGCTACACCGGGCCTGCTCCTTGGCCCGGGCCAACTCCGCTCGAAGAACTTCAACGGCGGCAGCACCATCTGCAGCCACGCATATTCCAGCATACAGATTTTAGCATCATGCTTATACCAAAAAACATATGGGGATTGCCCCAAATACATACCTTGCGACTCGTCAAGACGCATATTGATTAACGCAAGGTCATCCCCTGCTACATCAAGCTTCCGCTGTAGCTCGGCAATATCCATAGTCTGGGATGTAGCTAAGGGGGAAACAGCCTGCGTTCAAGTTCATCAGATCAGTCCTTGAGTAATAATTTTTGATCCTCTGATTCGCTTCCTAGTGGAAGCCAACCCGAGTCTCAGGGGCTACTACCTATACACAGGCGCATCTTTGCAAATAAAACATAGCTGAGAATATTATATCACAAACCTCAAAGCCTTTCAGCAGGCTCATGAAGGCTTCATTTAATCCGCTCTTCGCGGACAAAATCTTCTCAACCACTGTACCCATCAAGGTACGCTGTTCTCCCGAGACAGATGCTTTTCGCAACATGCCCTGCAATATATCCGGAGCCTCCAGGTCTCCGGAAGCCGCTCTAGGAGCACCACCATCCTTTGAAGGAATCTGTTCACCCGTCTCCAGAATCACCGTCGGCTGCGAGCCAGACAGTCGGGGGCCTTTATTATCAGCCCCAGAACCTCGAACGGGCGGAGATCCACCTTCGGGTACTGCCTCTTTTATCCCCTGGATAGCTTGTTGATCAAGAAGAACCCTCTGCGATGACACTTTAGAGTCGTCCGCATTATTGGGTGAGGAAGTTGGGGGAAGCGTCTCACTCTCCATCATCTCTGGGAGGAGACCTCCCGAAGAATAGGATTGCCTAGAAACACTCTGCGCCGACCAGTAAAAATGCACGGACGCGTTACGTATATCTTCGATAACGGCAAAGGAGCGGGACGCTATCAAAGTATTCCGGATTCGCTTACGGTTTGTCCGAGGGCTTGTCCCCATGTCGGAGCTGTTCGACGGCGTCGCTTTCCAAACCCAAGCCACTCAACGGTGGCATCTTGCCCCTTTTGGCGGGTCGCCCCTCCCAATCTTCAGAGGCGGCCCTTTTCCTCCTACTCAGAGAAGGGATGCTGGCTCCTTTTTCGCCTTTATCTTCAGGCGAGGAAAGGTAGATTTCTCCGGACTCAGTATCCAACTTACTTCCGGAACAAAGGTCATCCCGGGTCTTTTCGCTCTCCTCTTCGCCCTCCCTTGCCGGCGCCTGATATGGTGCCGAGGCCAGCATCCTTGTTAGCATAGGATTAGCTGAGTCTTCGGGAAGGGGAGCTGGACACCTAATCCGTTCCACCTTCTTTATCCAGCCCTGAAAAAGGATGATTCGGCCAGTATCTGGCCACTGGGTATCTGATTATGAGGTATTCGGCAAACGGGTACTTACCGGGGTATCCGGATGATTACAGTCTAGGCCGACATCTTCGGTGGTGTCCGGCCTTTGCCTTCGTTTCCTAAAGAATAATCTCCACATTCCTTCGTGCTAGTGCCGAAGAAGTGCTGAAGAGTTCACGGCCCTTCTGGATTGAACTCCCACAGGAGGAGGGGCCGTCGCTGGCACGACAGGGTCCGACGAACTAGCATTACTTGGGCAACGTTGACGATGTTGATGCCCCTCTCAATGAGGCTTCAGATGCGACTTTGCAGAGTTCACACCTTGTCCGTTGATCCCCAGTCCAACCCCTTATTAATCCACGATGCAAGCTGAATTGGGGGGCTGGATTGAAATTCGGGCGCAGCTGCCCACTTGGAGCCGCGGGGCTCGGTGATATAGAACCACCCCTGCTGCCATAAATCAGAAGATTTGGCGAAGGATCCTTTCAGCCAAACAGCGCTAGGAAGCTTGCTCATTGTAGCACCACCGCACTCAGCTTGCTCCCCCTCTATCATTTGCGGCTTCACATCGAAGGTCTTGAGCCACGAGCCGAAGTGCGGAGGAGTTCGGAGGAAGGCTTCGCACGTAACGATAAACGCCGAGATAAGAAGAATAGAGTCCGGGGCCAGATCGGGAAATCTAGCCCGTAATAGAACATGAGCCCTCGGATGAAGGGGTTAAGTGCAAACCCTAACCCGCAGAGGAAGTGGGACACGAACACGACCCTCTCGCTGGATCTGGGGGTGGGAATAACCTGCCCCTCGGCAGGAAGCCAATGGTGGATTTCTGCGATCAGGTACCTCGCCGCCCGAAGCTTGGCAATATCTCCCTCTGTGACAGAAGAAGCTACCCACCGGCCTTGACAGCTGGATCCGGACATCATTGGGGCTTGTGGCAACCGAAACCCGGGTGTTGGAACTCGGGGTAGCAGGGGTCGAGGAAGAAGCAAGCGTGAAAGAAAAAGACGGGTCTGTACCCCTATATAAAGGCTGCAAATATCAAACGTCTCCTCCTAGGCCTCAAAAACTTACCTGTTTCCAAGGAGTTATACCCAAGCGACGGTTGGGTTGCCCACGTCCGGGTTGATAGGAATCCCTTAAAAAATAGGAGACACGATCTCCGCTTGGATAAGACATGCCAATAAAACCACGTCTTGAGACGTGGGACGACGGGCCAGCTAAAACGGTTCGAAAATAGTGGCCGAGCAGGCGTGATGTCATATTACCAAAAGGTTGTCAGCGGATTGAGCTCGTGAAATATTATATCCTCTACAGTTGTGTATACAAGTCCTGATACAATCATTACATCTGAAGACTATCTTGGACTTTGGAAGGAAGGGAACCCGCCTTGCAATGCCGAAGACAATCTGCGCGCGGGACTCCTCGTCATTGAAGCCAGGTTCAGGGGCTACTGAGGGAGTCCTGGACTAAGGGGTCCTCGGGCGTCCGGCCTGTTATCCATGGGCCGGATTGATGGGCTGTGAAGACATGAAGGCCGAAGATTGTACCCGTGTCCGGATTGGACTCTCCTTGGCGTGGAAGGCGAGCTTGGCGATCGGTTGTGAAGATTCCTTCTTATGTAACCGAATCTATGTAACCCTAGATCCCTCCGGTGTCTATATAAACCGGAGGGCGTAGTCCGGATAAGATATTCATTACCATAGTCATACAGGCTAGACTTCTAGGGTATATCCATTACGATCTCGTGGTAGATCAACTCCTGTAATACTCATATTCATCAAGATCAATCAAGCAGGAAGTAAGGTATTACCTCCATAGAGAGGGCCCGAACCTGGGTAAACATCGTGTCCCCCGTCTCCTGTTACCATCGATCCTAGACGCACAGGTCGGGACCCCCTACCCGAGATCCGCCGGTTTTGACACCGACAACTATCGCTACCGCTTAGTGATAAAGTAAAGCAATTACAGGGCGATTGCATTGCATACAATAAAGCGACAACCATATGGCTCCTGCTAGTTGCCGATAACTCTGTTACAAAACATGATCATCTCATACAATAAAATATAGCATCATGTCTTGACCATATCACATCACAACATGCCCTACAAAAACAAGTTAGACGTCCTCTACTTTGTTGTTGCAAGTTTTACGTGGTTGCTACGGGCCGAGCAAGAATCGTTCTTACCTACGCATCAAAACCACAACGATAGTTTGTCAAGTTAGTGTTGTTTTAACCTTCTCAAGGACCGGGCGTAGTCACACTCGGTTCAACTAAAGTTGGAGAAACTGACACCCGCCAGCCACCTGTGTGCAAAGCACATCGGTAGAACCAGTCTCGCGTAAGCGTACGCGTAATGTCGATCCAGGCCGCTTCATCCAACAATACCGCCGAACCAAAGTATGACATGCTGGTAAGCAGTACGACTTGTATCGCCCACAACTCACTTGTGTTCTACTCGTGCATATAACATCTACGCATAAACCTGGCTCGGATGCCACTGTTGGGGAACGTAGAAATTTCAAAAAAATTCCTACACACACGCAAGATCATGGTGATGCATAGAAACAAGAGGGGAGAGTGTTGTCCACGTACCCTCGTAGACCGAAACAGATGCGTTAGCACAACGCGGTTGATGTAGTCGTAGGTCTTCATGATCCGACCGATCCAAGTACCGAACGTACGACACCTCCGAGTTCAGCACACGTTCAGCTCGATGACGTCCCGCGAACTCCGATCCAGCAGAGCTTCACGAGAGAGTTCCGTCAGCACGACGGCGTGATGACGGTGATGATGTTGCTACCGACGCAGGGCTTCGCCTAAGCACCGCTACGATATAACCAAGGTGGAATATGGTGGAGGGGGGCACCGCACACGGATGGGAGAGATCAACAGATCAACTTGTGTGTCTAGAGGTGCCCCCTGCCCCCGTATATAAAGGAGCAAGGGGGGAGAGGCGGCCGACCAAGGAGGGCGCGCCAAGGGGGAGTCCTACTCCCACCGGGAGTAGGACTCCTCCTTTCCTTGTTGGAGTAGGAGAAGGGAAGGAAGGGAGAGAGGAGGAGAAGGAAAAAGGGGGGCACCGCCCTCCTCCTTGTCCAATTCGGACTAGAGGGGGAGGGGGCACGCGGCTGCCCTGGCCGCCCCTCCTCTTCTCCCACTAAGGCCCATTAGGCCCAATATACTCCCCGAGGGGTTCCGGTAACCCCCCGGTACTCCGGTAAATGTCCGAAACCTCCCGAAACACTTCCGATGAGCGAACATAGTCATCCAATATATCGATCTTTACGTCTCGACCATTTCCAGACTCCTCGTCATGTCCGTGATCATATCCGGGACTCCGAACTACCTTCAGTACATCAAAACACAAAAACTCATAATACCTATCGTCACTGAACTTTAAGTGTGCGGACCCTACGGGTTCGAGAACTATGTAGACATGACCGAGACACGTCTGCGGTCAATAACCAATAGCGGAACCTGGATGCTCATATTGGCTCCCGCATATTCTACGATGATCTTTATCAGTCAAACCGCATAACAACATACGTTGTTCCCTTTGTCATCGGTATGTTACTTGCCCGAGATTCAATCGTCGGTATCTCAATACCTAGCTCAATCTCGTTACCGGCAAGTCTCTTTACTCGGTACGTAGTGCATCATCCCGGAACTAACTCATTAGTCACATTGCTTGCAAGGCTTATAGTGATGTGCATTACCGAGAGGGCCCAGAGATACCTTTCCGACAATCAGAGTGACAAATCCTAATCTCGAAATATGCCAACTCAACAAGTACCTTCGGAGACACCTGTAGAGCACCTTTATGATCACCCAGTTATGTTGTGACGTTTGGTAGCACACAAAGTGTTCCTCCGGTAAACGGGAGTTGCATAATCTCACAGTCATAGGAACATGTATAAGTCATGAAGAAAGCAATAGCAACATACTAAATGATCAAGTGCTAAGCTAACAGAATGGGTCAAGTCAATCACACCATTCTCCTAATGATGTTACCCCGTTAATCAAATGACAACTCATGTCTATGGTTAGGAAACATAACCATATTTAATTAACGAGCTAGTCAAGTAGAGGCATACTAGTGACACTCTGTTTGTCTATGTATTCACACATGTACTAAGTTTTCGGTTAATACAATTCTAGCATGAATAATAAACATTTATCATGATATGAGGAAATAAATAATAACTTTATTATTGCCTCTAGGGCATATTTCCTTCATCAGAACCACGAGCCTTCTAGTGAGTTGCTCCGGTTTGTGAGGGGTGTGTGCCCAAAATTTCGTCACACATGCCTATTTTTTTACCACATCATCTTGGTGGCATGACATTACGTCTAGCAAGGTTTCACGTTTTTCTGATCATTTTTTAATTTTTTGGAATTAAAATGTCATGTCACTCCATGCATACATATGCATGTGTCCATGTCGTGAGACAAATATGTTTGAAATTTCCTTCTAATTTACTGCACATGGAATTAACTCGCACACAAGTACACAAATATGATTTTTCAAACCGTTATGGTTAGCCATTGCATGTAGATGTACTTCAAATTTGAATTACGGTCATTAAATGGCTAGAAAATCACTTAAATGTCTTTAAAAGGTCAAATGACCCCTAGAATTGTCCAAAATTTCACATTACAGTTGTAGTAGTGCATGTTAGACGTAGAAAAAAATTGAAGGCCGTAAGAGGAAGCTATCTCCCATTCATCATCAAACATGCATTGTTCCCTTTCGGAACCACGAGCCTTCTAGTGAGTTGCTCCGATATGTGAGGGGTGTGTGTCCAAACTTTCGTCAAACATGCCAAATTTTTACCACATCATCTTGGTGGCATGACATTACATCAACCAAGGTTTCATGTGTTTCTGATATTTTTTAAATTTTTTAGAATTAAAATGCCATGTCACTCCATGCATACATATGTATGTGCCCATGCCGTGAGACAAATATGTTTGAAAATTCCTTCTAATTTACTGCACATGGAATTAACTCGCACACATGTACCCAAATATGATTTTTCAAACCGTTATGGTTAGCCGTTGCATGTAGATGTACTTCAATTTGAATTACGGTCATTAAATGGCTAGAAAATCACTTAAATGTCTTTAAAAGGTCAAATAGCCCCTAGATTTTTCCAAAATTTCACATTACAGTTGTAGTAGTGCACGTTAGAGGTAGAAAAAAATTGAAGGCCATAAGAGGAAACTATCTCCCGTTCGTCATCAAACATGCATTGTTCCCTCTCGGAACCACGAGCCTTCTAGTGAGTTGCTTCGGTTTGTGAGGGGTGTGTGTCCAAACTGTCAAACATGCCAATTTTTTTACCACATCATCTTGGTGGCATTACATTACATCAACCAAGGTTTCATGTGTTTGTGATATTTTTTTAATTTTTTGGAATTAAAATGCCATGTCACTCCATGCATACATATGTACGTGTCCATGTCGTGAGACAAATATGTTTGAAAATTCCTTCTAATTTACTGCACATGGAATTAACTCGCACACAACTACACAAATATGATTTTTCAAACCGTTATGGTTAGCCGTTGCATGTACATGTACTTCAAATTTGAATTACGATCATTAAATGGCTAGAAAATCACTTAAATGTCTTTAAAAGGTCAAATGACCCCTAGAATTTTCCAAAATTTCACATTACAGTTGTAGTAGTGCATGTTAAACGTAGAAAAAAATTGAAGGCCGCAAGAGGAAGCTATCTCCCATTCGTCATCAAACATGCATTGTTCCCTCTCGGAACCACGAGCCTTCTAGTGAGTTGCTCCGGTTTGTGAGGGGTTTGTGTCCAAACTTTCATCAAACATGCCAAATTTTGTAATACATCATCTTGGTGGCATGACAATACATCAACTAAGGTTTCATGTGTTTTTGATATTTTTTTAATTTTTGGGAATTAAAATGCCATGTCACTCCATGCTTAATTGTGTCATAGCTGTTAGACCAATATGTTTGAAAATTCCTTCCAATTTACTGCACATGGAATTAATTCGCACACAAGTACACAAAATATGAGTTTCAAACCATTATGGTTAGGTGTTGCATGTACATGTAGTTCAAATTTCAATTACGGTCATTAAATGGCTAGAAAATCACTTAAATGTCTTAAAAGGTCAAATGACCCCTGAAATTTTCTAAAATTTGACATGACAATTGTATTAGTACTACAAAATTTCTCATACATTTAAAACACCATCCGCTGCCTCTTTACTCCAAATTCGTCTTTCACAGCTAATAAAAAATATATACAACATCACACACAGTTGTTTTCTAGGAACCGTTTGCGATGAAAATATCTGGGTCTATTTAAGTTTCCATCCGTAAGCTTCGCTGGCTCGTTTGCTGCAGTGCCGGCAACCCCCGAATTCATGAATCCCGATCCCCATTCCCGCACCCCCTTCTTGCAAAGATGACACCATGGAAACGCTTCGTGAAGGCCCGTACGGTGGCCGCATCCCCCCCGAGCACCGCCGCCTATGCCGAGAGCGCAGCCACCTACGTCGGGAGTGCCACTGCATCCGCATTGAGCGTGGCCGCTTCCGCCGAGAGGGCGTCTGCGGCAGCCGACAGGGCAGCTGCAGCAGCCGAGACCGCTCCAGCTGCTGCTGCGACGGCGGCTGCAAAAGCCGAGAGCACTCGAGCTGCCGTCCATGCCGCTGATGCCGCCCTGGCCCGAGTCGAGGCCATCCACGTCAAGATCGAAGATGCACATGCCAAGATATTCCAGGCCACCTCGGACTCCAGCATGCAACCCACATCTGAAAAGGAGGCGGTGGCCATGGAGCACCTGCTTCCTCATGAGGTCGCCGAGTAGGAACTGTCGATGCAGGAGGCGGCGGAGATCGAGGAGCGCCGGGAGGAGGAGTTGCGCGTGGCCGAGGTCGAGAAGAGTCTGTCCGTCGAGGAATCGGCGGTGGAGTACCAACGTGAGCTCTGGCGCAGCCACTACTACGAGTACTACAACCTTGAGGGTGGCGCGGAGGAGGACAAGGACGCGGTCGACTTCAGAAGGGGGGACGCGGAGTCCACTAACGGCGGCATGTCGCCAGGACAAGTCATCGACGTCTCATCACACACCGGCGATGCATAGGCCGGCGCGGCAGCGGATTTGTTAAAATTATGCGTGCTTAGGCTTTGTTTTTAATGCTGGTCTTCTGTTAGAGCAATGTTTAGGTCAACTGGCTCTGTTTAATTACTAAAATTGCTTGATTCAGTAAGTGTGGCCTGTCTGCTGTACGCTCTTTTGTGTGCCCAAATTAGCAAGCGGTGTTAAATTATGCAATGACGTACCCGGGGAAATTTCCACCAAAATTTGAATTATCAAACTCATCCCATGCACGTAAAGCAGAAGAATCGTTTGCGATGCACACAATCGTTCAAAGTCAATGGTCCGGTGGCACCGCGTGCAAAGTTTCCCTCCACATTTCCAAAATTTTGGCCTACCGCCGAAATATCTACCCCCGCCCCCTTCCCCACCCCTTTTCTCCCTGACCACAAGTCACATTTCCCTGTTTCCTCCTTCCTTCCTTCCTTCCTAAGCTATAGCCGCTTCCTCGCTCTTGCCGTCTCGCATCCTACCGCTGGGGTCTCCATGGTCTTCTTCAAAGACCTCTCCAGCGGTTCCTCCTTCGGCGACGACTCCTTCACCACCCGGGTATGCCTCTCTTCTCTCTCTCGGGCTATGGCTTGGAATGAAGGATTTTTACCCGGCGGTCGATTTGAGTCATTTCTTCCTCTTGTAGCTCCCTAGGACCATCAGTGGCAACGAATGGAGCGGGGTGGCTGAAGATCTATCTACTCGTTGTCACCATCAATCTCCATGCGTGAAGCTAGTTGCGTTTGAATCTGTGGACATTGGGAGGAAGTTTCTGGCATGTGCAGAGAAGGTTAGACCCCCTTTCGTTGTTACAAATCATTTGTTAGATGTGATTCAGACACTGTCACGGTCCCAACCCATTCATACCACACCTTCAACCAAATGCATCCTAAGACAGTGTCACAGTTTGTACCTAGTATCTTAAATTGTTGCCATCTCATCAGCGGTGCCATTAGAAAATTATTTGGCACCGCTTCAGCAGTTTGTGCAACCAACTTTGGTCCACACATCCGAGCAGCCAGGCAATAAAATACTAAATCTTTATGGCATGAAGGAACTGGGCATCGGAGCAACTACGTGCTCCGGAGTCCGGGTCCCTGATTTTTTTCCGCTGCATCGGCTCGCCAGTGCAGGGCACCGGTGCGAGATGTAGCAACAGTTGTCTTTACCCCAGTTTTGGCATACATAGTGGACGGCCTTAGTGCTATTAGTTCTATGTTACTAAATTTGTGCATGTACACACCTGTTAGTATCAATTTTCTATCATCCAAATACTGTCGCTATGCTGTTGCAGTTATATTTACCTTCCTCATAAAATGTTCAATTTGTTATTTATTGTACATGAGTAAGAACTTGTAGCGTTGTTGTAGTTAATTATAGCTTCTGATGTTCCAGAATTTGGTTGTTGTCTCAGTAGCAATTAATTCATTTGCACATTGATCTTTTTGAGAAGATATGTCATAATCAACATGTTTCTTCAGTTTTTCAAATTAAGCATTGGTGATTTTCTATGTTGCTATAAACCCATTTCCCCTACAATTGTTACTAATCTAGTTTTAAATATTATAGGATGAACGGAAGTGTTCTTACTTGGAGTGGGTTGATCAAGAGTGGCCAAAGTCTTTGAAGATGTGCCTAGCGAAGCTCTGGAGCATGTATGAGGAAGAGAATAGACGTAGGCTTAGAGAAACTGTTGTCAACGCTAAAGAATATTTGAAGATGTGGGATAAAAAGTTGAAGGTGGAGAATGAGTTCAGATTTTTTAAATCGGACTTTGCTAAGATGGTGTTGGTGAAGGAGGAGGCACTTTCCCAGTTGGCCTGTGCAATATAGGTTCTTACTGAACTGAAAGCAGAGGTGGATTAGACGAGCCTGGATGATCTCGATTAGGGAAATGAATATATTGTTCTAATATTTTTCTTATGAAGTTGAACTAGCTATATGTTCTACTGTGTTGTTTTCATGTAGCTATCGTACTGTGATGTTATAATATATTTATGTGTCTGATATGAAATTGGGAAACAACTGTTCGATATGAAATATGAATTTGCGTAATACTGAAATTATTAATTGTAAACTAATAAACCTGCTAAATGTGTCATGGAACTTTGCAAATGGTTCTAGCAGTAAAAGCGCTTGTGATGGATAGCCCAATGCCACATAGTTTTCTTTCATCAATCGTGTGATGTAGTTGATAAAAGCAAACAGTTAACCAAGGCAGAGCATGTGTGATAGTTACACCTTCAGACACGAGCCTTCACATAAAACTGTGTGGGATGTACATACGAACGGAAACATTTTCCCTGGATTGACTGCGTGGGATGTACATAAGAACGGAAACGTATTCCTTGGATTGACTGTGTGTGATATACATACGAACGGAAATGTTTTCCCTGGATTGACTGTGTGGGATGTACATAAGAACGGAAACGTATTCGTTGGATTGACTGTGTGTGATATATATACATACCTACGGAAATGTTTTTCTGGGATTCACCGTGTGGGATGTACATACCTACGGAAATGTTTTTCTGGGATTCACTGTGTGGGATGTACATACCTACGGAAATGATTGGGTTTCGATGCCTCGCTCGATCGCACACGAGCTCATTTGGTGTCCCAGGAGGGCCTATCCCTGACGATTTCTGGGTCATGTGGGAAGGACCCCCCTATCGCCCACACTCACTTGGCGACGGTTCGAAATTCCGTCACGGAAAGGGGTTAAAAACCGTTTGTATATCACCGACGCGTACTAGTGAACTCTCTCACGTCCGTTTGCCTATTTCTGGCGCCGTTGCCCGAAAGGGATTGACAACCCCTTTAACACGTCGGGTTGCGAGTATTTTTTATTTGTGTGAAGGTGCTGTTAACGTAGTGTTGCGTGGTTCTCCTACTGGTTCGGTAACCTTGGTCTCATCACTGAGGGAAATACCTACCATTGCTGTGCTGCATCATCCCTTCCTCTTTGGGGAAATACCGACGTAGTTCAAGCCAACAACAACTCTCCACATACTGTACTCTTCCGATGGAAGTCTATTCCTCGACCACATTGACCATGCTATGCCGAGAGCACCAAGGCGGTGGACAACGACGAGGCCTAGGAAGGGGACAACACGGAGCCGGGGAAGACGCGACAGTGGATGCCCATGCGGAGAGGAGTACGAGCATTCACTAGTTCGACTGCGGTGTGAGGCTGCTGTCGCCGCAGAATAACAGGGGGTGTGGGTGAGTAGATGGATGGCCTGGCTAGTGGTGGGAGTAGTAGGGGCGGTGAGTCCTCTACGGCAGCACAACCAGGAGGCAGGAGCAGGCGGCACGACCGACGATAGTTTGGGCGGCTGGAGCAAGAAGACCAGATGTTAAAGAAGCACTACGGCCGTTGGATGGACACCGTACGGTCACTGGAGTTAGAATCGTTCATATTGACTAAGTTGACAAAGCCCTCCATCCGCTTCAACTTAGTAGGCCCACAAGTCAGCCTCCCACTATGGTGGCCTAGCAGGGAGAGTATTAATTTTTGTGTGTGTTGACCACGCTGCGCCGAGCGCATCCAAGGTGGTGAAGGGCGGTGAGGCCCCGGACAGCAACGAGCCGGAGATGGGAAGACGCGGGAGTGGAGTCGCAGACGGAGAGGTGTATGAGGGTTAACTAGTTCTGGTGCGGCGTGGTTCACCAGTTGGTGGAGAAGAACAGGAGGTGTGGAGGGGTGGAGGGATGGCCTGGCCGGCGGTGGGGTAGCGCTTCACAACGAAGCGTGCTAAGCTGAGCTGCTAGTAGCAGGAGGCGGGAGCAGGTGGTCCCGGGGGCGCTGGAGGAAGAAGACGAGAGATTGAAGATGGATGCCGGTCGTTGGATGTAAATCCAATGGCTATCGATGTCAGAATCATTTGTTGACTAAGTTGACAATGACATGTGTTGGCTTCGACCTATTGGCCCATATTTCAGCCTCCAAAAATGTGGCACATATACAACCCATTTTTTCAGAATTTACAGTCCATTTGCTGGGCTGGGTGAACAAATAATGTAGCGTCCATGCGGCCCATTTTTTAAAACTACAGCCCATTTTCACTTTCTGAAAATACACGAATTTGCTGGGCTGGCTGAACAAATAATGTAGCGTCGATGCGGCCCATTTATTTTTTTCCTAAAAAATTACAGCCCATTTGCACTTTCTCAAAATACACAATTTTGCTCGGCTGGTTCTAATTATAATGTTGGGTTGGGCGCAGCAATGTTATCAAAAAATAAACTGGGCTGAGCATTTTGTTATAAATATATTTAAATAATAAGTTATTTATTATTACATTGGTCCTTAAATCTTACCAAGCTTTTGTACACAATCACCAGGATTTTTGCTGCCTTAATGTAAAAAAATCCAGGATTTTATTGTTTAAAAAATTATTTTTATAAGTTAATAAGACGTGGGATATTATTTTCTTATATATGTAAGTATCTGTTAAATATATGACGACAATAAAAATAATATATAATAACATATAAAATAATATAAATATATATAATATAGTTAGAAGGGAAATATAAGTTGGACCTGGCGTTCCTATTCTTATATAGAAAAATAGAACAGACCTCTGTGTTTTCTTCAATAAAATACATAAGTTGGGCCGCGGATGTTTTAGGAAAAGTAAAACCTAGGATGAGAGGTCCATATGCCGGTCGATACATTACGGCCCTCAAGAAAATACAAACCGGCATGTAGTGGGCTGCGCATGTTAAAAAAGAAAGCCTAGACGGGGCAGCCCACAACCCAGCTGATACTTGCTGGCCCACTGATAATAAATGAACCTGCCAGCTCCCCGGCTTCATTGTAAATTTATCTACTTTAGTAACTACGTTGAAGCACCTCAAAAAGAATGTAACTATGTTGACAAACCCATGGGCCCCAACGTCAGTATAGCATTAGGAGGAAGTATTTTTCAATGAGGCACTTGCTCGCGTACGGTCATTGTTGGTGCAATAGACTCTGGGTATGTTGCCCAACTGTGCACAGGCACAAGATCAAGATCGAAGCACCAGCTCAAGATAGGGATTGAAGGACCAAGAGACTTGAAGAACCAACATGCAGCTCAGAGAGACAAAGATCGAGCCAAAGGAGCAGGATATCAGCAAGAGAAGGGCCTCCCTTGCTGGGCAAGCGAGCTGGCAAGGGGCCAGGCCACCACCAGAAGCAAGTAACCAAGACGCCCCGGCAGCACCTTCCGGGGGCTTGCGGGGCCCGAACCACCCCGCCAACCGCGCAAGGACGACCCACGTCGTCAATCAGTGCGGTGTCAAGCCGCAAGATGATTAAGTGGCAGCATTTGCCACATGGCAGCCATCTCCTACAGAAGAAACCCAAAGGTGACACATGTCCAGCGACGTGTCAAGAGAACAGATGCAGAGCTGGCAAGATAAGCCCGTGACGCCTTGCCGGGCAGCTAGCGATGTGACACTGAGCGGTGCATTTAACACACCCTGTCAGCCCGCAGAGTTAGGTATGATAGCACTGTTTGCTATCATATCAGTGGGTAATGACTGTTTTGCCATTGTGGTGACCCCTTAATCTATAAAAGGAGGCTCATGGCATTCGTAGGAAGGGGTTAGAGGGTTGGAAACTTGACAAACCCAAGCCACCATACGCTTGTGGTCACCATAGCCCGTAGGCCGGCCTTGCCGGGCAAGTGTACCACGCACCACCGCGTTCATTTCCACCATCAATCCACCAAAGCAGGAGTAGGGTCTTACGCCTCGCGGCGGCCCGAACCTGGGTAAATTGTCTATGTGCTCTCTATCATGCTGCCGTGCGCTGTTCTGCTCTTTGTGCAACGCAACATCCCTCGCCGAACTAGCAAGGGGCCGCTCGGTCCTATAGGTGGCCGCGGATATCCTGCGACATCTTTGGCGCGCCAGGTAGGGGGCTCGCTTGTGCGAACCCGAAAGTGTGCGCAGCGCGTCATCTTCATCGCCATCTTCATGTTCAACGACGCCATCGACCATGGCGCCCAAGAAGAAGAAGTCCGGCCCTTCGGCCAAGCCATCTACTTCAAAGCCTCCGCCACCCGCGGCCTCAGAAGTCACGGGGGATGCGGGGACAAGTGAGGACGTGAGCGCTACTGGGGGCGTGGAAGGAGCAGGTGGCGCCATCGCCACTCCCCCTACTGCCGACACGGGGGCTGAAGGCATCGGAGGAGAACAGCTTCAGCAGCGTTTCGACGGTCAAACTCCGCAAGGTGCGGACGGGAGGGTGACTCCGCTTGCACCCCCTCCTCCCACTGGCGGGCGCAGCCGCAGCAACAGTGCTCGGTCTGGAGCGATCCACCACCCTCCGTCCGTCCCTGCCACGGGGACGGTCACTGCGCGTGTGTCTCCTCCCGGGCGAGCCGACCCAACCACTGCGCCCGACGGGGCCACAGACCCTCGAGCGCCATCATCGCGCGACCCCGCTGCCCAGGTGGCCGCCCCATCGCAGTGCGGACGAGCCACTACCGCCGTTGCCGCCGCGGCCACCGTCAGGAGCCAGGCAACGGTGCGGTCGAGGTCATCAACTTCCATGCCAAGCACAGCCACGGAGGCTATGACGTGGGCCCAGCTGCTGCTAAGGCTCCCGCCAGCAGCTGAGCAGATGGATGAGTGGCGTGCCACCATCCAGAGCCTGCTCGGTTTCGCTGAAGCTGGGGGCTCGCGACGCGCTGGCCCGCCACGACCTCCCCAAGTGACGACGACCGCCCGCACCGCTGGCCGAACGGAGGGGGCTGTCCCCACTATGCAGTCCCCACCACGGCAGCAGACGCGGGCGCGGCAAGATCAGGATCCCGATGACGTCTCGATGGCCTCTTCCAACCCTCGAGCACGTCCGGGCCAACGGCGAACTCCGGGGTATAGGTGGCGGGGAGACGCGCACGTCATCATGGGGCGACCTCTCGACGACCCCCGCGAGACCGGCGAGTGCGGCGGCCTCAACGTCGACGAGCCTGCGTTCGGTGTTGGCGGGTGCCTGCCTTTCGAGGTCGGCTGCCCTGATTTTACACGCGAGCTGCGGCAAGTCCGTTGGCCGTCCGTCCGCACGTTCAAGCCAGAGATACCTGAGAAGTACGACGGGAGACTAAACCCGGCAGAGTTCCTGAGCATCCACACCATCGCTGTTCAGGCTGCCGGGGGAAGAGACGAGAAGGTGTTCGCCAACTACTTCCCGTTGGCTCTCAAGTCCAACGTGAGATCTTGGCTCATGCACCTGCCAGAGAACTCCATCTCATCATGGGTGGACCTGTGCCACGAGTTCATCGGTGCCTTCACCGGTGGACACCAGGAGCCCGACAGGCCCAGCGACCTACAACTTCTCAAGCAGAAGGAAGGAGAAACTCTCCGTAAGTATTTACAAAGATTCAGTAAAGTCCATAGGAATATTCCAAATATACATCCTGCAGCGTTTAGCAGCCTCACAGTCCAGTGTGCGCAACCGTCGCATTCGTTCTAAGATGAATGTGCGGTTGCCCAAGACTGTGTGAAGGAGCTGTACACATTAGTAGATAAGTGTGCTCGGATGGAGGAAGGAAGGAAGTTGCCCGGAGTGGAGGTTTGCATCAATGTTGATTCACAGGAAGAAGATGAATCAAGCAGTCAAAGAAAGGGCAAGAAGCGCAACAAGAAGCCAAGAGATAAGACAATGATGACTGTGGAAGGTTCTGGCACGCCTAGTACCGGCAAGAAGGCCAAAGCTGAGGCCCTGGACAAGGAAGTTGCTGCGTGCACTACCTGCCGGGACGTCGCTGCTGCGGAAAAAGCTGGGAAAGGTGATGGGCCGTACTGCAAGGTCCACCGGACCAAGGGCCACGACCTCCATGAATGTTATCAAATTGAGCAGCTTGTTAAGAGACAGAGAGCAGAGTATGATAAGCGTGATAACGAAAAAGGTCAGAATGCTGCTGACGGAAAGGGCCGAGGCGGTGAAGCAAACCACCCTGGCAAACCCTTTTGGAACCAAGGAAAACCCGCCAGGGGCCAAGAGAAGGAAACCTGTGATGATTTGGGTGATGGAGGGAATGAAGAGGAAACCAGTGAACAAGAATTTCAGAGGGCCACTGATGCCCTATGCATTGACGGGGGTGCAACTTTGCACTCCTCCCATCGCCAACTCAAGCGATGGGCACGAGAGGTCAATGCTGTGGAGCCAGCGCCAGAGGCCCGGTAGCCACTCAAATGGTCTCGCACGCCCATCATCTTTGATGAGGAGGACCACCCTCACCGCACCACCGCGGTAGGGTGTTTGCCATTGTTGGTCTCCCCAACAATTCGCAACCTCAAGGTCACAAAGATGTTAGTGGATGGCGGGGCCGGGTTGAATCTGATTTCCCCAGTAGTTATTAACAGGTTTCAGATAGGAGAGGAAGAGCTGGAGGTTACCGGCATGTTTCAAGGAGTCAATCCCGGCAGGAGCCGTCCCAAGGGAAAGATTACGTTGCGGTAACATTTGGGGGAGAGCTGAACTATAGGACTGAGAAGATTGTGTTTGATGTGGTTGAGCTCCCCCTAACGTATAATGGGATTCTGGGAGGCCCGGCCTTGGCCAAGTTCATGGCAGCATCCCATTATGCTTACAACACTTTGAAGATGCCTGGACAATTGGGAGTCATCACCATCCCGTCAGATGAGAAGGATGCGATTATCTGTGTGGACATGGTGTATCGGGATGCCGTCGCAGCAGAGGCTGCGGCAGCAACGGTCCCCGCCAAGGAAAGCAAAGGAAAGAAGAGGGATTGTCCGACCTCCGACAAGGAGTCCGAGAAGCGTGCCCCCTCCGAGTGCACGACACCCGTTGATGACATGTCGGAGTGTTCCAACAGCAAGAGATCCAAGTTTGCAACACCCCAAGTGAAGAAGGCCCCGGTAGGGCTGCCTGGTGTTGATGGTACTTTCACCATCAGTGCCACCCTTGATGACAAATAGGAAAGCGCGCTCGTTGCCTTCCTGCGGGCGAATATCGATGTGTTTGCCTGGCAACCATCTGATATCCCCGGTGTTCCCAGGGAGGTAATCGAGCGCCACCTTGCTGACTGCCCACATGCCCGACCCGTCAAGCAGAAAGTTAGGAAGCAAGCCTTGGAGCGGCAGCAGTTCATTGCCGAGGAAATCAAGAAGTTAGAGGCAGCTGGATTGGTCAGAGGAGTACTGCACCCTACATGGTTGGCCAATCCAGTGGTAGTTCGGAAGGCGAATGGGAAATGGAGGCTTTCCATTGATTTCACAGATTTCAATAAGGCTTGCCCAAAGGACCCATTCCCCTTGCCGCGCATTGATCAGATTGTGGATTCCACCTCAGGCTGCGATCTGCTCTCCTTTTTGGATGCTTACTCTGGATATCACCATATCTTCATGTCCAAAGAGGATGAGGAGAAAACATCATCCATCACCCCATGTGGTACATACTGTTTTGTCCGCATGCCTTTCGGATTGAAGAGTGCCGGGTCTACTTTTGCAAGGGCAGTCCAGATTGGTTTTGAGCCACAACTACACAGAAACATGGAAGCCTATATGTATGACATTGTGGTCAAGACCAAGGATAAGGCCACCCTTATCCAGGATTTGGAGGAGACATTTGCTAATTTGCGCAAGATCAACCTAAAGCTTAACCCGGAGAAGTGCGTATTCAGTGTTCCGTCCGGCAAGCTACTTGGATTGTTCGTGTCCCACCGGGGGATTGAAGCCAACCCCGACAAGATGAAGGCCATTGAGCAGATCCAAGCGCCAAGGACAATTAAGGATGTAAGGCGCTTGACGGGATGCATTGTCGCGCTAAGCAGATTCATCTCCAAATCTGCCGAGCGTGCCCTGCCGTTCTTCAAAATTTTGAAGAAGGGAGGGCCGATGAAATGGACCCCGGAAGCAGATACAGCCTTGCAAGAGTTGAAGGCTTACCTGTCATCTGTTCCCACCTTGGTTGCGCCCAAACCTCAAGAGCCGTTACTGCTTTATTTGGCGGCAACCAACCAAGTGGTCAGTGCAGCCTTGGTAGCACATCGAGAAGTGGATGAAGCAGAGAGCGGCTAGACCGCCGCAGAGTCAGAAGAGGATCAGAGCAGCAGCAAGCACGAAGACGAGTGCAACCCCAAGGACACGGCAAGGAAGAAAGTCGTGCAGTGCTCAGTTTACTTCGTCAGCTCCTTGTTGCAAGGGGCTAGATCGAGGTACTCTGGTGTGGAAAAGTTGATCTTTGGCCTCATCATGGCCTCAAGGAAACTGCACCACTACTTCCAAGCCGATGAGATCACGGTTGTTACTCGTTTTCCGTTGTAGAGGATACTCCAAAACCCTGAGTCTACAGGCAGAATAGTGGAGTGGGCTTTGGAGTTATCCAACTTTGGTTTGAAGTTTGAGAGCATTTCAACCATTCAGAGCAGGGCGCTGGCAGAGTTTATTGCAGAATGGACGCCAACCCCTGATAAGGAAGCAACAGAAATAGCTCTCCCCGGCAAGGAATCCCCCCAAGAATGGATTATGTATATCGATGGTGCTTTTTCCCTACAAGGTGCAGGAGCTGGCGTGCTTCTTGTTATCCCCTCCGGGGAGCACCTAAAGTACATCGTCCAAATGCACTTTTCCAGGGAAGAAGCCACCAACAATACATCAGAGTATGAAGGGCTCCTTGCCGGGCTCAGGATTGCAGCAGAATTGGGAATCAAGAAGTTGATCATTCAAGGAGATTCACAGTTAGTGGTGAGACAAGTCAACAAGTATTACCATAGCCCATTGATGGAAGCGTACGTTGAGGAAGTAAGGAGGTTGGAGGAGCGCTTTGACGGGTTGCAAACAGAGCACATACCCCGTGCAGAAAACAGCATAGCTGATCACCTGTCAAAGTGTGCTGCACAGAAGCTTCCTATGGAACCAGGAACTTTTGTTCTCCACCTCTTTCAATCCTCCGTATCACCAACCACAATGGCCTGGAAAAGGAGAAAGTTGGACTACGGTAAGCCTCTCCCGATCGAGCCATCCGCTCGCGGCAGAGACCCTACCGAAAACCACTCCTCACAGCCTACCGGACCACCCCCTCCAGCCGGGCCTATGGACCCTGTGAACGAGGCTGGTGCTCCCGCAGCCGAGGAGGTGCCGCCAGTCCTCGTTGCCGAGCCTCAGGATCCAACTTGGGCAAGGCACATCATCCACTTCCTCCAAACCGGAGAACTCCCCGGCGACCCAGATGAAGCTGAGAAAGTAGCCCGGAAGAGAATTATGTATCATTTTGTCAATGACACTCTATACAGAAGGAGGCCCAACGGTGTGAAATTGAAGTGTGTCTGCCGGGAGGACAAAAAGGAACTGCTGGCTGAGATTCACAGAGGAATGTGCGACTCACACATTGGATCAAGGGCATTAGTTGGGAAAGCATTCCGGCAAGGATTCTATTGGCCCACAGCCCTCCAAGACGCAGTTGAGCTCATCACGACATGTGAAGCCTGTCAGTTCCATTCCAAGAGAACACACCTGCCTGCCCAAGCTCTTCAGAAAATCACTCTGTCATGGCCATTTTCGGTCTGGGGGCTCGATATCCTCGGCCCCTTCCCCTGAACAATTGGGGGCTTTGAATTCTTGTTCGATGCCATCGACAAGTTTACAAAGTGGCCGGAAGTGACTGCCGTGAGGAAGGTGACTGCTCAGTCAGCTATCAAGTTCTTGAAAGAATTGGTGTGTCGTTTCGGAGTTCTGGCAAGGATCATCATTGACAATGGCACCCAATTCACGAGCCACGCTTTCATGCAATCTGTTCAAACCCTCAGATGCAAGATCTCATTTGCCTCTGTGGCACACCCCCGGAGCAATGGGAAATCTGAGAGGGCGAACACTGAAGTGCTTCGTGGACTCAAGACAAGGACTTTCGATACACTACAGAAGCACGATAGGAGGTGGATTGAGGAGTTACCGGTAGTTCTCTATTCCCTCAGAATGACACCTAATCGAGCTACCGGGCAGACTCCCTTCTCCCTGGTCTACGGGGCAGAAGCAGTTACCCCCATAGAACTCATTTACCGGTCTCCTCAGGTGCTTGCCTACGATTTGGTAGTGCAAGATCGGCACCGGCATGACGACGCTGTGCTACTCGAGGAGAACCGTCTCCGGGCCGCTACGCGTGTTGCACGCTATCAGCAAGCCCTGCGTCGCTATCACAGCCGCAGGGTTCGTGCCCGGTGTTTTGAGGAAGGTGACCTTGTCCTTAGGCGTGTTCAGTTCGCCAAGGGTACACACAAGTTATCACCGAAGTGGGAAGGCCCTTATCGGGTAGTACGAGTCTCCAGACCCAGCATAGTCCGTCTGGAGACCGGAGATGGCACACCGTTGCAAAATTCATGGAACATTGAGCATCTCCGTAAGTTCTACCCGTAAGGCGCAGAGGGTGTCGGGCCTTGCCCGGCAGCCACCCATTGTACATGGCATTGCCGAAGTTGCATGTAACCCCTTGTACAAGCCGGGGCGATGACCCCGTGCAAGAGAAAATAAAGAAGCGCTGTAGGGGGGGCCCCAACTAAGATTGCATGCATGCACAAGCACACCCAGATCATTGCATAACCACTTCATCAGCATTTTCATATGCATATAGATAGGATTGCATCCTACATTCATTCTCATCTACATGGAGTTACAGGTTCTTGCCGTGAATCTGGCTTCGACAAAGGACAAGAAGATTGGACGGCACGGCGATCCCCGGGAGGGCAAACAGATAAGTTCACCTCTTGTCCATTAGTATTCTGTAAAGCTACAACTTTGCATGAGAAAACATCGCCTCCCTCTTTGAAACTTAGGTGCTCCCATCCATGACTTGAACGCTGCTTCGGTCAGGGTGGTCGCAGTGGCCTTTGGGAAAAAGGAGTTGGTGGGGGGCTGGCCCCTCTGTCTGTTCCCCGGCAGACAGAGCTCTCCGACAGTGAAAAGAGGGCGCCAGTAGGATATCCTGCAGGGGTAACTCGCTTATTCTATTAAAGAGGCACTTTGCCTCTGCATGGACATACACATGCACGGGTCCCCGGCAAGATTCATCTTTTTCATTCATATGCAGCTACAAGTACAAGCATTGCAGAAAACAAAGATGGACTCGAGAGATTACATTATTTGAATTAAAATTTGGCAATTGCCGACAGGTTTAAGATTAAAAAAAGATAAAAACCCCATAACCCCTCTTTTCCTTTCTCTGCTCCTTGTCCCAGGGTGCCAAGGACTAGGCTCACTCCCCGAGCGTCAGCACCGACATGGGGCAACGATTGCCCCGAGAGCCCGGGGGCGAGCCCCAGGCTCTCCTCTTCAATATCACCAACGGAAGCAGAGATTAAGAGAAGAAGAAGGAGAATGCACAGGTGGATGGCTCCACCCTCCTCTGCCCCTCCTTTTATAGGTAGGCCGGGGAAGGGGACTGCTCCATCAACGGGCGACAACCGCCCCTTCCGCCAATTCAAGACAGGCGGGCCCTCTTCAAGATGCTCGACCATGACATGCGCCTCCGTTACCTACCCCGCGCTATGCATGCAGCATACGTGGCTAAGGATAAGAGCGCGCTGTGGGAAGAGTAATTTGGCGGTTTCTACCCCGTGCGTTAAAGTCACTCATGGGCCATCACTGCCGCGGCCCCACCACTATTGGCTTTACACCACGTGCAGGGGAATCGGAAACCACCCCCAAGATCGAAGCTAATGAAGCGGCAAAGGAAAACCTCAAGGGGCCAACCCCTTCAGCAATCCTGCTTGTGCACCTATTAGGCCCTACCCCGCCGACGCTCCACAGCGCGATCGGGGCAGGCCCGGGGGCTTCTGTCGGTGCAACAGACCCCGGGTATGTTGCCCAACTGTGCACAGGCACAAGATCAAGATCGAAGCACCAGCTCAAGATAGGGATTGAAGGACCAAGAGACTTGAAGAACCAACATGCAGCTCAAAGAGACCAAGATCGAGCCAAAGGAGTAGGATATCAGCAAGAGAAGGGTCTCCGTTGCTGGGCAGGCGAGCCCGGCAAGGGGCCAGGCCACCACCAGAAGCAAGTAACAAAGACTCCCCGGCAGCACCTGCCGGGGGCTTGTGGGGCCTGAACCACCCCGCCAACCGCGCAAGGACAACCCACGTCGTTAATCAGTGCGGTGTCAAGCCGCAAGATGATTAAGTGGCAGCATTTGCCACATGGCAGCCATCTCCTACAGAAGAAACCCACAGGTGACACACGTCCAACAACGTGTCAAGAGAACATATGCGGAGCTGGCAAGATAAGCCTGGCTGGCCTTGCCGGGCAACTAGTGATGTGACATTGAGCGGTGCATTTAATGCACCCTGTTAGCCCGCAGAGTTAGGTATGATAGCACTGTTTGCTATCATATCAGTGGGTAATGACTGTTTTCCCATTGTGGTGACCCCTTAATTTATAAAAGGAGGCCCATGGCATTCGTAGGGGGGGGGTTAGAGGGTTGGAAACTTGACAAACCCAAGCCACCATACGCTTGTGGTCACCATAGCCCGTAGGCAGGCCTTGCCGGGCAAGTGTACCATGCACCACCACGTTCATTTCCGCCATCAATCGACCAAAGTAGTAGTAGGGTCTTACGCCTCGCGGTGGCCCGTACCCGGGTAAATTGTCTGTGTGCTCTCTACCGTGTTGTCGTGCGCTATTCTGCTCTTTGTGCAACACGACTTTCCCCGCCGAACTAGCAAGGGGTCGCTCGGTCCCATAGGTGGCCGCGGATATCCCGTGACAGCCATAGACCTGGTGCCTCCCGACTGTCCGCCTCTCCACGTACAGTCCTCTCCAGATTCCTCTCGTTTATTCATCATGTTCACAATGGCAGACAGTGGCGCCACAGCGAGCGCACAAAGGCGGAGGACGAGAACGAACTACCGGAGCCGGCAAAGGCATACTAGACACAGTGCCTTATTTCTACCAAAACTACGAACTAGCCCAGTGGCCAAGTGACACTACCCGACCGCTATTCCGCCCGGGTTCGATTCCACCTGATGTAGTGAAAATATCTCCAAATTTTTTGCCTCTGCCATTATTGACATGTGAGTCCCCATTGTCATCTACGCACACCACATCCAACACTTGCCAAAACTTCATCCCACGTTTTCTCTGTTTTTCGCACACTCGACATTGTGTGGGCATTTTGAAAATAGCATATGTTTTTGACTGTGCATCATATGAAGATGTGCTATGCATGAATGTTGATCAACATGATGTTAACTAGCTATTAGTTCCATTTTCGACCATGAATAAAACTTCCAACATGATGTTATCCCTGTTTGAAAAGGGCGTGTTAATATAAATGCTCTGCCTCTAAAACTTGCAGTTTCTTATCTGAAACTGAAACTTGCAGTTTCTTATCCGAAACTGAAACTTGCGGTTTCTTCTCTGAGAATCACATTGTCTGCACTTTTATATGCAACTACATTTTTTAAGTGCTAAAAATAGATCTCTAGAATTCATAAAATACTTCATATCCTCAATACTGCAAATCTGAAATTCAAAAGACATTCATATCTGAAAGTACTCTCAAAATACACAACGCAAAACACAATTCACAACCTGCAAATACTGACAACCCTAAGCTCCTCCTGAAAATTCACAACCTGCCCGACTATTGGGTTGGGGGGGGGCAGTCCCGTCCTATTCCTTAGCGACACACAGCCGCCCCGTGAGATGATGTGAATGGCGAGGGAGAGGATGGAGGTGAAGTGTCATCAGATCAACTGCTTTTCTCCTCTTGCAGTTGGGTTCGGTCGACGAAGACTCCACCGGCTCGCTCTGGCACGACACCCTCACAAACGACACCCTGTAGATGCTCGATCCTTCAATCTCTGGTGGATGCTCCATCTGGGATCGATACTCCCACCACCGCTCCCTCACGATTGGATTCGGTGAATCTATTTGCTCCATGGCCCAGAGGAGCAGCTATATGTACTCCCGCGCGACTCCCTTCGGGAGTATCGCCGCCTTTTCACTCTGTTGCAGATATTTGGCCATGGATGTCGCCATCGCCGCTAGTTGGTCCTTGTTGTCAAACCAAGACTATATCTCCAACATCCTAGCTAGTTTCACAGGGTCGCCGTCTGCGATCCTCATGTATTGGTTGTACTCCTCCATTGATCTACTTCTCCACAACACCTTCACTCGCCGGCGGTGGTTTTTGAATGGAAGAGGAGAGGAGCGGCGCTGGTTTTGGATTAGAACGGGAGAGGAGCGGTGCTGGTTTTGGATTGGAACTGGAGAGGAGGGGTGGTGGTTTTGAAATGGAAGAGGAGAGGAGTGGCGCTGGATTTAGATTGGAACAGGAGAGGAGCAGCGGTGGTCTTGGAAGTTTTTTTTGTTTTGCGTATTTTGGGTCAAAGTTTGACCACGTACTGTATTTTACAAGCAAAATGAGAATGCATGTCACCAAAAATGGTATCGTTTGGTTCGTATCTGAATGTACTTTCAAATTATATTATTTTTGCAACGTATAACATATATTTTATTTGTGAAAATCATGGTCAATTATGACCCAGAATAAAAGGGAGACTAGTTAATGTGGGGTTGCTTTCTTAATTGAAGGGTAAATTGATTTTGATTTTGATCCAGTCACAGCGCGCCGGCCCTCTCGTCCAATCCTAAATCGCTGCCGCACGCTCCACTCCCTCTTCTCCATTGCAAAACCACCTCCTCTCCTCTCCATCATCTCCATTCCAAAACCTCTGTCTCGCCTCTCCCTCTTCTCCATTGCAAAATCACCCCTCTCCTCTCCATCTTCTCCATTGAAAAACCACCATCTCGCCTCTCCCTTTTCTCCATTGCAAGACCACCGTCTCGCCTCTCCCTCTTCTCCATTGCAAAACCACCCCCTCGAGGCGAAGCCAGGTGGAGGTGGTGGGCGTACAGGTCGAAGGTCGAGCATCCAGAGGATAACGAATCGATCGAGTACGATGTGCCGTTCTTGAGGGTAAAGAGCCAGCCGAAGCCACAGGAGTATTCGTTCTCCCATCGCAAGAGGAGGCCGGATGGCGCGAGGTCACTTCCCCTACGTTCTCCATGGTTCCCTCGACGCTCGCCTCGTTTCAACGGCAGCAGTAGGGTTTAAGGTAAGCTTCGCACTAACCTAATCTTCCATCTGCTCATGCTTACAATCAGTGTGACGGCTAATGAAAATCATGCGTACAATCAGTCTCCGAGTACTACGCCAATCACCCTAAAATAGCTCTCGACCAAAAACAAAGTTGTGACAAGGTGTACAAATAAAGAAATGTAGATTGGTGCTTCTTTCAGAAAAGAGTACTCCCTAGAAAACTGCCAATATAAGCTACTAGTATTTGGTAAGAGGATTTGCTGTCGAGAAAGATCCGTCCACAGAGAGCGCCACACATCCCGCTAGTGGTGGTGGATGCCAATGCGTGCATGGAGGATGGTTGGTGTCGGTAATTTTTACTTGGCACACCTCGCACTCTGCATATATGCCGGTTCCATCCGTATATTTGTGCAGTTCCACCAAAATGCAGCTAAATAACCCTGTTTGCACAGATAATGAAAAAGCGTGATTACATTATAGTGGCACTAGTTGATGAAACATACACTAATAAATAGAAGAAAATATTGCGATAGTATCACAGTATGCCATGCTGCAAGGGCGAGATGGGCCCTGCGATGCCTCATACAGTAGGCCTCATACTAGTAACCGACCCAATTCTCCCCGATACACCTTCTGCCAGTGATGAACATCAGTGTAGAGCGGTAGTACAAGGAGGGGCCTTGAGACATTCCAATCTCTATTTTTGTGCAGATCAACTAAAATTAAGTACCCCAGTTTGCAGAAACGCTTAAACATTAACAATGGGACTAGTTGATGAAACATATACTAACAAAGAGAATCACTTTCTTTATCTACATTGGAAATGAAATGATAGAGACGAGACTCGCTTTATTTTAACTGTATTATTACTTCATTTGATCAGTGGCACTAGGGTCGAGCAGGTGGCAAGCAAGGTGTACCGTGCGTCGCAAGGATGCACTACAAAAAATAGACACATCCGTGACATTTTGGGCCAAACGAATTTTTTTCTGTCATACATATGACACTTCTATGACGATAATTGTGACAAAACCCGGTATCATCATAGATGTGGTGGGCTCCTACTTCTATGATAAATAATCATGACAGAAAATGGGCTTTTCGTCCTGGGCAGGCCGGAGACGCAGCTGCATGACATTCTTTGGGCCGTCCATGACGGAAAAAACCGTGGTAGAAGCGAGGGGGAGGAAAATTTCGAGGAGTTCCCGGTTATGGTGGGAGGTCGGGGGCCGAGCGATGCGCGTTCCTCTCGTACACGTACGCGCGTGTGTGCGAGGCGTTGGCTCTAACTGAACCCGAGCGATCGATCGATGGCTGTTAACTGAACGCGATCGAGCGATTCCTTCGCTACTGCTGCTAACTGAAGCCGATCGATTGGATGAACAGTGAGCATTGCGGGGGGGGGGGGGGGTTGGATGAACAGTGAGCGGTGGCGCTGGCTCTGGATGAACAGGACCCCGTGGTGTGGTGCAGGGCTGGATGAACAGTAGATGGTGGAGGGTTGCCCGTGGAGGGGTGGTTGAACAGGACCCCGTGGTGTGGAGGGCTGGATGAACAGTAGACGGTGGAGGAGTGCCCGTGGAGGGGTGGTTGAACAGTAGCCGGTGGAGTAGCACGCAGTGGAGGCTGGATGAACAGGAGCCCGTGGAGGCTGGAGGAGGTCGACGGTAGCCCGTGGAGGCTGGAGGAGGTCGACGGTGGAGATGAACAGTATCCCGTGGAGTCCCGTTTTGCGGTACGCCACACACCCTCCCGATGAACAGGACCCCCGTTTTGGACCGTAGGAGGTCCGTTTCGTCCGTTTTGCGGTACGCCACACCCCTCCCGATCAACAGGACCCCCGTTTCGACCGTAGGAGGCCCGTTTCGTCCGTTTTGCGGTACGCCACACCCCTCCCGATCAACAGGACCCCCGTTTCGACCGTAGGAGGTTCGTTTCCTCCGATTTGCGGTACGCCACACCCCTCCCGATCAACAGGACCCTCGTTTCGACCGTAGGAGGTCCGTTTCCTCCGTTTTGCGGTACGCCACACCCCTCCCGATCAACAGGACCCCGTTCCGAACGTAGGAGGTCCGTTTCCTCCGTTTTGCGGTACGCCAGGCCTCGTTTCCATCGTGTGACACCCAAGTTTTTATTTGGATTTTTCAAAAGATTTTTATTTAACTTGAGGGAGGTGATCTAAATTTCCTTTTTTTCAAAAGGACTCTCCCTTTCAAATATTCTTTTTAGGGCAAAAGTTTTATTTGGATTCACCCAAGATCTGTCTTTGGTCTTGGAGGTTCTTGCTTTTCATTTGGACCCAAGACAAAATACTTTTCACCTGGGAAAATGCCTTTAAAAAAAATCTTTTGAAATTTGCACTATGGCTTTTGGAATAATCCTTTGCCACTTTCAACAATTCCTTCTTGCCATGGCCTTAGTGCCAATACTCTCTCCTAACCCTCCCCTCACCTTTGGATCATGTTTGGCATCTAATCCAGCAAGTTGAACCTCTCCTATGTTTATTTTCCATTCAAATCTTATTCAAATAAATTTCTGTCTTCTATTCTATCCATTGGTGATTTACAAAGGAACTCTACTTTCTGTTTTGATTTTTGCCCCCAAACCAACTCTCCACCCTAGTCCTTTGAACCCTCAACCAAGATCCATGAAGATCCACTGGTCTTCAGTTCAAATTTTTTCAAACTACACTTGCTGCAAGTTTGGACCAGATTTGTCAAATTTGGTGAAATTCATTCAAATCCTTCTCCAAAAATTCCTAGTAAAATCAGGTAGCCTCTGGGAGCATTGAGTGGTCACCTCACCAAGTTACAGCCCCAGAAAAATTTATCTCATAGCCAAATCTTTCTGTCGAACACCTGCAGTGCATGGTCATTGTCAAGTTCAGTTAATTCAAAGAACAGTTCAGTGGCTTACTGTCGTTTTCTTCAGAGATGGTTGTCGATCTCGCCAGTGCCACTGTGTCGCCTTGCTCCTCGTCCCCTCCCCCTTGTTCCTGCACCGCACGAACGCCTGGCACCTTGCGGACGTCGGCGACGAGCAGCAGAAGGTGCGCCGCCCCGTGACCGACGCCAGCGGCGGCTTTGCGGCCGCCAGCGGGAGGCACGGCGCCGACGACGCCACCCAGTGCCGCCCAAACCACCGGAGCTCGCCGCGTGGCCTTCCACTCCCCCGAACGCGCTGCCACTCTCGTCGTGAACCGCAGGGCGCGGAGCGCGCTCTCTGCCGCCGTCGAGCCCGTGCGGCCATCACACCGTGGACCGACGCCATTACGCCAAGACCAACTCCGTTTAGCTGTGGAATGACACCAGTAACCTCCACTGATGCTGCCTGGCCACTCAAGCCTCCTGCCAATCCACTGCATCGCCGTAATCGCTCGCCGGAGATTCTCCGTTCACGGCCACCCCGTCGATCCGCCTATAAATAGAGGCCCCGAGCTTCAACTCGAGCACCCACCATCCCTGCACTCCACCTAGAGCACGCCTAGCCACTGGAAGAGCCCCGAGGAGGTCTCCTTCCTCGACTCCGGCCGCCGCGACCCGCCACGGGATCCAGCTCGATTCGCCCCGCACTACTAGAAAAAGGGCTATAGATGGGATTGACACTAATGGCGCACCAGACAAGCGGTGCGCCATTAGTATATACTAATGGCAGACCACCTTCTGATACGCCATTAGAGTTGAAACTACTAATGGCGCACCTGGCGCAGGGTGCGCCATTAGTATCAAATTTTTTTTGTTTTAACTAGTGCGCCTGTCCAAACATACTAATGGCGCATCCAGACACAGTGCGCCATTACTAGTTGTAACTAGTAATGGCGCACCTGGCCCAGGGTGCGCCATTAGTATCAATTTTTTTAACTAGTCCGCCTGTCCAAACATACTAATGGCGCATCCAGACACAATGCGCCATTACTAGTTGTAACTAGTAATGGCGCACCTGCCGGAAAGTGCGCCACTAATGTTGTTTTTTCTATTATATTTTTTATTCCCTTTTTTGCAAAACTACTAATGGCGCACTTTTCCACCGTGCGCCATTACTAGTTTAAACTAGTAATGGCGCACTGTGGAATATTGCGCCATTAGTATGTTTTTTTGCAAAACTACTAATGGCGCACCACCAGAAGGTGCACCATTAGTAACCTGGATTACTAATGGCGCATTTAGAGTTGGTGCGCCATTAGTAAGTGGGCAGCAACAAGATATTTTGGACAGCCTCTCCTACCCACACTCACTTTCTCCCCACTTCATTCTCTCCACCTCCTCCTTGTCTCGAGTGCCTCCTCTTTTTCACCTCATTTCCACCATAGATTCATTCAATTTAAGTGGTTAAATTACCTTGTTTTGATAGGTAAGTAAGGGGGGAAGCTATATTTATGTTGTTCTCCCTACAACAATGTGCACATGCACTTTTTATGGCCTAGCTAGATCTATGTATGTTCGTGGTGTTGCATATGTTTGTGGTGTTGCATATGTGTTTGTGTTTGGAGGTGTACCGGTATTTGAAATGCGATAGTTGCCAATATTTTGCCGGAATGTTGATTCATTTCCGTTTCGGCGAGAATTTTGGCATTAAGCAGGACACGGAAAGTCGTCGCAAAGGCAAAAAGGCCAAGAAGACCGGAAATGACTACCCTCCCGCGTGCTTCACTCTAAGTCAGGAGGAGATCGAGCAGTTTTTCACCTGCCTCGTAGGAGTAAAACTTCCTTACGGTTACGCGGGGAAGATAAGCAGATACCTAGACCTAGCGAAGCTGAAGTTCAGCGGGATGAAGTCTCACGACTGTCACGTGCTGATGACGCAGATACTTCCAGTTGCAATCCGTGGGATCATGGACGCACACGTCCGTGAAACGCTATTTGGCCTATGCAACTTTTTCGACGTCATCTCTCGGAAGTCTCTTGGCGTGAGGCAACTCAGAAGGCTACAGGAAGAGATCGTGGTGATACTATGCGAGCTTGAGATGTACTTCCCGCCCGCATTCTTCGACGTTATGGTGCATCTGCTGGTCCATATCATGGACGATATCATCCAACTCGGGCCGACGTTCCTGCACAGCATGATGCCGTTCGAAAGGATGAATGGTGTCATCAAAGGATACGTTCGCAACATGTCACGTCCAGAGGGAAGCATAGCCAGGGGCTTTCTGACCGAAGAGTGCATCTCCTACTGCACGAATTATCTAGGCATCGAGAACCCCGTTGGTCTGCCCGTCAACAGGCACCTCGGCAGGCTCGCTGGATGGGGTCACCGTGAGGGTCGCCGCGAAATGCATGTCGACTTCGAGGGTCGACTCGCCGACTTTGAAAGAGCAAACCTAGTCGCGCTACAACACATAGACGTGGTCGATCCTTGGGTGGTAGAGCACAAAACCTTTATTAAGAAGACGTACAATGACCGAGGCCAACAGAGGACGGACGGAGATATACTCAAAGAGCACAACTCATGTTTCACGCGTTGGTTCAAGCAGAAGCTTCTGTCGTACCCTTTACATGAGGATTCTTCCGCGGAAGAACAACTCATATTCGCCTTGTCACAGGGCGCCGAGCACAACCTGATGACCTATGAGGCGTACGATATCAACGGCTACACATTCTACACCGAGGCCAAGGACATGAAGAGCGATGGTTATCAGAACTCCGGGGTAACGATGGAATCCTACACCGGTAACGACAAGGACAGATACTACGGAAGGATCGAGGAGATCTGGGAGCTGTGCTACGCTGGAGAGAAGGTCCCGATGTTCTGTGTCAGATGGGCCAAGAGCGTCCTAAAAGAAGACCGGTATTTCACCACCATGGTTATACCCGAAGCCAAATCCAAGACCGCAGGCGCAAACGTCACCGCGAAAAATGAGCCATGGGTACTGGCTTCCCAAGTGGACCAATGCTTCTTCATTACCGACCCGTCAAAGCCCAGTCGTGTTGTCGTGAGGAGAGGCAAAAGGAAGATCATCGGAATGGATGGAGTAGCCAATGAGCAAGACTTCGACAAGTACGGCGACCCGAGAATCGAACATGACGACGATGATGAAGTAGCAGCATACACCACAAGAAGAAGCAGGACCACCCTACCTAAAGGACGTCCGTTCCACAGAAGAACTCCATTTGTGAAAAAGAAGGGCAAGAAGATTGTGAACAGATAGCTAGCTAAGATCGATTGTATTTAAATCGTAGCCTTCATTTCTCGATTGTATTTCATGGGCACTTTTTGAACTATCATGAATATTTTTAAATTTCATGGACACTCGATCTCGATCCCCCTCCATCTCGATCGCTATCCCACCTCGCCAGATCCGGTCCCCCTCGCCGCCGAGCACCCCCCAGTCCACCGGCCCCCCGCACCCCGCGCACCCTCCCCCGCTCCACCGGCATTACTGTTTGATGATATTTTTAAAAAAATTATTACTGTCTTATAATTTTTTTTACTGTTATGATTTAAACAAGTTTGAACATATTTAAACACAAATAAATATCAAACAGCATTTTAAATGCATAAAAAAATTTGTGGAGCCTGGGAATCGAACCCAGGACCTCTTGGTGTGAGAACTGGCTGCTGACCAGTCGAGCTAGTAGAGGGAACTTGGTGTGGATCAGGTCAGGTGGAAGATAACCTGTTGGCTCGAGCAAAAATCAAAAAAAAAATACTAATGGCGCACCAGGGTGAGGTGCGCCATTAGTATGGATGTACTTATGGCGCACCAGGGTGAGGTGCGCCATTAGTATGGATGTACCTGTTGGAAGATAACCTATCCCCTCTCTCTCCCTCGCCCTCGCCCTCGATCCCATTCCCCTCTCCTCTCCCGACGCCGCTGCCCCGCCGCCTCAACGCCGCCCCGTCGTCCTCGTCTCCGCCCCGATGCCCCGACGCCGCTGCCCCTTCCCCTCTCCTCTCCCGACGCCGCTGCCCCAACCTCCTCCTCGCCCCTCAACGTCGCCCTCGATCCCCTTCCCCTCTCCTCTCCCGACGCCGCCGCCCCGTCGTCCTCGTCCTCGCCCTCCTCCTCGTCCGCGCCACCGCCGCGCCGCTCCGACCTCCTCCTTGTCCCCTCCGGCCTCCTCCGCCTCCTCAGGTACTGCCCCCACCTCTCCCTCCCCCTCCGGCCTCCTCCTTCCCCTTTGTTAATTTTAGGGTGTACGGTTTGCAAATTTTAGGGTTAGGGCAGTAAATTTTAGGGCACATCTAGCACAGTTAGCAAAGTTAGAAATCTTTTAGGAAATTAGGGTAGTAGCAAAAACAGTAGCAATTTAAAAAAACAGTACCAAAAAAATTAGGTATAAAAACAGTAGCAAATAAAAAATATTAGCAAATATAGCTAGGGTAATTTTGTTTAGGTATAAAAAACAGTAGCAATTTTAAAAGAATAGTAGCAATTTTAAAAATAGTAGCAAAAAAATTAGGTATAAAAACAGTAGCAAATAAAAAAAGAGTAGCAATTATAGCTAGGGAAATTTTGTTTAGGTATAAAAACAGTAGCAAATAAAAAAAAGCAGTAGCAAATTAAAAAAACAGTAGCAAAAAATTAGGTATAAAAACAGTAGCAAATATAGCTAGGGCAATTTTGTTTAGGTATAAAAAACAGTAGCTACAATTTGTAAAAAGCACGAGCAACTGAAAAATCATCCTGAAATATAGCTAGGACAAACTTCAGTATTTTTTTTGTTTGTAACAGAAACTACACTAGTAAATATTTCCTGAAGTAAATATTTTCAGTCATTACAAATATGATGATGCACCCTCAGGTTTGTCAGGTTCAGCTAAGAAAAACAAACACATGTAAAAGCGACAAGGATGGCTCTCAGCCAAACCAAAGCAAGCTATCCATGTAAGAGATCAGCTCACTCCAACAACTTTACTTAGTCTATTACAAAAACCAAACAATCTCTTTCTGAAAGCGACTGTCGTTTAAAAGAAGCTCATCACACAATCAACTTCCAGCGTAGCTCGAAACTTTTTCAATCTTCAATTCTTTGCATACATTGGCACACACCCGACGTTCGTGAAACATCTCGGATGCCACCAGTAGTAACCTGCGCGTCCCTGCTACTGCTACCTGCAGATTGCACAAGTCAATTCTCTGTTTTATTTGCTTTAACATAACGGAATAACTAATGGTGGCTGCCTAATGATGACAGACTAAGTTTCTGATTTATATTGTTATAGAAGTGTAGATTCATTGGTAGCAATTGTTTTCAGTGTCTCATGTTGCTTGTAGTGTTTTGTCCAAAATGTTGAATGATACTGCTTGGAGATGCGTATATTGTTTCACCTCTTCACATGCCAATGTATTTTCCATGTTGTGATGGAGGCCTTTTTTGCCTTGTCCACCCGAGAGGCCCTTGAGTTTGCCGGAATGTCGATTAACTTCCGTTCCGGCAAATTCGGGTACTCCATATGTCCTATTTTCAGCAAAGGTCATGCTGAAATTTTCCGTGAATTTTAGCATGACTTTGCTAAAAATAGGACATATGGGGTACTTGTGACTAATGCATGGGCCGGGGTATCTTAGTAGTTAATTAAGTAGGATCAAGTGCCCCGACATACTTGTGACTAATGCATGGCTTTTAGGGTGCCCCGGTGTCGATAAAAACCGAAATGATGAAAGCTTAGGCTTTTAGGGTGCCTCGGCGTCGAAAAACCCTCAATGATAAAAGCTTAGCTTTTAGGATGCCTCGGTGTCGACAAACCCTAAATGATGAGACCATGATCTTGTTCCTTGACAATAACCAACTTTTTGACCAAACTTTGTTCCTATTTAGAGAGAAACATGGCCAACAACGATGAGGCCGGGGGTTCGGGCGTCAAGCCATTCTGGAAGCTGTCCCAGGAGATGGAGGAACAACCTCACTTGTATGAGGACGCCGCCTTCCCCACCGATCCTGAGACCACTGATGGTACCGCCGAGGATGACCCCACTGATGCCACCACTGATGGTGCCGCCGAGGATGCCACCACTGATGATGGCGGCGCACGCACAGATGGCAGCCAACCGAAGAGGCAACGGAAGGACCGGCGCCCGACCGTGCTCCGCACCCTCAAGGAGGAAGTTACTGAAGTGGACTCCGACGGGAATCCAACGGCGCCCGAACGAATAGTCAAGGGGTACTCGCTTCAGCTCGGGTGCATTCTCCGGAGCACCGTCTCGATCAACACCAAGAACCTGAGGCATCCTGACCGAGGGAATTTGCGCAACCTCCTCTTCACGAAGCTGCACGAACGATACAAGTTCCCCGCTGAATTTGAAAACACAAGCCTCAAAGGGGATAAAGTGAACAATGCTGCCCTCACGAAGATGAGCAAGGCCCTGTCTACTTGGAAAAGCAATGTGAAGAGAATGATCGAGAAAGGTGAGAGTTATGAGAAGATCAAGGAGAAAAATCCTTCGATCACCGAAGATGACTACAACGACTTCAAGATCAATTGCTCGAGCACCGCAAACTCCGAATCAAGTAAGTGGGGGAAAGAAATGCGGGAGCTGAACTTAGGGGAACACACACTCGGTCCCGGCGGTTACAGAGTGGCGGAGCCTATATGGGACAAGGAGGAGGCGGACCGTGCCGAGCAAGGCCTACCGCCCCTCTTCGATAAATACGGTGACAAGCAGACCAGGAACTTTGTCAGGGCCCGGTACAAGAAGGAACCGAAAACAAAGGAGCTTACCACGGATCCGAAGACCAGGGCGCTTGAGCTTGTTCTGGTAAGGAATACACCCCGCGTAATTAGCTCCATATGGTTGCATTCTAATTAATGAAGCCAAATTTCTAAATGGTTCACATTCCTTCCGCAGGCGACTGAAAGCAGTAGCGCGGGGTCGACTAAGAGCAACCCTTGGGACACCACTCTAAATAGGGCGTTGAATGTAATGAAGAACAAGGATAAGCTCAGTAAGCCGATGTTAGCTGGTCGTGTGGCCGGCAAAGGCTTGTCGACAAAATGGTCGTCATACTATAACACTGGTGGGCGAAAGGAGAAAAAGACCAGCTCGGAAAGCCAGGCGCGCGAGGTTCAAGAACTCAGGGCACAGGTGGCGCGGATTCCGGAGATTGTCCAAGAGCAAGTGCAACAACAACTCGGAGCGACGATCACCGCCATTGGCCTACCTTGATCCAGGGGATTAGTGCGTGGATTGCGGGCGGCCAACAGGGGCCGCCCCCGATTCCTAGCTTCACGGCCAGCAACTCGCAGAACGCGATGGCGGGGCCATTGGTGTCTCCGGCGGAGGCGGCATTGGTGTCTCCGACGCCGGCACGGTAGCTTAATGCACCCGGGTGTACGCCGGCCGGCACCTCTGCAGCAAGCGGCCCCTCCGTCAACTGGACGCCCGCCGTTGGTGGTGCCTCGACATTAGCCGAGCTCGACGCCATCATCGCAGTAACTAATTAAGCCTCTCTCGGCCGAGGACTTCATCTCCTTGCCTTTGACTGGGCATCCCTAACGCCCTACATGTTTTCCCAGGGCGCCGCCGACGTTCTGTACACTCTCCTGCACTTCGTGAACAACGAGTTGGTCGATGTCACCAAGGGCAAAATCGTTCAACCGGGCAACCCCTTATTCCACGGTACCCAGATGCCACCCAACTTGTTTAGGGTTCAACTGGTTCGGGTGCTGCCAGGCTGCGACGAGTTGTTACCTCCGATTCGACCCATCGGGGCCGATGATGATGACGTGATGACCGTCAACGCCTGCCTGAGCTGGCGCCTGCTTTGGCCGAAGAGCCAGATTCGTTTGGGGGCGGGGGACACCACCCCAAAGACAACACCGCCAGCCGTGCCGGCGCCAAGTCGGCCCCATGGCAAGACCGCCGCAACGGTGCCGGACATCCCTATGCCACTGGATCCAAACATGCATATGGCACAGGATCAGAATGACGACGACGATACATTTTCCAACGTCTATCAGTACTTTGCCGATCATGGGGACGGTGGCGACTTCATGGGGCCTCCTTCTCAAGAACCCAACCCAACAAAAGACGTGTGCGATCTAGCTGGTACCGCGGAGAAGCCAAGTTGCAACAGGCGTCGTCTGCAGTTCAGCTCTCAGGAGACGCCTCCAGCTGCCGACTTCACCGAGCCTCAGATAGGCGTGGTGCGAAATATGATCAGCCCCAACACACTCAAGAAGGCGGTCTGTGAGCAGAACTCGGTCCCATTACAGGAGAAGAAGAAGGCACGCAAAAGAAAGACTAACAAGGGTGCGGGCCAGCCGGCACTGAGTACGATCCGTGCTCAGGACGGGCCACCTTCAACTGCGGATATCTCAAGGAGGGTGCATGTGGCGGGTAGGCCGATGCTACCGAGAAATATGCTCGATGCTGCAACCGGTGCTATGCGGAGTCTGCATGACAGTGTTCTTTCTTTGGAGAAGCGGCGTCTCGGAGAGAAGGATGTGGCATACCCGGTTTTCGCGGCCAAGGTGCCAGAGGGCAAGGGCTTTGTGGATAACTCCATCGAGGGTACGATTGTCCTGCAGTTTGATGACATCCACGCTATGTTGAACCTTCATCCGCTGCACTACACCTTCGTTCGGCTATTTTCGCTGAGTATGGAGATGCGGATCATTCGCGACAAGACCCCGGACATCGTGATAGTCGACCCCTTCTACATGCGTGCCAAGATCTTGGGCAGCGCTGGGGACCGGCAAGTCGCGAGTTCTTACCTCGAAGGCGTCATTCTGGCAAACCAAGATAAGGATAACTTCCTCGTGCCTTACTTTCCTGAGTAAGTCCTCCCCTCAACCGCCCCGTAACATATGAATTCTTAGATTTCGATCGTTTTTCTTTTAACATTCCGTGTTTTCTGCAGTGACACACATTGCACGCTCATCCTCCTAAGCCCCAAATATTCCATGGCCACGTATTTCGACCCGAACCGTCAGTCGAACGTAGACTACACAAATGTTAAGAAGGTTCTTGATGATGTTCTCCCCGGCTACGTCAAATCTGGAGGCACCTTCACCAGGCCTATTCGTAAGTACGGCAAGCACGTGTTCTCCCACAATACGACGTTCTGCTGCGTCAAGCAGCCGCCTGGCGGTCAAAAGGGTGCCTACTACGCCATCCATCACATGCGGGCGATCGTACGGGACCATCATCAACTACTGCTACCGAGTAGACTCAAAGATTGGGCCGCGAGCGTGTCGGCAATCCAGGACGCGGACATCAGACAAGATTTCTTTCGCATCCAGTCGGAGTTTGCGGAAATCATCCATGAAGATGTCCTTCGTACCTCGGGGCAGTTCTACCTCAGAAATCAACCGTCCAACAGTGACATCGACACAATCCTACAAATGCAGGCTGACAACGCCCGTTGTTTCATGACTCCCACGATAGACGGCGGCTTCATCCACGCTCCGGTCCCTTGAGTCGAGTCGAAAGCAGTGATGCTGTGTCTAGTTCTGAAACATCGATTGGCTCATGTTGTAATTAAACTTTAATGAACTTGTAGTATGTCTCTTTGGTTTCGAGAGTCCTTCAACTTAGATGTAATCGATGCTATTAATGTCTTGCTTTTCTCTTCCGATCGTTCTGTTGCATACTTATATATTGCTTATGTATTGTCTGTGAATTGGTACTAACGTTTCGTTTGGCTACTGCATAGCGATGCCGTGGTATGTCGTGTACAAGGGTAAGGTTCCCGGAGTCTACGACGACTGGGAGGAGTGTCGGAGACAGGTTCACCGATTCAGCGGTAACAGTTACAAAGGGTACGCCACTAGGGCCGAGGCCGAATCTAGATACGCCCGCTATCTAGCGGGAGAGGGGAGGGAGTGTTGCAGGAACCAGATGAAGACGAGTTTCATCGTGATGATGCTCATCGTGATGACCGCAGCTCTCTTCTATGTGATGGTAGTTTAGATGATCGATATCGACTTGTAATGTGAAGACAAACTCGCGGTCTCAAGACTTGTAATATAATGTTCTATCTTTGTTCGGTCTTTTCAATTCGGAGACTAATATGATGAATTGTATTCGGAGACTAAAATGATGAATTGTATTCAGAGACTAATCTTCTATTGTATTCGATGAATCTGTTGTTGATGTGTGCTGTCTATATTTTGTCCAATTATACATTTTGTAACCTGTGCAAAAAACAGAAAATAAAAAAACAAAAAAACTAATATTCATACTAATGGCGCATCACATCATAGTGCGCCATTAGTATGCCAAAGGATACTAATGGCGCATCACTAAACAGTGCGCGATTAGTATGCCGAAGTTACTAATGGCGCATCCTGTTGTTGTGCGCCATTAGTATGCCAAAGCACCTGGGTATACATGGCCCCCTGGGAGGCATACTAATGGCGCACTGTTGTATATACTAATGGCGCATCTGGGGTGCGCCATTAGTATACCAGATACTAATGGCGCACCACTGGTCCGCCATTAGTAAAATATACTAATGGCGTGCTACTAATGGCGCACCACTAATGCGCCATTAATGGCCAAATTAGGTGCGCCATTAGTAGGACTTTTCCTAGTAGTGCCGTGTGTGCACCTCCGCCTCCCTTCTCTTGCCAGTAGCTTCACTATGCATCCCTCCTTCTGACCCGCGCTTCAATTTGTAGTTTGCAGCCCTCCACCGGAGTTCCCCACCATCACCCGAGCCGCCGTCCGCCGGAGATAGTGTCGCCGTCGACGTGGTGCTCCCCGTTGGTCGAGTCCACCACCCACCGACGCGGAAGAACACGCTGAAGCTCTTGGTACCCTACGATCCTCCTAACTCGCCGTGGTTCGACGCCGGCGTCCACTGCAGTCTTCGGGCGCCGGCGAGCTTTTCAAACCTGACATGTGGACCCCGCATGTTAGCCTCTGTTCTATTCTTTCGCGAACCGTTTTCTATTGGCGCCTTCGGGCAAATACGCTTTCCCTCTTGAGCTCGCGCATTTCCAATCGAACCGTTTTCTGTTTTCTCAGTTAAAACCCTGGAACTTTTCTGTTTCATTACAGATAAGTCCCTGGACAGAAACCTTTATAACTTTTTAATAAAAGGGGATTTTTGAGTGATTCTTTTTCTGACAACCTTCAAATTTTGTCTAGTTTTTTATGGGATTTATTTGAAAACTATTTGGAAAAGTTTCTGTGCACCCATTGGGTTTCACGTAGTACCCGTTTTTCATGATTGCCGTAGGTTCCGGAAGAGGTGACGGAGCCGCGGACTTCGCCGAGCTAGACTCCGACTTCTCCGAACCAGGCAAGCATGTTTGAATATTTGATATGATAAGTGTTTTGCATGTTTGCTTGAAAGTTTGTGCGTGGCATATGAGTATCGGTAAATACCTCGTTGCTTGTAAGGCAACTACCCGCATGTTCTAAAGTTGTGATGATCTCTGATGAGAGATGGCCTAATCATGTGGTGACATGAAGGGCAGCAAGGTGGTACTGTTGTAGCATACCAGCCTTGCGTCATCCGACTTTCTCCGACGTTAAAGTGGACGGAGTCACGTTATCGTTCTTTTCCCCGCATGTTCCAAAGTTGCGATGATCTCTGATGAGAGATGGCCTAATCATGTGGTGACATGAAGGGCAGCAAGGTGGTACTGTTGTAGCATACCAGCCTTGCGTCATCCGACTTTCTCCAACGTTAACGTGGACGGAGTCACATTATCGTCCTTTCCCCCTCCCGTGCTACCACATGTTTCATTTGCCAGGATGCGGTTTAGTAAGTTGGTAACCTCTTTCCGTGTACACACCAAACAGAGAGGCCGGGATGATGGTACCTTGGCCCAGGATTAAAGCCAGTCATCCGGTCAGGGGGCATGGGTGTTTCCGGTTGGGACCGAGAGGGGGGCACCCCCTTAGAGCGCGCGTATAGAAATTTGATCCCATGCTACGCGAGGTTGTAGCCTCGCCGTCTCAAGGTTTTTCTTGAACATTGCCGAGGGTGATCCCTGGCTTCGGAAGGTTGAATTGGGTGTGTACTGGTTAGACGTGTGTCTTCCAAAACACCGTAGACGGAACTAGTCCCCGTGACTACTGAAAGCCGTTGGCTGTGGTTAAGTACAAACTCTGCAGAGTCAATTCCTTCCAAGTCATCGTATCCATGATCAAGTAGCGTAAATCAGTATATCCATATCTATCCGCGTGGAAAACTTGTCCCCGGTAAACAAGCTCAAGTGGTAAATCAAGTTTAATTATTATTCCTGTGGATGGACTAAATTTTTATTCGTCTCGTACTTGTGATAATTTATGTTCCCGAACTATTGTATTATTGAGCTACAATATAAGCCCTTTATGTGACGTCACGCAGACGTCTGACTGCGGCGTGTCTTTTGTTTCTTACTTTAAATATAAGCCCTTTATGTGATGTCGCTCAGACATCCGACTGCGGCACGCACTGTCTTTATTTCCTATTATAAGCCCTTTATGTGGTGTCGCCCCGACGCCCGACCGTGGCATTATTATTCTTGCATTTTCCGCTCGAGGAGTCATTGAGACACTCGTTTGGCACCAGCATTATTATTCTCGCAGTTTCCTCTCGAGGAGTCATTCAGACCCTCGTTTGGCACCAGTATTACTATTCTGCAGTTTCCGCTCGAGGCGTCATTCAGACCCTCGCTTGGCACCCAGTATTTATTATCTCTATGTCTGAACGCACTGGATAAATTGTTCTTATGCTTCATGTTTACATTTGTTATATCTTATGTCCGAACTGTCTTGCGAGTACTTTCATAGTACTCACCTGGCTTGTTGATTTGGCCAGATGTTGACGAAGGCAATCTCTTGGATGAAGAGTTTGATAGCGCGTCCGACGCCTAGAGGAGTCCCAGTCAGTCCTGCGCGATCCCGGATATTGGTCACTTGTATTATATACGCTTCCGCCACCCGCAATAAGTCTCCTCGAGCCTCACCCCGACGCTCGAAGAGCTGTAGTCTTCAGGATTCATATCACTCGCTTCGCAGTGATATTTCCACCACCGTTATTATCGTGAGTTAGTAGTATGCCACCCTATCCGCCGTCTTGTTTTATCAGCGTGCATGTCATAAATTGTTGGGCAGTCTCCGCTCAACCTTGTATTATATTTAGTACTCCTGGTATTTTTCTTCTGTGACCAAGATATTGTCTACCAGTGAGAAGGAATTCTTCCTTACTGGTCCATAAAAGGGATTGGTCTCTCAATAATTATTTTATTGAAAAACCGGTCGTGACACATCGCCTGTTCCGTCCAAGCCCTCCCGATGAACACGACCACGCATTCCGTTCCGACCCAGCCGGTTGGCTCCCACGCGTTTTGTTGCCTCCTGATGAACACGACGCATTCCGTTGCCTCCCCATGAACACGACGCATTCCGTTGCCTCCCCATGAACACGACGCATTCCGTTGCCTCCCCATGAACACGACGCATTCCGTTGCCTCCCCATGAACACGACGACGATGCTGTTTCTTCGTTCCGACCCAGCCATGTACACGAGCCCTGACCGTACGTATGCGCGAGTAGGCGTTCGAGACCCCGCCCGTATGTACACATACGTGGCCGTATTTTCTTTCTTGCACCCTGGCCGCTGTATGTACGTGTACATGCTACGTGCACGCCTCTACTACGACACATACACACCTCTACTACGACACGTGCGCGCCTCTACATCCACAAGTATATATGTACGTACACGTTCGCGACCAGAATGATAATGCTACGTATGCTTCGACCAGGTGGGTCCCGACTGTCAGGCACTTCCTTGCATGCGAAGATGTAGCTGGTGGGTCCCAGCAGTCAGGGGGGCGAATCGTTTTTTTGCCCGGGCGCACTTCCTTGTGTGCGAAGATGTAGCTGGTGGGTCCCAGCAGTCAGGGGGCGAATGGTTTTTTTGCCCGGACGCACTTCCTTGCGTGCGAAGATGTAGCTGGTGGGTCCCAGCAGTCAGGGGGAAACGTTTTTTTCACGAAATACGGTGGCCCGTCCGGTGGGTCCCCGCTGTCAGGTGGAGGAAACATTATTTTGCGCGTAATAAGGAGGCACTTCCTTGCTGCGGCCATGGACCCAGCTGTCAGCCTCTCCACGTACAGTCCACGTCCGATGGAAGTCGTTCCTTGACCACGTTGACCACGCTGCGCCGAGAGCACCACGGCGGTGGACGACGGCGAGGACTAGGAAGGGGACGACTCGGAGCTGGGGAAGACGCAGAAGTGGATGCCCACGCGAAGAGGAGTACGAGGGTTCACTGGTTCGGCTGCGGTCTGAGGCTGCTGTCGCCGCAGAATAACAGGGGATGTGGGTGAATAGAGGGATGGCCTGGCCAGCGGTGGGAGTAGTAGGGGGCGGTGAGGCCTCTACGGCATCACAGCCGGCCACGGGAGGCAGGAGCACGCGGCACGACCGGCGCTGGTTTGGGCGGCTGGAGCAAGAAGACCAGAGGTTGAAGAAGCACTACGACCGTTGGATGAACATCGTACGGTAACAGGAGCTAGAATCGTTCATATTGACTAAGTTGACAAAGCCCTCCGTCCCCGTCAACTTGGTAGGCCCACAAGTCAGGCTACCACTATGCTGGGTTCCAGCTGGCAGGGGGAGTATTCATTTTTTTGTGCGTAATAAGGAGGCACTTCCTTGCGTGCGAAGATAGCTGGTGGGTCCGACATGTCAGCGGGGGGCATGTTATTTTCGCGAAATACAGAGGCCCTTCCGGTGGGGCCCAGATGTCAGGTGGAGGAATCATTATTTTGCGTGTACTAAGGAGGCATTTCCTTGTGTGCGGCCGTGGACCCAGCTGTCAGCCTCTCCACGCACAGTCTACTTCCGATGGTGTCGTTCGTTGACCACGTTGACCACGTCGCGCCGAGCGCATCCAAGGTGGTGGACGATGGCGAGGCCCCGGAGAGCAACGAGCCGGAGATGGGAAGAAGCGGGAGTAGAGTCGGAGACGGAGAGGTGTACGAGGGTTAACTGGTTCTAGTGCGGTGTGGTTCAGCAGTCGGTGGAGAAGAACAGGAGGTGTGGAGGGGTGGAGGGATGGCCTGGCCAACAGTGGAGTAGTGCTTCATAGCGAAGCGTGCTAAGCAGAGCTGCTAGCAGCAGGAGGCGGGAGGTGGTCCCGACGGCGCTGGAGGAAGAAGACGAGAGATTGAAGATGGATGCCGGTCGTTGGATGTAAATCCAACGGCTAACATGTCAGAATCATTTGTTGACTAAATTGACAACGACTTGCGTTGGCTTCGACCTATTGGCCCACATTTCAGCCTCCAAAAATGTGGCACATATTCAACCCATTTTTTCAGAATTTACAGTCTTTTTTTTGCGCGGTAGAATTTACAGTCAATTTCATCTTTTTTTTTTGAATTACAGCCATTAGCTGGGCTGGGTGAACAAATAATGTAGTGTCCATGCGGCCCATTTATTTTATTTCCTAAAAAATTACAAGCCATTTGCACTTTCTCGAAATACACGATTTTGCTGGGCTGATTCTAATTATAATGTTGGGTTGGGCCAGCAATGTTATCAAAAAATAAAAAGGGGTGAGCATTTTGTTATAAATATATTTAAATAATAAGTGATATTATTACATTCGTCCTTAAATCTTACCAAGCTTTTGTACACAATCACTAGGATTTTCGTGCCAAAACAATCCATGATTTTATTTGTTAAGAAATTATTTTTATAAGTTAATAAGATGTGGGATATTGTTTTCTTACATATGCAAGTATCTGTTAAATATATGATGACAATAAAAATAATATATAATAACATATAAAATAATTTAAATATATATAATATAGTTAGAAGGGAAACATAAGTTGGACCTGGCGTTCCTATTCTTATATAGAAAAATAGAACAGACCTCTGCGTTTTCTTCAAAAAAATACATAAATTAGGCTGCCAAAATAAAACCTCGGATGGGAGGTCCATAGGCCGGTCGATACATGACGGCCCTAAGAAAATACAAACAGGCCTATGGACCTCCCATCCGAGGTTGTGGGCTGCGCATGTTAAAAATGAAAGGCTAGACGGGGCAGCCCAAAACCACGTCCAACACTTGCCAAAACTTCGTCCCTCATTTTCTCTGTGTTTCACACAATCGACATTGTGTGGGCATTTTGACTGTGCATCATATGAAGATGTGCTATGCAAGAATGTTGATCAGCATGATGTTTACTGGCTGGTAGTTCCATTTTTGACCATGAATAAAACTTCCAACATGATGTTAACCCTGTTTGAAAAGGCCGTGTTAATATAAATGCTCTGCCTCTGAAAGTTGCAGTTTCTTATCTGAAACTGAACTTGCAGTTTCTCATCTGAAACTGAAACTTGCAGTTTCTTCTCTGAGAATCACATTGTCTGCACTTTTATACTCCTATGAAACTACATTTTTTGAAGTGCTAAAAATAGATCTCTAGAATTCATAAAATACTTCATATGCTCAATACTGCAAATCTGAAATTCAAAAGACATTCATATCTGAAAGTACTCTCAAAATACACAACACAAAACACAATTCACAACCTTCAAATACTGACAACCCTAAGCTCCTCCTGACAATTCACAACCTGCCCGACTATTGGGCTGGGGGGGCAGCCCCCTCCTATTCCTCGACGGCAGACAGCCGCCCCGTGAGACGATGTGAACGGCGAGGGAGACGATGGCGGGGAAGCGTCGTCAGGCCAACTGCTTTTCTCCTCTTGCAGTTGGGTTCGGTCGATGAAGACTCCACCGGCTTGCTCTGGCAGGACACCCTCACAAACGGCACCCTGTAGATGCTCGATCCTTCAGTCTCTGGTGGATGCTCCATCTGGGATCGATACTCCCACCACCGCTCCCTCACGATCGGATTCGGTGAATCTGTTTGCTCCATGGCCCAGAGGAGCAGCTCTATGTACTCCGGCGCGACTCCCTCCGGGAGTATCGCCGCCTTTTCACTCTGTTGTAGATATTTGGCCATGGATGTCGCTGTCGCCGCTAGTTGGTCCTTGTTGTCAAACCAAGACTGTATCTCCAACATCCTAGCTAGCTTCACAGGGTCGCCGTCTGCGATCCTCACGTATCGGTTGTACTCCTCCATCGATCTACTTCTCCACAGCACCTTCACTCACCGGCGGTGGTTTTTGAATGGAAGAGGAGAGGAGCAGCGCTGGTTTTGGATTAGAACGGGAGAGGAGCGACTCTGGTTTTGGACTGGAACAGGAGAGGAGGGGCGGTGGTTTTGAAATGGAAGAGGAGAGGAGAGGCGCTGCATTTAGATTGGAACAGGAGAGGAGCGGCGGTGGTTTAAGAGGAGAAGAGCGGAAGAGCGACGCTGGTCTTGGAAGTATTTTTTTTGTTGTTTTGCGTATTTTGGGTCAAAGTTTGACCACGTACTATATTTGAGAAGCAAAATGTGAATGCATGTCACCAATAATTGTATCGTTTGGTTCGTATCTGAATGTACTTTCAAATTATATTATTTTTGCAACGTATAACATATATTTTATGTGCGAAAATCATGGTCAATTATGACCAAGAATAAAAGGGAGAGTAGTTAATGTGGGGTCGCTTTCTTAATTGAAGGGTAAATTGATTTTGATTTTGATCCAGTCACAGCGCGCCGGCCCTCTCGTCCAATCCTTAATCGCTGCCGCACGCTGCTCTCCCTCTTCTCCATTGCAAAACCACCTCCTCTCCTCTCCATCATCTCCATTCCAAAACCACCGTCTCGCCTCTCCCTCTTCTGATCTTCTCCATTGCAAAACCACCTCCTCTCCTCTCCATCACCTCCATTCCAAAACCACCGTCTCGCCTCTCCCTCTTCTCTATTGCAAGACCACCGTCTCTCCTCCCATCTTCCAAAGCTAGCACCGTACCACTCAGAAGGACATCTATGGAGAGGATGCAGCAGCGAATCAGGCAGATCGCCGGCGGCAACCAGGCAAAGTTATCCAGGTTGAAGGAGATCCTTAGTTGGTTTGAGAATGAGTGGGAGATTTCGAGGACGGTGCGGGCCATGTGGCAATGTATGCGAAAGAGCGAGACGGCGGCGATGAGGGCGGCGATGTACATGTACTCCTCGACGGCAGTCACGCCGCAGTCCTCCGAGTTCATCGAGTATCTCCTCTGGGCGATGGAGCTGACAGATTCGCCCGAGGCGACAGTCAGGCGGAGGTGGTGGGCGTACAAGTCGAAGGTCGAGCACCCAGAGGATAACGAATCGATCGAGTATGGTGTGCCGTTCATGAGGGTGCAGAGCCAGCCGGAGCCACAGGAGTATTCGTTCTCCCACCGCAAGAGGAGTCCGGATGGCGCGACGTTGCTTCCTCGCCGTTCTCCACGGTTCCCTCGACGCTCGCCTCCTTTCAACGGCGGCGGTAGGGTTTAAGGTAAGCTTCGCACTAACTTAATCTTCCACCTACTCATGCTTACAATCAGTGTGACAGCTAATGAAAATCATGCTTACAATCAGTCTCCGAGTACTACGCCAATCACCCTAAAATAGCTCTGGACCTTGTCAAAGTTGTGACACAGTGTACAAATAAAGAAAAATAGATTGGTGCTTCTTTCAGAAAAGAGTACTCCCTAGAAAACTGCCAATATAAGCTACTAGTATTTGGTTAGATGATTTGCTGCCGAGAAAGATCCATCCACAGAGAGCGCCACACATCCCACTGGTGGTGGTGGATGCCAATGCGTGCATGCAGCATGGTTGGTGTCGGTAATTTTTACTTGGGATACCTTGCACTCTGCATATATGCCGGTTCCATACGTACATTTGTGCAGTTCCACCAAAATGTAGCTGAATAACCCTGTTTGCACAGATAATGAAAAAGCGTGATTACATGATAGTGGCACTAGTTGATGAAACACACAAAATAAATAGAAGAAATATTGCGATAGTATCATAGTATGCCATGCTGCGAGGGCGAGATGGGCCCTGCGACGCCTCATACGGTATGCCTCATATTGGACATCGTCCCAAGTCTCCTAGATACACCTTCTGCCAGTGATGAACATCAGTGTACAGCGGTAGTACAAGGAGGCGCCTTGAGACATTCAAATTTCTATTTTTGTACATATCAACTAAAATTAAGCACCCCAGTTTGCAGAAACGCTTAAACATAACAATGGGACTAGTTGATGAAACATACATTAACAAAGAGAAGCACTTTCTTTATCTACATTGGAAATGAAATGATAGAGATGACACTCGCTCTATTTTAACTGTATTATTACTTCATTTTATCAATGACACTAGGGTCGAGTAGGTGGCAAACGAGGTGTATCGTGCGTCGCAAGGATGGAGGCCGGGGGTGCTTAGACTGGGATGCTGAAGCTGGCTCTTTCAGTCACCAACATGGATGATTCAATTCACGGGACCATTTGGTGCAGTTCACCTAAAATGAAGCAATGTCCCGTGAGCTAGCGGCTTCTTCTTCAATTTTTTTAAGAAAAGGGCTCCAGCCCCGGTTCCATTTCCATCAGAAAACGAAACCCACAGAGCTTCTTCTTCATTAGTTGCAATAAAATTGAGCAACGTCAAGGTTGGTTGTGAAGCTCCTGGAATGCTCAACTATAATTTGGATATCATTTGTGCAGTTCAACTAAGATCGAGCGTGAAATGTATATCTCTGTTTGCACAAAAAAGGTGGAAAGGAGGGTGACTAACAAGTGATGAAACATGCATCAAATGAAAAGAAGCATGTTCCTTATCTGAATGGAAATCCTACAAGGACAGTAGCAATTTCTAAAGCACTAGCATTGCTAGATATTAGTGTGGGCATTAGGTTTAACTATGACAACCGTTAAATACAACATTACTATGGGCACGGGAGAGTAGGCGGACCAGGACAGTTGCATTTCTAACGAAAAGAACCAACTTATCTTAATGGGAAATTTTAGCAGGACATGTAAAGAAGTGCCATTGATTCATATTAGTGGAGGCATTACATTGAAAACAACATTGTTTTAATGTGTCCTTACTTTTAACAGTGCGACTGCTACATTTTACCAGTGGCATTACATAAGAGTGGCTAGGGGCAACAAACATCAGAACAGGATATCTGTGTTGGTCCCATTTTTGTTCGGTATAGCCACCTTATACTGTGTGAGGCTAGCAAATCTAGTGCTGGACTTACTCTGTTGACTTGTCCCCCAGTCCCCACTTTCTTTCCTTTTTCAACCAATAGATCGGGTTTATATTGAGTTTGTACTGCGTTTCCCTTTATTTCCCTATTAGACCTAGAGACCAGTTGGATAGCCTGTCTCTGCTACTTTTCGCCCCCATTATTTCCTCTTTTGACCAAGTCCTAGATTTAGGTAACAAATCCTCCCCCACCCCCACCCCCTTTCTTCCTTGTTTGAACCAAGTAGTACTAGATTCGAGTGCATGAACTAGTTTTACCTCTTAAACGTAAAAAAATTAGGTGGTTTTTGAACTGCCGATCGATCCTATGTACGAGGGGGCCTGAGAAATAGTAAAAGATACAAATGCAGCGATGTCAGGAGCTCGGGAAGTAGAGCAAGGCCAGTTTCGAAGGAAGTTATACCTGATGGTCGCCGGGATGTCGCTAGGTGGGCGGCGGGAGGCCGGATCTGCCCACACTACGGCAGCGAGGAAGAAGGGGTCGGAGGCCCTCCCTCGCCAGCAGTGCTTGGGAGAGAATGGCAAGGCAGGCTGATCGGGACGCGCCCAGCAGTGGGTAAGAGCCGTCGCGAAGGACGACCGCATGAACATTGCACCTTCTCACCTTCCCCGACGGAGAGGATCCGGCTGGATCTGTGACCAGCTGTGAGCACAGAGAGAGAATGTGTGGCCACCGCTGTCGTGTTTAGATCCGGAGAGGCCGAGACAGTGTGAAGAGAGCAACACTAGCAAGCAAGCGCGGAGGCTCCTCCCTATATAGTGGAGTAGTACTAGTTTTCTTTTGTCTACCGGAGCCGGCTTGACCTCGTCAATGACTGTCGAGAAGTCTTCATGCACATGGCCCGGAGGCGCAGTTGTCGTCATTTTGATCTGAAGCGCCGGATTATAATATATAACACGAAAAAATGCCACATGACAAGAAATCATAACCTCACTGCCCAAAGGAGACAACATGAATCCCGACGGATAAACTAGACGAGGAACAAAGCTCAAATTAAATATATACTCGTAGAAAAGGGGTCCGTCGATAGATTTCCTAATTAACATAGCCGGCTTGACCTAGATGGCAGCCGAGTAGTCACTGTTCGTGCATGTGCCCCCAATGACTAGCCCAACTCAGTTGTCGCTGTTTAACCCTCGCAGTGATCCGAAGCACATGACACCTAATTCTGCGAGATGACAAGAAACCTTTTTTAGATTTCTCACCACAACTACAGCCATGTACAACACAGCCTGCACGATATGTACACGATAGCCAATCCAGGCGTGTCTGCTGGAGTCTGGTCACATGCATGGACGAACTGATCTTCCGTGTCTTGCAGGGATCGTCCAGGCACCAACGTAGTACAAAACTTCTCTAGTACTATCGCTCGTCTCCCTCTTCTAGTAAGTCACCCGACTTGCGGGGCCGGGGAGTGTGCCTATGGTCGGTTCTCAATTGCCGTCCCACATGTCTGTGCAAACGCAATATGACGCGCGTTCCATTCGGAGTGCAGCGTGCCAGACCGACCGACCGTCTGGGGTGCGACGCGAACGCGACGGGCGTGCTGTATACTTCGTACATGTGTACCGCCGTTTTCTAGACGCTTTGCTCCATGGCGCGGGCGCAATCCATGGATACAAAATTAGTATACTGTATACTATTTAAAAGTCGAGGGCGGGGCTTTTCCTGCGCGGTAGGCAGCGGGGCAGTTCCGCCTAGTCGGTTCGACAGAGACGCGGGAAGACGAGGGAGTAGGCTGCTGCAAACGTAGGGCTGTGTGATTTGACAGCGAGTTATTGCTGGACAGGTGGGGCCCCGTGATTTGACTTGCCATTATCATTTTAACTGCGGCGCTACGACCGGTGTGAGTCTCCCGATTCCTGACCACCTCCATACAGGTGCCTCTCCCAATGCTCCACCATGTAGTAGAGGCTGGCTCTTGCATGAGAGCCCACTTCTCCACTTTTTCCTTGCCTCTCTTTCCTCCACATATGCAAAAATGCAATGTAAAGCGCACTATTGTACTTACTTTTACTTGCTCCTACATGTGCTTAAGCTTTCCACATAGGCATAAAGTCTGATGTGGCAAGTTAATCAAGAAGAGAGAGACTAGTTTGGTGACCCAAGGAAGAAACGGTGCTAAGCGCGTGTACCTAGGTGAAAAGACAATTTTGAGTCTATAGCTAATTAAATGAAGCAAACTTAGCAACACCATTTCATTGGAAGAGGTCACTCCTTGGCAAATGCAATAAATACTAATACTCCCTGTGTCCCATAATATAAGAACGATTAGTCCTCTCTCTACGCATTTAACTCCTCTCCTTTAACACAGGCGAGTTCTGGATTGGAGGGTTTGGAGGACAATAAATGCTCATTAACTTGATTTTAGCCTTTTTAGTATTTGGAGCCAAGCATGGGTGAGGCTAGCATGTTTTAGTCCCACTACTTTTAGTCATGGGACTAAAACGTATCCACGCACCCTCTTAGTTTTATTTGAGGGGTGGGTTGTGCTGGACACCATTATTGTGACTAGCCTTTTTAATAGCACTATATGCATAATTTGGCGACGAGCGCTCTCTATATGTACCACCTTTTTTTTAATTTCAAGTTTTGCTCCATGGCGCAATCCATCGATACTACTGCTGTACAAAAGTATACATTTTTTAAAAGGCTAGAGGGCGGGGCAGTCTAGCTTGGTCGGTTTCACGAGAGGCCAGGGCCTTTGTGATTTGACGGCTCATTACTGTTGGAAGGGGGGCCTTGTGATTTGACTGCTCGTATAAATGCGCCAACGACCTGATCGAGGAGGAGCAAACAACCGTGCGGTATACTCAAGTTTTCCACTGGAGTAGTACTGCGACGGAGGAGCACGAAACACGGCAGCCCATTGCCATATGGCGATAAAAAATGATCTAATTTGCTAGTCATCTCATTGTTAGCATTGTTCTATTCATTCCCTAAAAAAACCATTGTTCTATTCATGCCTCGCAGAGAACGTGACATGTGCGGCGAAACACCCGAAGCAAAAGATGAAACACAGGAGCAAAAGAAGAAGGAAGATTATCACCCCAAATGATCGAATTCGCCGCGGAGTCGTAACTGCTTCTTCATCGCCTCCACGACCTCCATCTCCTTGCACGTCTCCTCCGCCATCTTCTTCATTTTGTCCATGACGCGGGATTTCTCGACGCGAGCCTTCATCATCTATTCCACGGCCGCATTATGTACCTTGACAGCAGCCGGGTGCTCGATGCGGAGCTTCGCCAACTCCTCCTTCTGTTCCATGACGAGGGCCTGCAGCATCTTCATCGAGGAACTACTATCCTCATGCAACTTCTTCCAGCCGGCGTTCTTCTCCTTCAACAAGTCGATCTCGTGGCAGAGCTTCGCCTTGTCCTCCTGAAGTCACAGGATTTCGCCGGTCGCCTTCTTCTCCGAGGCAATGCTCTTCTTCAGCAGCATCACCAAGCCGGCGGTCAACTCCCCCTGCTGATTGAGCTCAGCGGGCATGTCGTCGAGGCTCTCCTTCAGCAACTCCATCAAGCCTTGGATGAACTCCTTCTTCTTATTGAGCTGACCGGGCATGCCGTTGAGGGATGTTGACTCCAGCTCCGCCGGCTCGGCATGTTCACCTCCGCGGCTAGGGCGCTCCTGGGAGCCATCGCCTGCCCGTGAGAGATCTTTCGAGGTCTCTGCGTGGCGGCGAGCCCTCTCTTTTTTTTTCCTCAGCCTTGGTTGCCCCTCCCTTATTACGAGTAGTTCTCGACCTAGAGCTCTGCTCACCAGCCATGGCAACGACGGACGAAGAAGAAGCACTTATGAGGAGGAAAGGTAGAGTAATTTTCGGTTAGGTAGTTCCCCTTTTTATAACCGAAGTACTAGCACTAGTACTAATACCTGCATAGTGGGAACACGCTCAGGTTTGGTACGTACTAGTAGGTGTGAGCAAGCTTTCGAATGTGATGGGAACAAGGTAAAGATTAATTGATGGTTTTGGTTTCGAGGCCCGAAACGGCTCCCGATGAGTTTAGCGGAACATAAATTTCAAGTACTACACCGCTCAAATGCGTAAATATTATGTTACTGTCAAAAATTGGCACAAAATACGAAGAAGACCAATGGAACTACTACTAGCAACCCACGATTTAACTACTCGCATGCGCGCAGTGGAGTAATAATGTCTTTCTTCCGCCCTCACGTCCACTCAATTTGCATGCGCTATATTAATGGACCATCAATGAAGTGAACGACTTTACACGCGTCAAATTATCACATGGGGTGGATCTTGGTACAAAATTGCGTCCGGCCGTGTACCCGCGTGTGCGTCCGAGGGAATGAGTGCGTGCGTGGCGTGCGTGCACATCTTCGCTTCATGCATGTATCGCCAGTATGGCTCAGGGAGGACGAGTACATTCTTCTGGAACCAGCAGCACGTCACTGTGATCAATCCACGCAACGAGGTCGTGACAACGCCTCCACATGTGCCACGTGGCTTCATGAACTGTAAGAGAGACACTGTGTAGCGTGCCATTGGTATTCTAATTTACGTGTTTTGCACATACTTGAAGTACTAGTAAGGTACACGTGCGTTGCACGCATCAGATTTTGCAACCAAATTATGAATAAATACCACACTGCCTGATGTAGCCCTTCGTTTAATTCTTATAGTGCATTTCATTCAAAATCAATTAGTTTTTATAAAAAAGCTAAGAACGCGGGAATAGGAAAAACATGGGATTATAGTGGAATGTCGTCTTGAATCCTACAGGATTGTACGAGTGTTTGATTGTGCATAGGAAAAATGCAGAATTCTTTCAAAGAGGTTTGAGTGGATGAGATGTTTCCTATGAAATCTAGTGCAAATGAATCATATGGAAAAATTCCTATGGTTTACAATCCTACGAATCAAACAACAAAGATAGGAAAAATTCCTAATGATTTGATCCTCCAAAATTCCTTTGAGAATCCTTTGAATCAAAGAAGCCCTTAATCTATTTTATGATTCATGGAATTGTGCGTTGTAAAGCATAAAGTAAAAACAAATAATGGCAATTCAACTAGAAAAAAAGTTTGGGCAGTTATGATACGGAAGATTCTAGAACAAAAGAGAACCATTGTTGTTTTGAGGTTTGTGCATTATGCTTAAGTTCAACCATGGAGTCTGCTAGATTGTACATGTGTCAAAATCCGGTGGGGGGCTAGAAGATGGTGCGAGGGGCCGAGTGGAGGGTGACTATGAAGGAATGCACAAGTGCGAGATCGATATTTAGAGAGAGGGGGCGAACACGTGCGTTGTTGCGCGCAGTGGCGGAGCCATGAAAAATAAATGAGCTAGGGGGCCAAGCATTGCTAATCCTTTACAAGGAGGGTCAATTCATGAACTTAAACCATTTTAGCAGCAATTGTCTAATGATCACATTCATATTAGCCTCGATATATAGTGATGTTAGGGGGGGGAGGGGGCAGGGCCCTTACTGCCCCTGTCTTCGCCATTGTGCATGCGTCTGAGAGATGAAGCGGAAGGCATGGATGATGAGAGGGGGACGTTGGATATATAATTAATGTGGGTGTATTAGCTATATATGTTAACCCTATATAGAGAGGTATAGATTGATCGATGTGGACGTCGGAAAGAGGGTGAGACCTCACTGGATATATCGATTGATCGGTTTGTGTGGAAAACTATGAAAGACCTAGCTATATACACACATACATAGAGGAACATCGATCGTTGCGCATGCACGCGTGAGAGATAAAGAATGCCCGATATGACGGAGAGGGGGATGTGTGTGGGTGTGTGCCTTCATGGGAGACCGACCTGAAGAAAAAGATTGCATGCGTGCGATGGATAATGCTGACTGGTAGTGTGTGTGCATGCATGCACGAGAGAAAGTTAGTGGTACAATTATAAAGAGAAGACTACTATGTGGGTGTAAAAGAATAGGTGAGGTCATAATCAATGTAAAGTTGAATTCAAATATTTGGATAAGAGATCCTGATGTTTGAAACCCATGCATGCATGAATATAACGGAGATCTGCGCGGTGTGGTTTGGAAACGAGCATGTTGTAACGTATACACATTGAACAAGGTTAGACTGATTAGAATTTGAGATACCGATGGCAGACATCATTTGGCCACGTCGCATCCGTGCATGGACACACTATTCTAATTGGAGATGATGGGCGGCTTTCGCATCACATATCTATATCTATACCCCTATATATATATATTTTATATTTTATATTATTTTATATTGTGTGCGGGTAACTTTAACTTTGAAAGATGGTCGTTGGATGAGGCGAATCCGATGGTCCAAAGATGGCAAATTTGAGCACTACTGGCCGTTGGATATCATCTAGATTCCACCAGATTTCGCCACATGTATAATCTAGAAGACTCCATGGTTGAACTTAAGCATAATGCACAAACAAAAAAAACACAAGCACTTCTTATTTGTTCTAGAATCTTCCATATCAGAATTGCCCAAATGCTTTTCTACATGATTTGCCATTATTTGTTTTTACTTTATGTCTTACGACGCACAATTCCATGAATCTTAAAATAGATTAGCTTTCTTATAAAAACTAGATGATTTTGAATGAAATGAACTATAAGAATTAAACGAACATCTACATCATGCATATATGACTCAAAGCTTGCATGCTATAATGTGGTATTTATTCATAATTTGGTTGCCAAATCTCATGCGTGCAATGCACGTGTACCTTACTCTAGTCTAAATAGTGTTTGTGTGTGTGTTGTGCGTGTTGAGGTGCAAATTGTCTTTTTTTGGGTACACATTAAGCTTGTTCTTCCGAAATTTCAGGCCGCGCCTTGTTATGCCGAAAATTCAAGCTAGCGTCTCTGTCTATCGTGCTGCGAAACTCCCGCCTCTTCAACCCGCGCCTTGTGAGACCGAAATATTTAAGATATATCTTTGTCTCGTCGTGCTCCGACAACTCCCTCCATCTCAACCCGCGCCTTGCTATTCCGAAATTACAACGCGCGCGAAAACTCCCACCTCCTGTGAAATCCCGACACGCGAAATGCCCGTGGTACCCCTGAACCGAAAGAACCGCCTCAAATCGGTGGGGGTTCTTTCGTAACTTACCCCACATTTCGGACAAGCGCGTCTCTAAGCCATGGTTCCCCATTGCCATCCCATCCGCCCACCCATTCATACAGCGAGGCCGCGAAAACCCGCGACGAAACCCCACACCTTGCTCCGTCCGCCACCCAGCCGGAGCCTCTTCCCCGACGACGTCGTTCACAGCAACACCTCGACGTCCCTCATCCACCGTACCGGATGAGGATCCGTCGTCGATCTCATCATCCCGCTGGTTCAGCCACCCCGTCCTCCACCTCCAAGGAGCTGCCCCGACGTTCCCCTCGTCTTTCGCGCCACCTCCGTTCCCACACCGCCGTCTTCACCTGCACCACCGGAAGAGCATCATCATCACCGTTTCCTCGGATGAAGCTGCGGCCTAATCGGCGCCACCAAAGAGGTTGTGCACTAATCGCCGCATTTTCTTCTTGATTCGATCTCACAATGCTGCCGGCGCTCGGTCCCGAGCCGACACGGCGCGGCTCCATCCACGGCGGCGTTGCCGGCCACTTCCTCCACGGTGTCGCTCCCTCGGCGGCGACGTCCACATCAGTAGGAGTTGCTGCTGCTTTAGCTCTCGCTCGCGCTGCTGCTCAGCTCTTGCTCTCGGTCCCCTACCTAGTCTGCTCTTGCTATTGCTCTTGCTCGCGCTGCTGCTCTCGCTCTTGCTCTTGCTTGCGATGCTGCTCCGATTTAGCTACACTTCAGTCGACTGAATCGACTTTTGGGTCAGTCGATTTTCAGGGGGTGGGGGGCTCGCCGCGGTGAAGGAAGAACCAGCCCAGCGGGGAGGGGGGGTCACCGGAGAGGTACCCCACTATCTATCGTAGGGTTCAGGATGGGGGCGGTGGTCCCCGGCGGTGGCGGGGCGGTGGCATGGGGATCGCCGGAGAAAAAGCTCGGCTCCGGGGGGCCTAGAGGGATGGCTGGGGCGGCGGCGGACCGGCGGTGGGGAGTGTTTTCGGGGCGGGCGGGGCGGCGCACCGCCGGCCGCGGGCGGCGCGGGCCTGCTGTTTGGCCGGTGGTGGCTGGCGGCTTAGGGGGGTGGAGGTTGAAGATGAACCGTAGGCCCTTGATTTCGTATCCAACGGCTGCAAAATCGACTGACCAGAGATGAAAAAGTCAGTCGACCGACATGTAGCCTCACCTTGCTAGTGCGTTCAGTTTCGACAGCAAAATTCAGTTTCGACAGCAAAATTCAGTTTCGATAGTTAAGTTCAGTTTTGACAGTTAAGTTCAGTTTCGATAGTTTAATTCAGTTTCGACAGTTAAGTTCAGAGATGAGCAGCTGATGTATTTTACATCTAGCACTTTGTGGTTATGTATTTTACGTCATGTATTGGAGATGCTATTAGAATTCCACTCAGGTTAACGTTGTTCGTTGTCTCTCTTGTCCTGCTTCAGCCTCGGCGTCGTACAACTCACCGGAGCTGCTCCTACGACGAAACCCTCCATCACAGCGGAGTAGTACCTCGGGCTCCATCTCCAGACACCTAAGATCTTCTTCTCCTCCTCCGACAGCCAAGTCGGCTGGAGCATCCTCACCGGCCAACCCAATCACGCTGAGATCGACATGGCTTCGCCAAAGAGGTTGTACACTTGTTGCATCTCTTTTTTACTCTACATGTTATATATATTGTCCACTGAGCACTCATAGTAACGGGAAATACGATTATTTTATCCTACTATATGACAAGCAGTGAGGTACCAGGCAACTTAGCTATCCGTGATGGACTCTCTTGAATGCCATCATTATTTATCTCTGCGCGTTTGAGCTATGCATTTATCGATGGGCCTGGGAGTTGAGCTAGTATGGCAGTGGCCTGGGTCCAAAGTAATAGAAGTAGCACAAAAACATTTTTTAGTGTAGGATTTTCCTTGCTGTGGCCTGCCTACTAGAATCACCAGTGCTTGAAAGGAAAAGTGAATGAAAAACATCGGAATTGGGAAGTTTCCTATGGTACTACTTTTCATGAATTTGGTGCAAAGGAATGGAGCAAAGGAAAACTATAGGATTTGTTCCTTTAGTGTCTCCTTGAAAGAAAAACCGTAGGAATTCTAATTTCCACATCTCCTCCTTTTCATATTCCTATTCATCAAGCACAAGACTAAGAGATAGTAGCATAATAGAATTATAACCGTACATTTTCTTGTGGTTTGACTTAATCTCACCATGCTTTTTTGCATCCTGTGATCTTCCAATTGTTGTGAATCAAACACCCAGATTGGCAGAAATCCTGTGTTTTTAAATTCTCTGTTTTGCATGTGCATTCCAATGCTATTCCTGTCTATTTCCTATCCCTGCATTGTTAGAATCCTCAAATTCAAACAAGCCCTTACTCAATTACTTCTGTTACAGATATGTGTCAAAGAAAACCTTGTGTGGTTTGTCCTGCTCCTGCGGCGCTGTGTTCCACCCCAGCTCGGCTGCTCCTACGACGGAAGGGTTCACCACAGCAGGGATCCACTCTCCAGACTGTCTTTCGCCGCCTTAGATCTTCTTCCCTGCCGCCGGCAGCCATGGCAATTGCATTACCATCATCAACTGAGCAGACGACCTTGAGGACTACATGGGTCTGCAAGAGAGGTCACACTCTTCTGTGTCTGCTTACGTTATGCGTCGCTTAATATGATGACATGCTACATTATCGTCGTGTTCACCTATTAGACTCCGAGTCAGGTCCAAACTAATGCTGAAACTTGAGTTTTTAAATGGTTGTGGGGTACATATTGGGGCAACAATCAGTACTATCTGTCTACTATCTGGTTAATCTCCGGTGTCTACTATGAGTTTCATGTTGGGTGCAAACAAACATTAAAGGAGCCATTATCTGTATTTTTTAACTAAAGCTATTATCTGCCTGCTATCATTGGTTTTGGGTCTATCCACAGTTTGCTACCATCACTCTGGATTTGTGCATGCACTCCTTATATAATCTCACTATGTTTTATTCCTATGCATGCCAGTTATTGTACACAATGGAACTGATCATGTAGAGCAAAAGAGACGAGCCTTGCGTGGCAATAAAATTTCATGTAGACGTCGTTCCATGGTGGGCGCAAAGGCAGCCCCCCCTCCACCCATTTTGGATCGTAATCAAGAGGAAGATAACTGTTCTGAGGGGGATTCAGAAGGAGAAGACCACTCCTATTTACCCCATGAGGTCTTCGCTCTAACTTGGCATGCTGATGTTGGTAATATCATGCATATGGTGCCTTGTATTGCTTACTGTATACATTAAAGATGTCATCTTCTTAGTTTAGACATGCTTTGTGTCAATGCCATCTGTTTAGTTTCTTTATCGTATATGTGAATCATGCAATGCCATCTTGTCTAGCCAGGCATCATATATGTGAATTTTGCAATGCCACCCTGGTTAGCCAGTCATCTTATATGTGAATTATATCATGCCATAAATTTTTTATTACGTGTTAAATTTGTCAACTATTTTAGTACATTCAATTACTCTTCCTGTGCATCAGCCATTCGGCACGGTCATGGAAAAATCTGGAGTGGAAACAAGGTCTTCAGAGCAGACAATGCTATCTGACGAAGCGCATGTCTTGCTGGTTACCGATAGCTCCTCAGAGGAGGATTCAGAGACAGATGACCTGTCATATTTCCCCCCCGAGGTGCATGCCCTAACTTAGCAGGGTTATGTTGCTCATATCGTGCATATGGTATCTTGCATTGCTATGTCATTTGCTTAGTTTAGACATGCTTTGTGTGAATGCCACCTGTTTAGTGTCTAATTACCATATATCTGAATTATGCAATGCCATCTTGTTGCAAGACATTATATATGTGAATTATGCAATGTTATCTTGTTGCAAGGCATTATGTATGTGAATTATGCAATGCCATGCTGTTTAGGCAAGTGTCATATATGTGAATTATATCATGCCGTCCTTTTTTTGTATTTCTCATTGCTTTTGTCGACAATGTTTGTATATTCAACTGCTCTTCCTGTGCATCAGCCATTTGAATTGGTGATGGAGAAATCTGGAGTGAAAACAAGGTCTTCAGAGTAGACAATGCTACCTGCTGAAGTAGATATCTTGCTGGTTACAGATAGCTCTTTAGAGGAGGATTCAGAGGCAGATGACCAGTCCTATTATCCCCCTGAGGTGTATGCTCAAACTTGGCAGGGTTATATTACTCATATAATGCATATGTTGTATTGCAATGCTTAGTTTTTACATCATATACACAATATTGAATGCCATCTCCTTAGTTGACACATCATATATGCGATTGCCCTCTGCTCACTTCCTTAGTATATAAATCATATATTTGAATTATGTCATGCCATGATGTTTACATAAACAGCATGTATCTGAATTATGGCATGCCAACCCATTTTCTAAAGACATAATATAGTTATATCATCTCATCCTATTAACATAGTCATCATATTTTAAATTATGTCATTCTATCCGTGAATTATATCATGCCATCATGTTTCCATCGACGGCATGTTTGTGATTTATGGCATGCCAACCACTTTAATAGACACATCATATAGTTATATCATGTCATCCTGTTTACATAGTCATCATATTTTGAAGTATGTCATTCTATCCTGTTTAGTTAGCCATCATACATGTGAAATTGTGTCATGCTATCCTGTTTAATTAGCCATCATATATGTGAAATTATGTCCTGCTATTCTGTTTGCTTAGACAACATAAATGTGAATTATTTCATGCCCTGTTTTCTTCCCTACTATCCATTGCACCTGTCTATCTTACAATTTCTGTACATTCAATTACTTTTCTTGTTTATCAGCCATTTCAATTGGAGGGAGTGATGGCGGTATCTGTGGGAGTAAAAACACGGTCTTCAGAAAAGATCGTGCTACCTGTCGATGCAGATAGAACCACGGTTGTACTTTCCCAAGAACCAGCCCCACCACACATAACCCACACTCATGCAGATTGTACCCCTACCCAGTTGGACAGAGAACCAGCTACACCCCTTCTAACCCCAACCCCAGCAGATAGACACCTAGTTCCCGTTGACACAACACCGTCTCCACCACAGAGCACCCAAACACGAGCAGTTAGTAAGGCAACTGCAGTGCCCAAATCACGAGGACCACCACTCCGAACCCGAAGTCAACGCTTAAAGAAGAAGAAGAATTGTTCTCAGGTCAGGTTCCGTAGCTATGCTTCATACTACTTTGGTCTTGCATCACTGTATTTACTGATACCAACTAATTTCAAATTTGAAGGATGCAATTGAAACTCCAATGGCGCAACAGGTATGTTTTAAACCTGTTTCTTCAACGTGTTTGGCTGCTTGCTGTTGTAACTTGCTCTATGTTGATTTCAGTTTCAATTGAATAAACAGTTATGTTCTCATGCCATGCACACTACAAGTGTTGTTATTGCTGTGTAGTTTCCCACACTTATATTCTGTCCATGCTGCTTTGTCTTAAATAGATATGATTCAAACTGTATCTATCTTGATTTGGCAACATAAACTAGAATGATATAGACCATACAGTGACCATACTACATAGATATATGTTTGTTTCATGCTGTTATCCTGTCCACCTTACTACTGAACTAGTTTACCAAAATGAGTTTCATATACTACATTGTAAACCTGAGATGTGTTTGTTTGTTTCTCTTTTAGAACGCGGATAAAATATTGGAGAAGAGTACCCTGTTATGCAATGGTAAAGGAAGTAATGCAGATAAGGTTAAAGATAGTGAGACATCCCTGTTGGTCTCCAAGAAAGCTGATACAAACTATATTGAAGACACTGAGACAACCCCAAAGTCCTGTCTTGATGTAGTGTTCGAGTTACTGGCTACCACTGCTGGCACCAACTCTTCGAACTCGTTGCCTGAATCAGTTCGGCTTCTTGAGTCTCAACTTCAAGTTGAAAGACATCGATCAGATGTTATGCGACAGGAAGCCGAAGGGCTGAGGAAGTCCCTGCAGAATTCAGATGCATACTTTCTGGTGCAACAGCAAGCGCTGGAGGACTTAAGCGCCAAACAAGAGAAAGTTAATAAGCTTTCTAAGCATCTTACCAGCATTATGGGTACCCAGGATATTGTTTCTTGAGCTCTTCTGAAGTGGTTCCAGTTCTGGACTTGTTTTGCTGCGTCGTTTATATGCTGATGTGTTCCCTATATTTGCACTGGTGGCGAACTTTGATGCCCAGTGGATGTAATATGTGTAATAGCCGTGATAGCCTAGTGTAAGTTGCTTGCTTATTTATTTCCTTGTTGTCTTGTTTATTTGTTTGCTTGTAGTCAGTGCAGTTCTTTTTCTGCGGTTTGCTAGTGGCTGCAATAACCTATTTTTTAAAACTAGGCCACAATAACCATGGGCTAATATTTACTGTAGTGACACTGGGCCTCCTACGGGCCGTAGAAACAGTGGGCCTTCTATGGGCCGTAGAAACAATGGGCCTTCTACGGGCCGTATCATCAATGGGCCTTTTACGGGCCGTATGATCGATTGGCCAAACATGGGCCAAACAGCCCGCATTCTGGCCGTAAACGGGCTAGAGTTGGAATCGTCCGTTCATGGGCCGACCATAACGGGCCATCGTTAATAGGCCGTATTTGATGACGCTATGAAAACGGCCCAACGTATTAACGGACCACAAACGGGCCGACTGTAACGACAGGCTGAATTTGGCCCACAAGCAGAAAATGACAGTAACGGGCCGTAAGTATACGAATGCTGGAAAATAGCCCAAGAATAAATGGGCTCTGAGAAGGCCGAAAGATAACATGGGCTGGAAACGGCCCAATGGAATAACGGGCCGTTAATGGGTATAAAGTGATCCACTGTTCATTACGGGCTAGTTTCACCACGGGTCGTTAATGGGTGTAAAGTAATACACTGTTCATTATGGGCCAGTTTCAGCACGGGCCGTTAATAGGCCAAGAGTTACATAGGGCCTCATATGGGCCGAAAGACGTCATGGGCCATACATGGGCCAGAAGTGAAAACGGGCTGGAATCATATTGGATGGCCCAGATGACGCTACTGGGCCTAATTCGAATAGGGCGTAACGGGCCTTGGGTTAGCGGGCTGTAAATGGGCTATATGCGAACATGCCGTTAACAGGCTTTCCATGGGCCGGCCCGCCAGCTTTTGACCAAGTCAAAGGGGCCGGCCTTTTCACAGGAATGGGCCACTGTTGCGCCATGCCACGTGTCGACGTATCATAGGCGCCTTCTGTTCAATGAGTGGATGACATCTGTCCCAGCGATGAGCCGACACGTGTTTCCTCCAGCCAATGATGATTTTACACGTGGAAAATCCCCATTGGTCGGGGCTGTTAACGGGTTATCGGATCCAAAACCCGACCCGATAGCTTAACGGCGTTCCATTACGGTGGATGCCATGTGTCGGTCACCGTTGACGAAAGCACTTCTGTCACGCGTGATTTATCATCATGGAAGTGGACACTTCCGTGATGATAATTTTGGTAATGTCATGGAACACTTCTACGACAGCACAGGTATGACTATCTTGATTCTGTCATAAATTTGTCATGGATGTACATGCATGACAAAAAATGCGACCTACTGTGACAAACACGTATCATCACAGAAGTGTATTTTTTTTGTAGTGATGGAGGACGGGGGTGCTTAGATTGGGATGCTGAAGCTGGCTCTTTCAGTCCCTATCTTCCCCCCTGATGTTTCTGTGGTGGCATTTGGGTTGTAATCCAAACTTGGTCGAGCTGGTGCTCTGTCCCCCTACCTACCTAGCTTATGTGGCGAATTTGTCTCCTGCTAGTACTCGGTCCGTTCTAGTAGTAGTTGCATAACTGCCCATTTACACTGAGATGTTGTCGGATAATCGTTCTCTATCACTACTGCAGGATGCTGCTAACTCGACACTACGATCAGAGACCCTTCGAGAAACTGTGTGCAATGCAATAATAGCAAACGGTGCTGTATGAAAACCGTCAGAAATGTATAAAACGTTTGCGATGACGGATGCATCAAACACGGTTTAGGTTTTAGTTATGTGTGCGATGAAGGGTATACGGTTCAGTTCAATTAAGTGTTTGCGATGAGGAGGAACAAAATAAACGGGCAGCCAGATGAAGGCGTGTGCGATACACAGCATACGGTTCACTCGGATGAACTGTTTGTGATTAGGCAACACAAAAGAAACGTTCAGCCAGATCAAGGTGTGTGCGATATACGGCATGCGGTTCACTCGGATGAACTGTTTGCGTTGAGACATGAGCACAAAAACGGCTCAACTTAACAAGATGTGTGTGATACGCGGCGAACAGGTCTGTAATCAGAAATGTGTGTGAAGACCGATAATAACACAGACGGTTGCTGCTAATAAGACGTGTGTGTTGTGCGATGGGATTGCATACAGAACAACAACATATATATATATACACACACTTATAAGGACATGCTTGCATAACCAAATTAAACATCCACTTACATAGGTGGCTACTACAACCATGGCATTTGCACACACCAAAGTAAAATATTACATGCATAATTACATAGGTGGCTACTACACACATGACATTTCCACACACACCAATAAAGTAAACTATATATTACATGCATGATTAACTAGCATAAACGATCATCTGATCATCATCTACTTCTTATGACGCTTCCTCTTCTTGTGGCTCAATCCGGGCTCGTCGATTTGGGTAACGAGGCACTTCCTCATGTCAACGATCCGCCTGTGCATCTCGTAGCATGTGTACACACTCTTGGCCGCAAACCTGAGGTGAGGTTCATCCAGTTGCCGCATCCAGGTCCCGTGCCAGGATACGGGACTTGTTCTCTGGGCATCCTACTTCATCTTTTCGTAGTAGGGGCTGATGATGGCTGAGGTGAATTCAACCAGGGAGTCCTTCGTGCTGCCCCAGACCGTGTAGTGGTCACGGATTTCGACAAGGTTCTTGCAGGCCAAGCCCGTAACACTGAGCGCTTTTACATCGTTGGGCAACGGCAACCTTCTGATTTATGCCGGGACGACCGGCAGTGTACTGCAGGTCGATGCCGACCACCTTGTACTTGTCTCCAGCAAGCAACTGCTCAACGCTGTTGATGAAGTCGTCCACCACGGCTGGGTCGATGGTGTACACCACCGAGAGATCTGTCTCCCTCGCGTGGGTCTCCACTCTATGCTCGCCGAACTCCATTGGAGCGCTGCCGGACATCCCCTCTCTATGTGTCGTCGTGGGTGTGCTTGTTGTGTTGTGGGGCGCAATCGAAAGGTTGAAGAGACTAAGGTTATAATGAACACGGGAATTAAAGGGGAAGCCGGACGGCCAGGAATATCGGCAGGCCCTGATGGCAGTTCTAATTTGCAGCGCGAAACTCCATCTTGCCGCACGTAACTGCATCGCGTGGCAACGTGCGCGGCGCAACCGCATGCATAAGGGGCCCCGACATGATCGTGTGCATGCCCAACCTCTGGCAGAGCACGCGCAGAGGGACGCGAGCAGAGCGCTCCGTGGTTGCCTCAAGGAAAAGCTGTCCACAAGCCGAGCACGCCGACGGACGCGAGCAGAGCGCGCCAAAGGACGCGACAGAGCACCGCGGCGCCTAACGGTGAGCATAGCGCGCTGCGGCGCCTAACGGCAAGCAGAGCTTGCCGAGGGACGCGAGCAAAGGATGGCACAGTGATACGTGGCAAATAAGACGAACTGTGCGAGCAATGTCGGAGACATCAAGCCGAATTAGATTAGAGTTGCGTGTGCGATACGTGGCAGACAGTTGATCCATTAGAGCTGTTTGTGATGGAATAAGCTGTGTGTGTTGCGGGCAAACGCTTGCTGGTGTATAACCGTAAATTTAACCAAAAAAGTGTTAATGCATGTTACAAAAATTGTATAGCTGGAAACTATGTTCAAATACGACTCCAACGATATAATCTATGGCGACATGCATTCGTAATTTATTAGTTTAGTCTTACTTATAAACCCGGACGGGGGTATAGTAGGTAATTAAATCGTGAACGCTTTTTTATTAACTGTATGTGTACGTGTCCTCTCGTCCTCCTCTCGCACGTCTTGTCACCCCGCTGCCGCAGACGGCTTACAGCGCAAGCTTCCGCAGCACGCGGGGGCGTTCTTTTGGCCAAACGGTGGCGCCAATGAATCGTCGGTGAGCCCGTTCCCACGCAACCTCGCAGGTTCCCGCGCAAGCTTTCGGCCCAACTCGGTGAAATCCCCCAAAATCCCAATGCTTACCGGCCTGCTATAAAAACCCTCACGGCCGGCGATTCCTGCGTCGCATTTTCCCCTCCCTCCCTGTAGCTTATCTCGTCTGCTTCTCCCACAATCGCAAATGGCACCAGTCCATCGTTGTCGCTCAGGCACTCCGCCGTCATCAGAGGACAGCTCCAGCTGGGAAGGTACACCGCGGCGGCGGCGCAATCCCCGGCGTACTGTAGTGCGCGTGGCGTCCCTGTTGGGTGTGCGCGGAACGCCCATCACACGCTCCGCCGCCGCTGCCCGTCGGCAGCTGTTGCCGGCCGCCGTTGCCGCCACACCACCGTCGAAAGCCAAGGCCATCTCCTGCTCCGCCACCGCGGCCCGAAGGCGGGAGGTGGCCATCCTGGCCGCCACCCCACTGCCGGCCACCGTGGCCATCACCCGCTCCGCCACCGTGGACCAAAGGTAGGCGGTGGTGGTCGTGGCCGCCACCCCATCATCGTCGACCGCCGGGATCATCACCCGCTCCACCACCGCCGCCCGAAGGAGGGAGGCGGAGGTGGAGGCCCGCACGTGCGTCAGCGTCCTTGCGTGCTACATCGAGTTCCTACGGGAGGAAGAGGAGCGCCTCGTTGAGCACGCAAAGAGCCTTACCCCAGTCGTGTCCGCAGCACACGCCAACGCAGAGGGGAGGAATCAGGAGGTCTACGAGCAGTCCGGCTGCTTCTAGAGGGATCATCTGGAGCGGCAGTGGGCGTTCGAGCTGGCGAGCGTCACTGAATGTGCAGCAGCGGCAGGCACGGTATTGCATTTGTCCCACTCATCGGTAGGCTCCTCCTCCTCCTCTGCCTCTTACTAAGCGCGCTCGGCAGGGGAGAGGCTGCCGGAAGTAGCAAAAAGCCCCTCCGTGGTAGTAGTAGTATTTAGGGCTATTTTGTTCAGTTCATCTGACTATAGATGTGTGGTCGAACTGTACAACGTACTTAAAAATAGCTAGTATATATAGTTGAACTAGCTATTTCAGTACGTGGTTGGCAACAATTGGGGAGAAGTTTGGTCGGTTCAGCTGTCGAGTTGAACTATTTGTATAAATTAAGAATGACTGCCTAATTGTGACGCCCGGATAGTTAAGCTACAGTGAAACTCTGCTAATGGTGCCACGTCACCACGATTACTGTCGCTAATCTCGCGTTAGTTCAGAACCGATCCAAATTCAAGTTTGAATTAAAGTCAAAACAATTAAAGTTTTCAAAAGTCAAAACTAAATTTTTCCTAATGTGTCAAATAATCCATAATAAATGTTGGTGAAGAAATCATCTTTTAATAAAATACTTAAATGCACTAAATAAACTAAAACAGCGATAAAACAATTATCTAAAATGCTTTTAAAATAATAAGCAAATGCAAAATACTTTATTTGAAGTGCCAAAATATTTGGGGCTGTGACCTATTTAATAACACCAAATTAGTTGTCGCTTTTAAATTTTATAAAGCTGAAAGTAAAAGAAACTAGAAATAAAATAGAAAAGAAAATAAATAAGAAAAGTGAAAAGAAAAGCAATCATCCCCACACTGGGCTTCGGCCCAGCAGCCCACCGGCCCAACTGGGCCATGACCCACCAGGCCGGCCCCAAACCGGCCAGCCAACGCCCATGCCCCCATTAACCCCCGAAACCCTAACCCCCACTCCCACTCAGTCCACTTTCCCCCACTCACGCCCCCACTCTCCCTCTCCCCCGATCCAATCGGGATCGGGCTCGCCGCCGCCCGCCATTGCCCAGGGAACCCCATCGCCAGCCGGCGCAAGCCCCGCCCCTCTCAGACTCCGCCGCTCCCCTCCTCTCCCTCGAGCGGCATCGCCTGAAACCGCGGCCTTGCCTAGTCACTGACCCCGTCGCCCCCGACGCCCGTCGCCACCGCCACGACGCGCCGTGCGCCGCCGCCTCACCCTCGTCCGGCGCCACCCGGATCGCCGCCTCGCCGAAGGCCACGACGCCGGAGCTCCCTCGCCGGCCTGCTTCCTCTCCCCCACCGGACTGCCTCCTCTTCGCCGCCTCGTCTGCGACTCCCCCCTCGACCCCCACTGCCCCGTGCCCTGCAACCCCTCGTGAGGCCCCCTCCTTCTCCTCTGTCTCGCTCCGCCGCCCGCCGGCGCCCTCTGCGGCTGCTGCTGCCGCCCCACGGCCGTCACGCTCGTCGCCGCCCCTGGCCTCACTGTCCCGCGGCGCCCGTTGTCGCCTGCGCGTCCGGTCGCCGTGCCTCGCCGTCCGCCCCGCTCTGTCGCCCCCTTGCTGCGCTGCTCCGGCTGTCGCCGTGGCCGGCGGCCCCTTGTTGGCCTCGGGCCTCCAAGCGGGCGCACGTTCCACCCGCGCCCGTAACCGCACCCCCAGTGCCCGTTAAGGCCCCTGGCCCAATGACAACCGGGGCCCACCCCTGGAACGAATTATATAAAAAAGAAATATAAAAACATAAATAAATAAATAAATAACTAATTAATTAATGAATTAATTAAGTTAATTAATCATGTTTAATTAATCTAATTAACTAGTTAGTTTAATTAAATAGTAATTAGATTAGTTAAACCCTAATTAGACTAAACAGTCAATGACGAACGGGACCCACACGTCAGTTGACCAGTCAACTCCCCTGTTGAATGCTGACGTCATGCTGACGTCAGCATGCACTATTCTGGATAATGTTGAATTAAATTAATTAAATAAATTCTAAAAATGATTAAATCTTTAGAAAATCATATAAAATAATCCGTAACTCGGATGAAAATACTTTCTACATGAAAGTTGCTCAAAACGATGAGACGAATCCGAATACGCAGCCCGTTCGTCCGCCACACATCCCTAACCTATCAAACTCGCAACTTTCCCCCTCCGGTTCATCTGTCCGAAAACGCGAAACACCGGGAATACTTTCCCGGATGTTTTCCCCCTTCGCCGGTATCACCTACTACCGCGATTGGGCACACCTAGCATCACGCTTTGTCATGTCATGCATCGCCATGCATTTGTTTGCATTGTATTTATTGTTTCTACCCCCTCTTCTCTGGCTAGACACCGAGACCGACGCCGCTGCTACCCAGTACGACTACGGTGTTGACGACCCCTCCTTCTCGGCTGAGCTTCCAGGCAAGCCCCCCCTTGATCACCAGATATCGCCTATTCCTTCTCTCTACTGCTTGCATTAGAGTAGTGTAGCATGTTACTGCTTTCGGTTAATCCTATTCTAATGCATAGCCTGTCATTGTTGCTACAGTTGTTACCCTTACCTGCAATCCTAAATGCTTAGTATAGGATGCTAGTATTCCATCAGTGGCCCTACATTCTTGTCCGTCTGCCATGCTATACTACTGGGCCGTGACCACTTGGGAGGTGATCACGGGCATATGCTATATACTTTATACCGTTACATTACTTATGATACTGTTCGGAGATGGGGGCTGAAGGGGCAGGTGGCTCCATCCCGGTAGAGGTGGGCTTGGGTTCCCGACGGCCCCCGACTGTTACTTTGTAGCGGAGCGACAGGGCAGGTTGAGACCACCTAGGAGAGAGGTGGGCCTGGCCCTGGTCGGTGTTCGCTGATACTTCAATTACCACGCTTAACGAGATCTTGGTATTTGATCTGAGTCTGGCCACTGGCCTATACGCACTAACCAACTACGCGGGAACATTTATGGGCACTCGACGTCGTGGTATCAGCCGAAGCCTTCGTGACGTCAGTGACTGAGCGGCGCGCGCCGGATTGGAACGTAAGCCTGCTCTTGTATTAAGGGGGCTAGTTCTGCTTTCGGCCGCCCTCGCAACGTGCAGGTGTGCAATGGGCGATGGGCCCAGACCCCTGCGCCATAGGATTTAGACCGGCGTGCTGACCTCTCTGTTGTGCCTAGGTAGGGCTGCGACGTGTTGATCTTCCGCGGCCGGGCATGACCCAGGAAAGTGTGTCCGGCCAAATGGGATCGAGCGTGTTGGGTTATGTGGTGCACCCCTGCAGGGAAGTTTATCTATTCGAATAGCCGTGTCCCTCGGTAAAAGGATGACCCGGAGTTGTACCTTGACCTTATGACAACTAGAGCCGGATACTTAATAAAACACACCCTTCCAAGTGCCAGATACAACCCGGTGATCGCTCTCTAGCAGGGCGACGAGGAGAGGATCGCCGGGTAGGTTTATGCTATGCGATGATACTTGGTGAACTTACCATCTACTCTCTTCCACATGCTGCAAGATGGAGGCTGCCAGAAGCGTAGTCTTCGACATGACTAGCTATACCCCTCTTATTCCGGCATTCTGTAGTTCAGTCCACCGATATTGCCCCTTTACACAAATACCCATGCATATGTAGTGTAGATCCTTGCTTGCGAGTACTTTGGATGAGTACTCACGGTTGCTTTTCTCCCTCTTTTCCCCCTTTCCATTCTACCTGGTTGTCGCAACCAGATGCTGGAGCCCAGGAGCTAGACGCCACCGTTGACGATGACTCCTATTACACCGGAGGTGCCTACTACTACGTGCAGGCCGCTGACGACGACCAGGAGTAGTTTAGGAGGATCCCAGGCAGGAGGCCTGCGCCTCTTTCGATCTGTATCCCAGTTTGTGCTAGCCATCTTATGGCAACTTGTTTACTTATGTTTGTACTCAGATATTGTTGCTTCCGCTGACTCGTCTATGACCGAGCACTTGTATTCGAGCCCTCGAGGCCCCTGGCTTGTATTATGATGCTTGTATGACTTATTTTATTTTTAGAGTTGTGTTGTGATATCTTCCCGTGAGTCCCTGATCTTGATCGTACACATTTGCGTGTATGATTAGTGTACGATTGAATCAGGGCCGTCATACTAATCTATGAATGAAATCTATGCTTAAATACTGAATTTTAGTTCCAAAAATTACATAGTGCTAATGATTTCTAGCTGCATATTTTGACAAATCGCAGTGTTACAAGGATTGACAAATGGCAACGTTACTAGATCAACAAATGTAAATCTTTCCAGTTTGACAAATGGCAACATACCCAATATGACAGATGAAAATCTTACCAAATTGTTTGTATGTGGTTGCACACGGGTCATCCAAAACAACCGTTTGCGTTGAAGGGATGCACAAATCCCGCGCTGCTCTCACTTTGCATATGGGTGTTCTATCTAAATCGTTTGCGATTAAGAGCTGCAGAAATCCTGCTTGGCACATTTTCTCTTGGCTTCCTGGGGAAGCTGTCGGTTTGCATATGGGTGTTCTAACTAAAATGTTTGCCATGAGTGTTTTATATTTAAAAAGCGAATTAAACTGCGGCTTGGGCACCATTAATGGAGAGCATGCGAGCAAGGCGGGCAGCCATGGAAGTCAAAGGGCTCGCTTCCCAGTGAGCCTGCTCAGCGTACAGCTCCCACGCTTCCCGGTGAGCCAATGCACTCGAGGACAGCTTGCACGCCTCTTGGTCAGCCTGCGCACCGGACGGCGCTCGCACGCCTCCCGTTCAGTCAAGGTCAAGCAGCTGTCCGCACGGCACCTCCTACAGCCATTAAAACAGGGACACGTGGCGTCACGTGAATGATTAACAGAATTTTGGATTTACTAGAATTTAAAACCAGGCATCTCAATGTTTTGCCGGCAATCAACGGTGCCCTCGTGTTTGAAATTCATTCCCATTTCTTGCATGGGACCTAAGCATGCACCCAAGGACACAAATTTGATTTTTCCACCAATTTATATGCATTGGAGCATGTGCATGTAGTTCAAATTTGAATTATGCACATAAATGCATTGAAAACTCAGTTAATGCATGAAAATGTCCAAACGAACCCCGAAAAATCTCAAAAATTCACACAACACTCCTGTTGTTCTATGTTGACACGAGAAAAAAATTGAAAGCAATAAGAGGCAATGGATATCGTTTCGTCCCCAAAGGTGGGACGTTCCCTACCGAAAACCATCATGCTTGTTGTGGGAAGCTCCGGTTTGTGAGAAGCATATACCCAAACCTGCCCCAAATGGGACAAAATTTGTACCACGACATGTTGATGCCGCCACATGATAGCATGCCAAGTTTCATGAATTTCAGACGAGTTTTGGATTTACTAGAACGTAAAAACCAGGCATCTCAATGTTTTGCCGGCAATCAACGGTGCCCTGGTGTTTCAAATTCATTCCCATTTCCTGCATGGGACCTAAGCATGCACCCAAGGACACATATTTGATTTTTCAACCAATTTATATGCACCGGAGGATGTGCATGTAGTTCAAATTTGAATTATGCACATAAATGCATTGAAAACACAGTTAATGCATAAAAATGTCCAAACGAACCCTGAAAAATCTCAAAAATTCACAAAACACTCCTATTGTTCTATCTTGACATGAGAAAAAAATTTGAAAGCAATAAGAGGCAATGGATATTGTTTCGTCCCCAAAGGTGGGACGTTCCCTACCGAAAACCATCATGCTTGTTTTGAGAAGCTCCAGTTTGTGAGAAGCATATACCCAAACCTACCCCAAATGGGATAAAATTTGTACCACGGCATGTTGATGTCGTTCCATGATAGCATGCCAAGTTTCATGAATTTCAGACAATTTTTGGTTTACTATAATTTAAAAACCAGGCATCTCAATGTTTTGCCGGCAATCAACAATGCCCTGGTGTTTGAAACTCATTCCCATTTCTTGCATGGGACCTAAGCATGCACCCAAGGACACAGATTTGATTTTTCAACCAATTTATATACACTGGAGCATGTGCATGTAGTTCAAATTTGAATTATGCACATAAATGCATTGAAAACTCAGTTAATGCATAAAAATGTCCAAACAAACCCCGAAAAATCTCAAAAATTCACACAACACTCCTGTTGTTCTATGTTGACACGAGAAATTTTTTTGAAAGCAATAAGAGGCAATGGACATCGTTCCGTCCCCAAAGGTGGGACGTTCTCTACCGAAAACCATCATGCTTGTTGTGAGAAGCTCCGTTTGTGAGAAGCATATACCCAAACCTGCCCCAAATGGGACAAAATTTGTACCACGGCATGTTGATGCCGCTCCATGATAGCATGCCAAGTTTCATGAATTTCAGACGAGTTTTGGATTTAGAATTTAAAAACCAGGCATCTTAATGTTTCGCCGGCAATCAACGGTGCCCTGGTGTTTGAAATTCATTCCCATTTCTTGCATGGGACCTAAGCATGCACCGAAGGACACAGATTTGATTTTTTAACCAATTTATATGCACTGGAGCATGTGCCTGTAGTTCAAATTTGAATTATGCACATAAATGCATTGAAAACTCAGTTAATGCATTAAAATGTCCAAACGAACCCCAAAAAAACTCAAAATTTCACACAACACTCCTGTTGTTCTATGTTGACACAAGAAAAAAAATTGAAAGCAATAAGAGGCAATCGATATTGTTTCGTCCCCGAAGGTGGGACGTTCCCTACCGAAAACTATAATGCTTGTTGTGAGAAGCTCCAGTTTGTGAGAAGCATGTACCCAAACCTGCCCCAAATGGGACAAAATTTGCACCACGGCATGTTGATGCCGCTCCATGATAGCATGCCAAGTTTCATGAATTTCAGACGTGTTTTGGATTTACTAGAATTTAAAAACCAGGCATCTCCATGTCTTGCCGGCAATCAACGGTGCCCTAGTGTTTGAAATTCATTTCCATTTCTTGCATGGGACCGAAGCATGCACCCAAGGACACATATTTGATTTTTCAACCAATTTATATACACTGGAGCATGTGCATGTAGTTCAAATTTGAATTATGCACATAAATGCATTGAAAACTCAGTTAATGCATAAAAATGTCCAAACGAACCCTGAAATTTTCCAAAATTGAACACAACACTCTTGTTGTTCTATGTTGACACTCGATTTTTTTTGAAAGAAATAAGAGGCAACGGATATCGTTTCGTCCCCAAAGGTGGCACGTTCCCTACCGAAACCATCACGCTTGTTGTGAGAAGCTCTGGTTTGTGAGAAGCTTATACCCGAACCTTCCCCAAATGGGACAAAAATTTTACCACGGCTTGTCGATGCCGCTACATGATAGCATGCCAAGTTTCATGAATTTCAGACGAGTTTTGGATTCACTAGAATTTAAAAACCAGGTATCTCAATGTTTGCGGCCGAGTGACGGTGGCAGGGTGTTTGAAATTCATTCCCATTTCTTGCATGGGACCTAAGCATGCAACCAAGGACACATATTTGATTTATCAATAAGTTTATATGCACTGGAGCATGTGCATGTAGTTCAAATTTGAATTATGCGCATAAAATGCCTGGAAAACCAAGTGAATGTATAAAAATGTACAAACAAACCCTGAATAATTCCAATTTTTTTGACGACACACCTATAGTTGCATGTTCACTGCAGATAAAAGTTCTAACAATTCAAACATCATCCTTTGTAGCTGTGACCCCATTACGTAATTCAAATGATCAAGACGATAAATCAAATAGATCGCACATAGTTTATTATCACCAACCATGTGAGATGCAACACAAAATATCATGGAGCACCGTCTGAATAAGGGATCGTGTCTGATGACACTTTGCGTGCCAGTTTTTTGGCTGAAGCGATTCCAAATTTTCGGCTTCCGCGGAAATATCTACCTCCCCGCCCCTCCCCCTTACCAAAAGCCACATTTCCCCTCTTTCCGCCTTCCTTTCCAAGTTGAAGCCTTCACTCCTTGCTTACAGCGCCGCCGCCTCCTCGCCGGTGACCCTCCTTCATGCTCCTCGGCCTCGCCTATCCAGGCAGGTAATCCACACCCGACCCCCATCCTCCTCCTCCTTCCACATCCCACATGCCCCTACCACCGGCGCGAGCGCGACACCTTCCACCCAAATCACCGACCCCTCCACCAAATAAGCACCGGCCTAAGCCATGGTGCACGCAGTATAGTCAGGGCCTCAAGAGCATTTGGCAGCGGAGAAGCAAATCGCGGCCGCATGCGCGGATGGGGTCGCGATGGTTGCCATTTTGCCGACCACCAGATCTTGGAGGAGCACCTCGCCGTCGAGGCCACCGTTGATGCCTCGCGCACCGACGCCGCAACACGGTTGGCTGCTTTAAATGACAGTTCATGGCATTTTCTCGAGGCCATCGTTTGCTAGCTACTGCCTTTCCTTAAAAAATTCTAGTGAATTGTGCTATCTACTTTTACCATGCAATCTTTTGCTATAGTGTATATGTTCTATATGTCGTGCAATGTGGTGTTCAATTAACTGCTTGGTTCAATTCTGCAAATGTGATGTTCAATTCTTCAGGGTGCAATATTTCCAAGTTGTTAAGCATGCTTGGTTTGGTTAACTGTCTGATCTTCTATTAGGAGTAAAGTATATTATTCAATTGGTGTTTAGTTAACTGCTTGGTTCATTTGATGTGGCTTGGTTCACTTGTTGTGGTGTTTAGTTAACTGCTTTGTTCAATTCTGCAATGTGATGTTCAATTGTTGTGGCTGCATTTTATTATTGTATACCATGTGAGGAATAAATCGAATTTGGCTATACTAAATACATGAGAAACAAATACAATTGCTATATTTCCAAGTTGTTAAGCATGCTTGGTTTGGTTAATTGTCTGATCTTCTATCAGGAGTATGTTCTATTGTGCAATGTGGTGCTCAGTTAACGTTTGGTTCATTTGTTGTGGTGTTCAGTTAACTGGTTGGTTCAATTCTACGATGCGATGTTCAATTGTTGTGGCTGCATTCTCTTATTGTATACCATGTGAGGAATAAATCGAATTTGGTTGTACTAAATACATGAGAAACAAATACAATTGCCATATTTCCAAGTTGTTAAGCATGCTTGGCTTGGTTAACTGTCTGATCTTCTATTAGGAGTATGTTATATTGCATTGTGGTGCTTAGTTAACGTTTGGTTCATTTGTTGTGGTGTTTAGTTAACTGCTTGGTTCAATTCTGCAGTGCGATGTTCAATTGCTGTGGGTGCATTCTGTTATTGTATACCATGTGAGGAATAAATCGAATTTCGCTGCACTTAATACATGAGAAATATATACAAGTGCTATATTTCCTAGTTCTTAATCATGCTTGGTTTGGATAAATGGGTTTTCCATGTGTCTTGAATTAATCTGATGGATCTGCAATGTGCTTATTTATCATCAACATATTTTACTGATAGCATGCGAACCCTTACTTAACCTGATGACTAACTACCTTATATGTGTTGCAGGGAAACAATGGGAAGCACTGAGGTTTACAATCGAGGTTATCACGTGCATGGTCCGTTGTCTAATAGCACATTATTGTGCAATTGCAGGAACCATTCTAATATTTAGGTTTTTAACAATTTGGTCTTGCACATGTAGGTCCTGCTGTCAGAGGTTTTGACCCACTGTTCGACCCATTTTGCATATGGGGAAATGAGTTGTCCATGAATATTAGTCAAGTCAAGAAACTCAGAAAGATTGTTAGGATAAGGAAATTAGCGACAAAAAATAACAAGATCTTTGTTTGCATAATGAAGAAGACATCAGTTCACTACAGGATGGTATTAACTATTATACCTTGCCTTTTTTATTCATTTTCCCTATTTCCAATATAGAGAAGATATTTATGCACATCCTTGTTTTCAGGCCTTTCCAAAGCAGTTCACTGATGATTACCTATCAAACCACCTGTATGGTCAGGAGGCGAGGAAGGTATTCATACAACACCCACGGTTCAATATTGAAGTGTTCCTGAAGAGGACAAAGGATGGACGGTCAATCATCCACAGGCACTGGCCTAAAGTTACAAAGACCTTCAACATCAATGAAGGGTCAATATTCGCCTTCTGCTTCAGCAGTTTTCCAGATGAGATACATCTATCTATGTACCGGCTATGATGCTAATTTCGAAAGGTTATAGATGTTGCATGTGAAACTTGGTCCTGGTGTAGTTGTGTAATGAGGTAGCTGAGTGCTGAAGCTATATGATGTTGTACTCTGATGTATTTCAATTATGAAAATGAAATATATTGTGTGCTTAATATGAAATGTTAATTAGATTAATAAATGTATTATGAATAATCGGATAATTAGCCCACTAGTGGCGAATTAGCCCGCCAATTGGGTTTTGCTATTTCAAACGGTTGTTGAAAAAATACCGTGGGCGATGAGCTCAGGCAGCACACACAGTTTCTAGGAATAAACCGTGTTGGATCAATGAACAATCGCACACGACTTTCTCTTGAAAACTGTTTGCGTTAGGCCACCTTGCGCAAACGTTTACCACATGAAAACTGTGTGTGATGGACAGCCTTTGCCGCACAGTTTCTTCCATGGACCCTGTGTGATATATTCAATAACGCAAGAGATTTAACGCGAAAAATTGTGTGTGATGTACCTGTGAACGGAAACGTTTTCCTTGGATCGACTATGTGGGATGTACATATGAACGGAAACATCTAGCGGGGACTGACTGTGTGGGATGTACTTGCGACCGGAAACAATTTCGCTGTATAATTGTATTTTTTAGCTCTACTATACGTATTTCCGTAATTGAGCGCTCGCCGGTCGCACACGACCTCATTTTGCCGAACGTGTGTGCCAGGAGGGCATATCCCTGACGGTTTCTGGGTCGTGTGGGAAGGACCCCCCTATCACCCACACTCACTTGGCGATGGTTCCAAATGCCGTCGCGGAAAGGGGTTAAAAACCGTTTTCTTAGGAGCTTGCTGTACTAGTGTATGGTTGAGTTTCTTTAATGAAATCAGAGGAACCCCCTCTTTTGATATATATATATATATAAAATCAGTGGCACTAGCGGTGCCAAAACATTGCCTCAAATTAATAGTGCCACTAGATTAAGGTGCAAAATAATAACATTACTGCTTAATCATGGCAGTGCCAAAACAATAGCACAAGAGCAGACTCAACATGCAAGAGCTTTGGAAAATGGTCGGACCAAAAAGGAACATACCTCGTGATGGGAACCATATGTGTAGTCAACGCCTTTGTAGAAGGGATGACACCAGCCACCAACATGGATGATTCAATTCATGGGACCTTTTTGTGCAGTTCACCTAAAATGAAGCAATGTCCCATGAGCTAGCAGCCTCTTCTTCACTAATTGCAATAAAATTGAGCAACATCAAGGTTTGTTGTGAAGCTCGTGGAATGTTCAACTATAATTTGGATATCATTTGTGCAGTTCAAGTAAGATCAAGCGTGAAATGTATATCTCCGTTTGCACAAAAAGGTGGAAAGGAGGGTGACTAACAAGTGATGAAACATACATCAAATGAAAAGAAGCATGTTCCTTATCTGAATGGCAATCCTACAAGGATAGTAGCAATTTCTAAAGCAGCAGCATTGCTATATATTAGTGTGGGCATTAGGATTAACTATGACAACTGTTAAATACTACATTACTTTAATGGTGCCATTGCTTCATTTTACCAGCAACATTACATTAACAGCTGCTTAAGAGTTGGTATTTGGGCACGGGAGAGTAGGCGGACCAGGATAGTTGCATTTCTAATGAAAAGAAGCAACTTATCTTAATGAGAAATTTAGTAGGACATGAAAAATAGTGCCATTGATTCATATTACTGGATGCATTACATTGAAAACAACATTGGTTTAATGTGTCCTTACTTTTAACAGTGCGACTGCTACATTTTACCACTGGCATTAACATAAGAGGGGCTCAGGGCAACAAACATAAGAACAGGATATCTGGGTTGGTCCCATTTTTGTTCGGTATAGCCACCTTATACTATTTGAGGCTAGCAAATCTAGTGCTGGACATACTTTGTTGAGTCCCCCAGTCCACACTTTCTTTCCTTTTTCAACCAATAGATCAGTTTATATTGAGTTTGTACCACGTTTCCCTTTATTTCCCTATTAGACCAACAGACCAGTTGGATAGCCAGTCTCTGCTACTTTTCGCTCCCCTTATTTCCTCTTTCGACCAAGTCCTAGATTCAGGTAACAAATCTTACCCCACCCCCTTTCTTCCCTGTTTGAACCAAGTAGTACTAGATTCGACTACATGAACTAGTTTTACCTCTTAACAGTAAAAATTTAGGTGGCTTTCAAACAGCCGATCGATCCTATCTATGAGATAAATGCATCGACGTCAGGAGCTGGGGAAGTAGAGCAAGGCCAGTTTCGAAGGAAGTTATACCTGAGGGTCGCCGGGATGTCGCTAGGTGGGCGGCGGGAGGCCGGATCTGCCCACACTACGGCAGCGAGGAAGAAGGGGTCGGAGGCCCTCCCTAGCAGGCGGCGTGGGAGAGAACGACAAGGCACGCTGATCGGGACTCGCCGGCAGTGGGTAAGAGCCGTCGCCGAGGACGACCGCGTGAACATTGCACCTTCTCACCTTTCCCAGCGGAGAGGATCCGGCTGGATCTGTGACCAGCAATGAGCAGAGAGAGAGTGTGGCCACCGCTGTCGTGTTTATATCTTGAGAGGACGAGACGATGTGAAGAGAGCAACACTAGCAAGCAAACGTGGAGGCTCCTGCCTATATAGTGGATTAGTTTTCTTTTATCTAGCGGAGCCAGTTTGACCTCATCAATGATTGTCGAGAAGTCTTCATGCACGTACCCCAGAGGCGCAGTTGTCGTCATTTTGATCTGAAGCACCGGATTAACATATCACACGAAAAAATGCCACATGACAAGAAACCATAACCTCACCGCCCCAAGGAGACAACATGAATCCCGACGGACAAACTAGACGAGGATCAAAGTTCAAATTAAAGATAAACTCATAGAAAAGGGGTCCATCGATAGATGTCCTAATTAACATAGCCGACTTGACCTAGATGGCAGCCGAGTAGTCTTCGTGCATGTGCCCCCAATGACCAGCGCCTTGGAGGAACTCAGTTGTTGCTGTTTAACCCTCGCAGTGATCTGAAGCACATGACACCTAATATTGCGAGATGACAAGAAACCTTTTTTTAGATTTCTCATCAGAACTACAGCCCTATACAACACAGCCTGCATGATATGTAGACGATAGCCAATCCAGTCGTCTGCTGGAGTCTAGTCACATGCATGGACGAACAGATCTTCCGTGTCATGCAGGGATCTTCCAGGCACCGACGTTTATACAAGGCCGCTCCAGTACTATCACTCGTCTCTCTCTTCTATTAACTCAGCCGACTTGCAGGGCCGGGGAGTGTGCCTATGGTCGGTTCTCAATTGCGGTCCCGCATGTGTGTGAAACGCAATATACTCAGCCGACTTGTGGGGCCGGGGAGTGTGCCAATGGTCGGTTCTCAATTGCGGTCCTACATGTGTGTGCAAACGCAGTATGACGTGCGTTCCATTCGGAGAGCGGCGTGCCAGACCGACCCATCGTCTCGGGTGCAATGCGAACACGACAGGCGTGATGTATACATGTGTACCACCGTTTTCTTGTGGCTTTTCTGCAAAGAGGCGAGAAGATGAGGGAGTAGGCTGCTGCAAACGTAGGGCTGTGTGATTTGACAGCTAGTTACTGCTGGACAGGTGGGGCCCTGTTATTTGACTTGCCATTATCATTTCCATGGTATACGACCAGCGTGAGTCTCCCGATTCCTGACCACCTCCATGGTATATTTGTGCCTCTCCCAATGCTCCACCATGTAGAGCATGGTTAATAGTATAGCCATCAGCTGGCTATATAAACATGTCATGTCATCAAAAGTTAGTATTATTTATTAGTCATACAATAGGGTTGGCTATATGGTTGTCTATAAGGTTACAACTTTTTCTCACTTTCTCTCTATCTCTCTCCTTGTATTAAATGCTTTTGTCTAGGAGCACGTGTAGAGGCTGGCTCTTGCATGGGAGCCCACTCCTCCACTTTTTCCTTGCCTCTCTCCTCCACATATGCAAAAATGCTATGTAAGCGGGCTTATAGCCCACTATTGTACTTTCTCATACAGGTGCTAAGCCTGCCACATAGGCATAAAGTCCGATGTGGCAAGCTAATTAAGAAGAGAGAGACTAGTTTGGTGACCCCAGGAAGAAACAGTGCTAAGCACGTGTACCTAGGTGAAAAGACAATTTTGAGTCTATAGCTAATTAAATGAAGCAAGCTTAGCAACAAAAAACTAAGCACCTATGCATAGGGGACTTGAGTTGCTAAGCCATTTAATGCCCGTAGAACCTCATCTAAGCACCATTTCATTGGAAGAGGTCACTCCTTGGCAAATGAAATAAATACTACGAAGAAAGAGATAGAGAGAAGTAAAAAAATACTCTTATAGCCAACCTTATAGCTAACCTTGTTGTATGAGTGATGAAGTGATGACTATGTATGACATGCCAACATCAGACAGCCTAACACACTTGGACGGAGGAAATAGTTTCATGCATGCGAAGTAGGCAATAAAAATGCTCATTTATAGCCGTCAGAAATCTCCAAGGGCGCGATCGCACAAGCGAGGCGACGGTCGTGGTCGGTGCGACCATGATACAGGCTGTTGACAACCCTTGGATTCGAGATCGAACGGTCGCATGCTAAGTTGCTGAAACTTTACAGAATAACCCTCCAGGATAGGATATTCATCCATAGGTCTAGAATCATGCCATGCAACCGTTCGATGTAAGATCCAAGGGCTCTCGAAAGCCCGTATCATGGGAGCATGGAAAGCTTCGTATCACCTGTAATTTTCAAGACGCTTGACATGCGAACACGCAGATGCATGAAGCCATTTAATTGGGTGTCTAGTAGACATGACATCTAATTGGGCCTCCATAGTACTGTGCATGAACCCATTTATCCACCGGGCAAGCCACTACCCTACCGTTCGCGCGCCCCACTCAGCATTTTTACAATCGGAAAACCACTAGCAGTTCGCTCCTACTCGTCCCCGGCCGTCCTTTAACATTACGGCAGTTCGCTCCTAGTCGTCTCGTCCTTTCACATTACAGTAGTTCCACTAATCCTAACCCTCCTCCCAAATCCATGGCGTCCCAAATCTCTGTGATCGGCGGTGAGTACAAGGTCAGAACCATCACCGGCGATGAGTTCGGCGTCATCTACACCCATTCTTCCGCGACGGTGAAAGGATGCCTTGCTCGCTTCAGACGCATGTTCGAAAACTCAAAGGATGATGAGTGGGTCGCGGGGCTAGATGTTGAGTACACCACAGTCCTGGGAAAAGAGAAGAATCTAAAGGTGGAAGAGAAGAAGAAGCTCGCCGTGATCCAGGTTTGTGTGCATAACTTGTGCTTGGTCTACCACATATGCCATGCCGACCTTGAGTGCGAGGATTTTTAGAACTTCCCCGGGGGCGGCAAAGTCAATTCCGTTTCTGTAGACTTTACGAATGACAAAGAAGTCCTGGGTTAGATAGGCCTCGTTGTAGGCGAGCCCTTTGACCTCCAGAGGAATATGCTGGTGTCCTCCCATCAGCCTTCAATGCTGACCCTGGCAGTAGCCATGGTTGATCCTTCGTACGGTAAACTGAAGAAACCTCTGCCCAAGTTTCATCGTGCATGGCAGTGGAATGTACTAAATATAGACCACATAAATTACGCTGCAATGGATGCCTACCTTTGTTCCAATATCTACAAGGGTTGGATGAAGAGCGAAAGCCAAGTGTGCGGTTCAAGCAAAGAAGTATCGGCCAAGAGGAAGAGGGATGATGTCTACTATTCTTGTAGACACGTATTGGGCCTCCAAGCGCAGAGTTTTGTAAGACAGTAGCAATTTTCCCTCAAGTGGATGACCTAAGGTTTATCAATCCGTGAGAGGTGTAGGATGAAGATGGTCTCTCTAAAACGACCCTGCAACCAAATACAAGAAATCTCGTGTGTCCCCAACTGATAAGTCTCCAACGTATCTATAATTTTTGATTGTTCCATGTTGTTATATTACCAATGTTGGATGTTTTATAATCATTTTCTAGTCATTTTATATCATTTTTTGGTACTAACCTATTGACATAGTGCCAAATGCCAGTTGCTGTTTTCTACAGGTTTTTTAGATCGCAGGAAATCAATATCTGATGGAGTCCAAATGCAACGAAACTTCACGGAGAATTTTTTGGGACCAGAAGGAACATAATGGGCCCTCGCTGCGCCTGGGGGCACAACCCCCAGGGCGCGCCAGGAGGCCCAGGCGCGCCCTGGTGGGTTGTTCCCACCTCGGGCGCCCCTTGGACTGCCTCTTTGCTCTACAAATACCCCAATATTCCAGAAACCCTAGGAACATCGACGAAATATTCATCCAGTCGCCGCAGAGTCCAGAACCATCAGATCCAATCTAGAACACATCTCGGATGGGGTTCACCACCTCCATTGGTGCCTCTCCGATGATGCGTGAGTAGTTCTTTGTAGACCTTCGGGTCCGTAGTTAGTAGCTAGATGGCTTTCTCTCTCTCGCTAGATTCTCAATACAATGGTTTCTTGGAGATCCATATGATGTAACTCTTTTTGTGGTGTGTTTGTTGGGAGCCGATGAACTTTGAGTTTATGATCAGATATATCTTTTATATCCATGAAAGTTATTTGAGTTTCTTTGATCTCTTATATGCATGATTACTTATAGCCTCGTATTTCTTCTCCGATATTTGGGTTTTGTTTGGCCAACTTGATCTATTTATCTTGCAATGGGAAGAGGTGCTTTGTAGTGGGTTTGATCTTATGGTGCTTGATCCCAGTGACAGAAGGGGAACCAACACGTATGTATCGTTTCTACTAAGGATAAAACGATGGGGACTATCTCTACATAGATAGATCTTGTCTACATCATGTCATTGTTCTTATTGCATTACTCCGTTTTTCCATGAACTTAATACACTAGATGCATGCTGGATAGCAGTCAATGTGTGGAGTAATAGTAGTAGATGCAGGCAGGAGTCGGTCTACTAATCTTGGACGTGATGCCTATAGAATGATCATTGCCTGGATATCGTCATAAGTATTTGAAGTTCTGTCAATTGCCCAACAGTAATTTGTTCACCCACCGTTTGCTATTTTTCTCGAGAGAAGCCACTAGTGAAACCTACGGCCCCCGGGTCTTCTTTCTCATATATTTGCCTTTGCGATCTACTCTTTTTCCTTGCATTTATTTCCAGATCTATTAAATCAAAAATACCAAAATACCTTGATGTGTTTTATTTCTATTTATTTTATTTGCGATCTATCTTTCAATCTAGTACAAATTTATCTCACTTCCGTTTGCCTATCTGGAGGCGCCGTTACCCGGAAGTGATTGACAACCCCTTCAACATGTCGGGTTGCAAGGATTTGTTATCTGTGTGCAAGGGTTGTTTACGTTGTGTTGCTTGGTTCTGCTACTGGTTCGATAACCTTGGTTTCATCACTAAGGGAAATACCTACCGTGGCTGTGCTGCATCATCCCTTCCTCTTTGGGGAAATACCGACGTAGTTCTAGCAGACAGGAACTTTCTGGCGCCACTGCTAGGGAGCCATCAAAAGGAATTTCTGGTACCGTTGCTGGGGAGGATCTTCAACATATACCAAGTTCCTAATCACAAATCTCATCTCCTTGCAATTTACATTATTTGCCATTTGCCTCTCCTTTTCCTCTCGCCCACTTCACAAAAATTTGCCGTTTTATTCGCCTCTCTTTTCTGTTCGCCGTTTTCTTGCCGGATCTGTTTTTGTATGCAATCTTGTTTGCCGTTACTATCATTACGGATAGTTCTTCCTCTATTGCTTGCACTCCCGAGAACGAGGTTCTCAACTTTAAACAAAGGGGAGGAGAAAATTTAAAAGATGCTTGGTATAGAATTTGCATTGCTCACAATAGATCTATTCATAAGCAATCTACCATTGGTTTTCTTCGTTGATTTTATGTTGGCATCACCACTTGGTATAGATTCGTCCTTGATACGATTACGGGTGGAAATTTCTTGATGTGTCCCTCTCTTGATGCTTTTAATGCTTTGGGAAATTTGGTGGGCTCACCACCTCTTATGATTAATGAAACAACTTTGACTCTTGAGCATGTTATGGAAAGATTAGATGCTATTGAAAAGAAAATGCTGACCGAAGATCATATGGAAATAATAGATAAAAAGATGCATAATTTTGCCACCAAGGTTGGGTCAAGAGCGGGAGAAAATTTTAAGTTGCTAAAATAAAAGGTTAGCCTAATCCATGAAAGAATAGAAGAAAGCCCGTCTCGGATTGATAAACTATAGGAAATCTTTAGTAATGTAAGCACGGCTTTTGCTTCCGCTGAAAATACCGAAAAAAACTCCCATAAAAATTGGCAAAGTTACCAAGAACAAGGGTGCAACTTCTAGTAGTGGTAATAAAGAAGATCTTAAGATGATTAGTATTCACCCCGATTTTGTTGAAGTTATAAGAGATCCTTTTTGCAAGAATGAATTCTTTCAATTTATCCCTAGCAGTATTGTTATTGAAGATCTTTATGCAAAATCGCTGAAGGATCCTAAATGTTTGATTGAAGACTTGGACAAGGATGAAAAAACTTAGATCCTTGCTTTATGCCTAGCTAAGGGCGTAAAACTATATAGCTTGTTGGGAGGCAACCCAATGAATAAATTTTATTTTTGCTTTTTGCTTTCTTTTTTTGTGTGTTTGCACAATTATGCTACTGGTATGATTGTGTTTTTTGTGTTTTAATTAGTGTTTGTGCCAAGTAGAACAGATAGGATCTTCTTGGGTGATAGTTGTTTTATCTTGCTGAAAAAGACAAAAACTTTGCGCTCACGGAAACAATTCTCATTTTTACCAGAAAGTGCTTTTGCCCTGATTCTTTTTGCAGAAGATTAATATACAAATTACCCAGTTCTTCCTAGTTTTTCAAAAAAATTGGAGTTCCATAAGTTTTCGGAAAAGTCAGATTGCTACAGACTGTTCTGTTTTGGCAGATTCTGTTTTCTTTGTGTTGTGTGCTTATTTTGATGGCTCTATGGTTTCTTTGATGAGTTTTTGCCATAGAAAAGTTTGTATAAAGTAGATATCATACAAAAACAAAATATGAATTTGTTTGAGATAGTACTTATAGTAGTGGTTTGCTTTCTTATAGTAACGGATCTCACGAAGATTTTGTTGAGTTTTGTGTGATTGAAGTTTTCAAGTTTTGGGTTATCTTACGTTGGATGAAGGAAGGATAGAAGAGCCTAAGCTTGGGGATGCCCCGGCATCCCAAGCTATTATCCAAAAATGAGCAACCAACTAAGCTTGGGGATGCCCCCAAGTTGCATCCCCGCTTTCTTCCAACGACCATCGGTATTTTACTCGAAACTATATTTTTATTCGTCACATGATATGTGTTTTGCATGGAGCGTCTTGTATGATATGAGTCTTTGCATGTTTTATTTTATGTTTTAAGTCATCAATCCTTGCTGGACACACCTATTTGAGAGAACCAAAATTATGTCATGACTTGTTAGAATTGCTCTTGTCGGATTTCGGGTTCCGGCAAAACCCTTGAAGTTCGAACACTGGGGTGCGCATGAAGATTTCCCCCTACCTAATCAAGCCCTCACCCTCACCGCGATCTCTAGGGCTAAACTCGACGAACTCGCAACACAAAGGACACAAGATTTATACTGGTTCGGGCCACCGGTGTGGTGTAATACCCTACTCCAGTGTGGTGGTGGTGGATTGCCTTGGAGGCTGATGATGAATAGTACAAGGGAAGAACAGCCTCCTAAGGAGAGGTTTTCTTATGCTTGGTGAGCTCGTGAAGGTTTCGATGTTCGGGCTGAGTTCAAGATGAGTTTGCGATGAGTTCAAGATGAGTTGCCCCCTACTGTGGTGGCTAGTCCTATTTAGAGAGGCCCTGGTCCTCTTCCCAAATATTGAGCGGGAAGGGATTCCACAATGGCCAGTTTGAAGGGGGACAACTAGTACAAGCTATCCTGACTAAAGGTGGTCTTCGCCTGCCAAAGGCTCTGGTGGTGACGCCGTTTTGGGCTCCATGGTGACCTCCGTCCTGCCGTCCTGCTGGTCTTGGTCTCGTTGCACCGATATGGAAACCTTTGCCTGATGCCTCGGTACTCATCGCCTGCACTTGCCTCCCTAGAACCAAAGAGGAAGCAAGGACAGTGTGCTTGCTGGCACCCGCCTGACGCCCGTCTAGCCTTGATCATCATGGCTTACATCACAGGAATCCACGCGAGGTACCCCTTGCCTTGATCTCTCCGCCCCTCGCGAGCCAGCCTGGTGAGGCTGTTCCCGAGGAGGTCTTGTGTCGTCCGCCTCGCGAGGCTTGGCCCCTCGCGAGGGTCTTGAATGCTTGCTGGTGAAGATGGGCCGTACGGGCCCGCTTGTGGAGCCATGTCGTGGGCCGCAGGTAGGCAAGTATGGGGACCCCCGTTCCCAGAACGCCGACAGTAGCCCCCGGGCCCAAGGCGCGCTCGGACTTGGCTTCGAGGCGAAGCCAAAGGGCAAGTGCAGAGTGCCGCGGGCCCCAACAGCTTGCGGCCTTGGTCGACGCGTGGCAATTGATTGGACGTGGGGGTCTCCACTTCCCCACGCAGCCCTGATATCCGCCTGGCTAGGCGGCCACCGTGGTCTACACGGTTTCCCTCCCATTTTTGTGGCGCACTCCCCCAATTTTTCCGCTTCCTCGAAGCTCAGCCTCTTCTCCCAATCTGATCTGAGCTTAGTCCTTCCCATCGCCATGGCGCCGGACCGAACGAAGAAAGGGAAGAAGCCCCTGTCCTCCGCCGAACCACCTATGGCCATTGAGCCTGCTATCGGCCGGTCGCTGGTGCTCAACCGGGAGGCCATGGACAAGGTGCTCCCCGCGCTCGCCACCGGCCTCAACAAGTGGGGAGGGACGGTGGCCTGGCCGGCGTCTCGAGCTCGTGTCGACAGGACAGCCACCGAGGTCCCATTCTTCATCGACGCCCTGTGGGCTGGCCTGGTTCCTCCCTTCTCCACCTTCTTCAATGCCGTGCTTTCCCATTATCAGATCCACATGCTGCACCGTGATCCCCAATCCGTGGCCCTTCTCGCCGTCTTCGCCTTTGTTTGCGAGGCCATGGTGGGCATTGCTCCTTCCGTGGCCCTTCTCCGCCATTTCTTCTCGTTGCACCTGGTTGATCCCCAGCAGAGCTCGGGATGCCCGAGCTTCTAGGCCATGGGGGCGACGGCTGGCTCGGGGATTGACTTCGAGATTCTGCCGTCCACGAGCGGGTTTCGGACACGATGGGTGTTTGTCGATGTCGGAGTGCTCAGCCCCCTGATCTCTTCTCCGTCGGCGCCCGCCATTCCCAACTCCGGTTGGCGCCACGAGAAGCTCGCTGATTCACGCCTTTTCTTTGTCTAGCTCCGGCTGAAGAGGCTGAAGGATCTTGGAGTGACTGCGCCAATGGTGGTGAAGGAGTTCATCCGGCGCCGAGTCGCTCCGCTTCAGCGCCATTCTCGACCGATGTGGGCCCTGCTCAACAGCAAGGACCGCATAAGACTTCAGGAGTCCGGGCTCCCCCTTGAGGCACGGTGGACGGTGCTCGAGGTCCCGATGGGCGTCCCGTTGCCAGATGACATGCCAGAGAAGAGTTGTCTCTTGTACCGCTGCTTGAACAAGGTGGAATTTGTGGAGCAAATGCCCTCTTTCGACGAGTGGGGGCTGCGTCCTACTGGCCTTGAAGGGCCTCGCGAGAACCCTGTCTCTGTGGTTCCCCTCTCGGCCACCAGCGCTAAACTCACCCCGGGGGCGGATGCAGGGGCGAGCACCGCTGGAGGCCGGAGGTGCTAGCGTCGAGGTGTCGATGCCGCCTGAGGTTCCCGAGGCGTCATCTTCGGGACCCCGTGATTCTCGCGCTAGGGCGGCAGTTAAAGGGGCGACGCAGTCCGCTGCTCCTGAGGTCGAAGCTCCTGAGGCCTCGGCAGGTCAACGCGAGGCGGAGCTTGATAGCTCTTCCCAGCCTAGCACCTTTGAGGTCGTGTCCTTGGGTGCCTATCCAGTTGCGCCCCGCGCTGGTCGCCACGTCCAACGCTTGGGCCGGTTTCGCGTGGACTTCGCGGCGCACCGCAAGAGGAAGGAGTCTCCAAGCTGCAGCAGTGGCACCGTCCGACCATTGAAACATAGGAAGTACTTCACCATATACGAGTAAGTACCTTATCTTTGTAGTTCCTTGAGTGTTGCTTCCCTTCCTGATGGTGGCTCTTCAGGGTCCCTTCTGCCAAGGCCGTAGAGTCTCCCGAGAAGCAGCCTCCTCTCGCCTTGTCTCCCCCGCTAGCCTTGAGCGCCCCAAGCCTGTACGCCGCCCCTGGCGTGGGGTCAGCTCGAGAAGCAAGCCTGCCTGGAAGGTGCCTCGAGCCCGCGCCCTTGCCGTCTCTCCTTCGTGGCCTTGCTTGGGGTGCGGCCAGCGTGCCAAGGGCTCCTCCTCTGATGGTGATTGGCAGCTGGATGGATTCGATCCCGGGCTCTCCTTTGAGCAGAAGGTTTCCGCCCATCCGGGTCCCTCGCAAGGTCTGGCCGGCGACCGGGGGGCCGTCCCCAGCCTCCTGCTGAGAGGGGGTGAGCCGCTTCAGACCCTGTCGGCAACCCCTGCAGCGGAGCACGAGGTCGGCAGCGTGCTTAAATTAGCACATGAACGGAGTGTTGTCCGTCATGAGCTTTTTCAGCAGGCGATGGCCGCGATGAGCCGGCTCGGCGGAGAGCTTGTGGATGTAGATGCGCGCCTCAAGGCTGAGGGCCTTCGGCTAGTGGAGGAGCCTCATAAACTGAAGGTGGCCATCAGCCTCGGGTGCCACCAGCGCGAGCTTGACAATGCGAAGGCCGAGGCATCCCTCGCGACCTCGTGCGAGGCCTGCTCCCGAGCCTTGGAAGAAGCCCGGGAGGCTGACCGCCGCCGCGAGATCGCAGAGAAACGCGTGTGGGAGCTCCAAGCCCGGAGCGCCTCCTAGGAGAAGCCGGTGGATGCGCGCCAAGCCTCCCTTGCGTCGATGTGGGGGACACCTGCCGAGGAGGAAGAGATCCTGAAGCACGAGGAGGCGATGGCACTGGAAGCCATGGAGCATAGCCTTGAGCTTGAGAAGTTGGAGACGAGGGAGCGCCATATCGTCCAGGCGGAGGATGCCGCTAATGTGCGCGAGGCGAGGATCTAGAAGGAGGTCGACTGCAGGGTGGCCAAGGCACGCGCGGATCTCGTCGGCAGGTACGACCTGAAGCTGGAGCTTGTGGAGGCCGAAGCCGTGGGCTGGACTACTACCCTCAGGACAAAGTTGGCTGAGGTGGAGAAACGCGAGAGGGCCGCCGCGGCCGCCCTGACCTCGACGCAGGCCGAGCTGGCCTCCGCCCGCGCCGAGCTGCTTTCTCTTCAGCAGCGTGTCGCCAATGCCGAGTCCATCACGCAGCAGAACAGGGAGGAAGTGCTTCAACGGCGGAGGCTAGAGCGCGTGCACGCCCCCATGCTCCAAGACATCACGAACAGGGCCAACACGGCGATGGGCTTCATCTGTGACGAAAACGCTCCTCATCCCCATGTGAACGACTACACCAGCCACCTCCGCTTCTTCACTGACGTGGTGACACGCCTGGAGAATCGCTCCGAGAGGGCTCGCCAGCTTGTTGAAGAGAGGAGCCGCAGCCTGCTCGGGCGCGCATTCTCCCGCGTCTTCATCCATCTCCAGAACACCTACCCGAACTTTGATTTTGACGCCACCATTGCTTCCGTTCCCGCGGCCATCCGGGGCGACCTGGCGCGATGGGTGGAAGACGACATGGACGCGCTGGTCAGGGCCTTTACTTCTGATGACGAAGCGGTGGTGGTCGCGGCGGATGAAGGCGACGTGGTCGACGACGGCGAGGGCGGCACCGGCGAAGGTGAAGATTATGCCAGCGATGGCAACAACGATGCCAGCGACGCGTCTGAAGGCAACCCAGGGGACGCAGTGAACGACATGTCCGATTGAACCCGTGCTTCCCTGTTGCTTACCCTGCACACAAAAGCTCGGGCGCGGCCCTGGAAGTTGTGAAAGCATTTGGGAGGGGTAAGCCCATCGTGTAAACATATTGTTGCTTCTATTCTTTGGGCCGAGCTGGGGATGCACTTTTGCGAACCCGTGAGTCCTGCCGCGAGCTTACCGCTGTGGTTTACCTTTGTCGGGCGGGTTCCACACTAGCTTGTGAGGCCGTGAGCCTTTGCCGATCCGCCCGAGTGGGCCTCGTGTGGAGCAAGCACCAGCCGTTGCAGGACATGCACGTGGCACGCGTGTGCCTCGTCCAGCCCCCGCTCGCGAAGGGAGGCAACATGCACAACTTTCAAATTAAGGTGAGGAACCAGGTTGCAAGCAACCGCATGAACAAGAAAAGATACCCCCCGCGCATTCCAATGAAAATTCAACTTCAAACATAAATTCAAGGCCAGTGTCGGAGTAAATGACCACGGGTAGCCTAACCGACTCCCCCTGGCTCTTTAAAAATTATCGGGTCGATCGAGCCTTCAAACACCCAAAGCACAGGGCCGCCTTCCCTTGGCCAGCTATCTCACAGGCCGACTACTGGAAGGCGGCCCGACCCTGAAACGCTTACGAAGAAAGCCCCAAGAAGGCCGACTCTAGGAAGCCGGCCACAAGAAGACCGACTCCACGATGCCGGCCACAAGAGGGCCGGCTCCCGGCAAGCGGCCAAGATTGCACCCTCGAAGACTGCACCCACATAATGGTGACGAGACGGGGCGTGGCTACAGTAAAGCCTGCCACCCCCGAATCCCGGAGCGCGCATGGCCACAGTGCACCGTACGGGTCGGCCATCCTCCGTCCGGCGCGGCACTGTTGCCATGTTGACCATGATGGCACCCACGACAGGCTGTCAGTACGGCCCGTGGGCGGCGGGCCCCTTCAGCCAGAGAGATGCTCGAAGGCGGCCAAGCCCCCCCCAGTCGGCCTGGGGTGTAGCCGGCTCCCAATAGCCGACTACCTCTCACTCCCTCGAAGTATGTGCATCATTAAGGAGACAAGACGAGGTAAGACTAGAGTGAGAGTCCGCCAGACAGCGGCACTGTAGCCATGCTTACCTCGGCAAAGCCCTCCTCATCAGGGGCGAGGCTACAGTAACCAGCCGCCGGCAAGACCCCAGGCGGTGGGGCCAGCCTGTCGGCCAAGAGGCCAGCAGCCGGCGGGACCCAGCAGTCGGCAGGCCCCAGCGGTCAGCGGAGAAGCCGGCGGGTACAGGCACTGACGGCCTGGACCCGCATCCAGCCGGATTACCATTGTACCCCTGGGGGGTAGGCCTATATAAAACCCCCAGGGCACCCACGCAAAGGGTTGATGTCTTAGAGTTTTAGACACAACATAGAGAGAAGAGGAGAGCTAGCCTTGCCCTTCTTCCTCCTCTAGCCGAACAACTCAAGGAGCCACTTGTGTTGATCTAGTGATCATGCGGAGACCCCACAGAGCAGGACTAGGGGTGTTATCTCCACGGAGAGCCCCGAATCTGGGTAAGATTCGCCGGCGTGCATGTCTTCGCCTTATCCTGTTTCTAGGCACCGACGATGTCTTACTGGCTTCCACAATGATAAGCCACCCGTTGGCATATGTCGCACCTACGATCCGACATTTGGCGCCCACTGTGGGGCCAGGTGCACCGTCGTCCGGAGACCTGTTCTTGACGGGAACCCATTTCCTTCCCAGCGAGCGTAGCCAGCCCGGCACGCCCGATGGCGCTTGCCCCGACGCGCTGCAAGGCGTCGACGATGCCTGCGCGGCGAGCTGCCTCGCCGATCTTCTTGGCGAGGCTCGCATCTCCGACGAGCCTGCGTCCGACGCGGGCACAGATTGCCCCGAGAGCCGCCTCGTCAGCCTCCTCGACCAGCTTCACGTCTCCAGCGAGCCTGCTGTGGATTTGGAGTCGGTCGGCTCCACCGACCCAATGCTTGTCGACTCCGACACGACATCACTTGACGCCTTCCCCACCAACATGGTGATCATCGACGACCCTCTTCCTCGAGCCGACAGTGGCGGCAGCACTGTCACTGAGGTGCTGGTCATCAGCCATGGCGCCGCCTCAGGCGAGAACGCCCATGACACCCTACAAGCGGCGCTACACGACCTGTCCGCCCCCATCCCGGCCGACGCCGACGCCGAGACACTGGAGGCACGCCACCTCGCCCTCATCGCGGAGGGCCATAAGATAGCATCCATGAGACGCCTCACTGAGGCTCACCAGCGCGAAGTCGACCGTGCCGCCTTTGGTACGCCGCCTCCTGGCGGGCCGAGCCGAGCCGGCATCGTCAAGAAGCGCGGCGCGGCCATCGCCAGCATGCTGGGAGCAGACTGCCCAGTCTACGCCACGCCACTCGAGAACCTGCGTGCCGCTCAGGCGGCCGTAGACGAGCTGAACGGGCTGGGGGCCGACGAGCTCCCCTACATGACTAGACGCATCCAGCAGCTGATCGACGCGGCCGCAGAACGGCATGAAGGCGGCGCCCGTGCTGAAAGTCCTCCCCCACGCCGAGAGCACTGCGCGACATCCCGGACGCCGACTGCAAGCGGCGCCCGCGCGAGAAAAGACAAGGAGCCGGCTGCTAGCCGCAGTCGGACTCGGCTCACCATCGAGCGCGACGCAGAAGGCCGCCCCCGAGCTGTGGAACGACAAGGCAATCCACCTCCTCCCCCGCCCTCGTGGGGAGAGATATCCCACCCCGCCGCCTGTTACGCATCTGACTCTCGACGACCGACTAGGCCACCGCGAAGGAGTCGGCGAGAATGATGCCCGCCACCGGATCGACCGCCTAGCGTGATCCCTGGCGCTAGAAGAAGAAGATGATGTCGGCCCACCTTGCTTTGGCCCCCGCATCCGCGACGAACCCTTCCCCAAAGGGTTCTCACTCCCAAGAGACACGCCAAAATACAACGGCTCCGTGAAGCCGGAAGACTGGTTGATCGGTTACTCCACCGCAGTCAGCATAGCAAACGACAACAGACGCGTTGCCGTGAAGTACGTCCTGCTCATGCTTCAAGGCACGGCACACACAAGGTTGAATAGCCTCAAGCCCTACAGCGTCAACAGCTGGCTAGACTTCACGGAAGTCTTCATCCACTTTCACTAGCACATACAAGCGGCCTGCCAAGCCCCGCCAGCTTTCCTTGTGCGTCCAAGGGCCCAGCGAATCAACTCGCGACTACCTCACGCGTTGGGCCGAGCTCCGCAACTCCTGCGAAGGGGTGCACGAGGTTCAAGCCATAGAGTACTTCACCGCCGGGTGCCGAGAGGGCACCCTCCTCAAGCACCGACTCCTCTGCGACGAGCCGACTACCCTCGACGAGCTGCTGATCATAGCAGACAAGTACGCCACGGCCGACTCTTCAATGAAGACTGAGCTTTGAGTGGATGCCTCTGGAAAGGTGCTCGTCCCGGCTCCCAAGACGTCGGCCGGTGACTCCAATTGACGCCCGCACCCAAACGACCACAAGCGCAAGGCCCCTATGTCGCCTTCCAGCAGTCGGCAAGTAGCCACAGTCGAAGACGAACAACCCGAAGGGCGGCCCATGCCCAAGAAGAAGAAGGGCGGCAGGCCGGCTTGGCAACCGGCTTTCTCCTACGAGCAAACCCTTGATGTCCCCCTGCAAGTTCCACAGCGGCGCGAAGCCGTCCAACCTTACGACTCGGAAGTGTCATTGGCTCACGCGAATCTCCAAAGGCGAAGGGCTGGTGCCGCCTCCACCTACTGGCCAGCCACCTCCAGCCCCTCAGCAACCGGCTGCCCGACCAGCAGTCGGAGCCATTCAAGACGAGTTCCCAGGCGAGCATGCCGCCTACATCGTCTTTACCAGCCAAACTGAAGACAGACGCAGTCGGCGCCAACAACAGCAAGAAGTCAACGCGGTCGCCTCTAACAACCCAGAGTTTATGCATTGGTCTGAGAAGCCTATCAGCTGGAGCCGGGCCGATCACCCAGAGGTGATGCCATCTCCCGGCTCTTATGCATTTGTGTTGGACGCCACCCTCGCGACAGAAAGGCGAGCTGCCCGTTTCTCCCAAGTACTGATTGACGGAGGGAGCAACATCAACATACTGTACCGTGACACCATGGAGAAGCTGAACATCAAGACGAAGCAACTCATGCCAACCCGGACTGTGTTCCATGGCATCGCACCCAGCCTGTCCTTCTCACCAATCCACAAGATCAAGATAGATGTTCTCTTCCGAGACAAGCATCACTTCCTCCGAGAAGCAGTCTGGTTTGAAGTGGTGGATCAAGAGAGCCCTTACCACGCGTTGCTTGGCCAACCTGCCTTGGCCAAGTTCATGGCTGTGCCCCACTACGCCTACCTCAAGAGGAAGGTACCTAGTTCAAAGGGGATCATCACCATAGCCGGAGACTACAAGAAATCCTCTGAGTGTGCTGCAGCCAGCAGTCGGCTGGCCGAGTCCCTCGTGATTGCCGAAGAAAAAAAGATGCTGGACCGAGTCGTGGCCATGGCCGGCAAGCAGCCGGCCCTGTCCCCTGACCCCAAGGAATATGATGCTCAAGGCTCCTTCCAGCCGGCCTAGGAAACAAAGAAGATACCTCTGGACCTAGAGAACCCGGAGAGGTTTACCGTCATTGGAGCTAACCTGGACAGCAAATAGGAAGGCGAGCTCGTCGATTTCCTCTGTGAGAATCGGGACATCTTTGCATGGTCCCCAAAGGACATGCCGGGTGTTCCGAAGGATTTCGCCGAGCAGAAGCTACACATCCGAGCAGACACAAAACCAGTCGAACAACCTCTCCGCCGACTGTCGGAGGAGAAGAGAAGGATTGTAGGAGAAGAGATAGCCCGACTTCTAGCAGCCGACTTCATTATGGAGGTGTTTTTTCCAGAATGGCTTGCCAACCCGGTCCTTGTATTGAAGAAAAACAATAAATGGTGCATGTGTATAGATTATACCAGCCTCAACAAAGCCTGCCCCAAAGATCCATTTGCCTTACCTCGAATCGATCAAGTGATAGACTCCACAGCCGGATGCGAGCTGTTGAGTTTCTTGGATGCTTACTCAGGCTACCATCAGATCAAGTTGGATCCAGCCGACCGCCTGAAGACCGCCTTCATCACACCATTCGGAGCTTTCTGCTACCTGACTATGACATTCGGCATGAGAAATGCCAGTGCCACTTTTTAGCGTTGCATGCAGAAGTGCCTCCTCAAGCAACTTGGCAGAAATGCCCACGTCTATGTAGACGATATTGTGGTGAAGACGGAGAAGCGCGGCACCCTGCTGGAAGACCTTAGAGAAACATCCTACCAAGCTGTGAGACGTCCAAAAGTTTACCGGGTGCCTGGCCTCCCTGAACCGCTTCATCAGCCGGCCAGGAGAGAAGGCTCTCCCCCTGTACCGACTCATGAAAAAGTCCACCCACTTCGAGTGGAACGACCAAGCAGACCAAGCTTTTCACGAGTTGAAGAAGATGCTGACCACGCCACCTGTCTTGGCGGCACCGACTGAGAAAGAGCCCATACTCCTTTACATTGCCGCGACTAGCTAAGTGGTCAGCACGGTTATTGTGGTCCAACGTCCAGAAGAAGGCCGGGCTCAGTTAGTCCAGAGGCCAGTGTATTATTTGAGCGAAGTACTGTCCACCTCGAAGCAAAACTACCCGCACTACCAGAAGATGTGGTATGGAGTATACTTCGCCGCCAAGAAGCTGAAGCCCTAATTTCAAGAGCACCCCATCACGGTCGTATGTACGGCCCCGCTTGCCGAGATCATAGGCAGCCGGGATGCATCCGGCCGAGTGGCCAAGTGGGCCATTGCGCTGGCTCCTTACACGATCTTCTACCAGCCTCGCACCGCCATGAAGTCCCAAGCATTGGCCGACTTCCTTGTCGACTGGGCCGAGACCCAGTACCTACCGCCGGCTCCCGACTCCACTCATTGGCGGATGCACTTCGATGGATCCAAGATGCGCACCGGCTTGGGAGCCGGCATCGTCCTCACCTCTCCCAAGGCGCGACAAACTCAGATACACATTGCAAATTCATTTTGCCGCCTCCAACAACGTGGCCAAGTACGAGGCACTCATACATGGGCTCCGGCTAGCCAAAGAGCTCGGCATCCTCCGGATCCTGTGCTATGGCGACTCGGATTTGGTAGTCCAACAATCATCTGGCGACTGGGACGCCAAGGACGCAACCATGGCGAGGTACCGATTCCTCGTTCAGCAAATCAGCGGATACTTTGAAGGATGCGAGTTCCTCCACGTGCCACGGGCCGACAACGAGCAAGCAGATGCCCTGGCACGAATCGGTTCCACCCGACAAGCTATCCCAACCGGCGTCTCTCTCCAACGCCTCCTCAAGCCGTCTCCAGAATCAGACTCCATCTTCGTACCGCCTGACCCTGATGCAGTCGAATCCGACTTGGGGAACCCAGCAGGCGGCTCGGGGACTTCGACAGGCGGCCCGGGGACTGCCGTAGTAGCAGCCTGCTCGGGGACTTCAGAACCCGGCCCGGGGACTACAGCAGTCGGCCCGGGGACTGCAATGACACAACAGGCGGTGGCCGACTCCAACTCTTCACCACACAACCCACCCACCCTGGTCGCAGTAGCCGTATTGGCAATAGAAGAAGTCACAGCTCCATCATGGCCCCAACCCATCCTCAACTTCCTGATAAACAGAGAGCTGCTGACTGACGAGATCTCGGCAAGACAAGTTCAACGCCGAGCCAGAGCATACACAGTAGTAAACAGAGAACTCGTTAGGCGCAACGTCACTGGAGTCTTCCAGCGCTGCGTCGAGCCAGAGAAGGGCATAGCAATCCTCAAAGACATCCACCAAGGCGAATGCGGCCACCACGCGGCCTCAAGATCACTTGTCGCCAAAGCTTTCTGCCATGGGTTCTTCTGGCCGACTGCTTTGGAAGACGCCAAGGAATTAGTCAAATAATGCAAAGGGTGCCAAGTCTTCAGCTCCAAGCAACACCTGCCGGCATATGCACTCAAGACCATCCCCCTCACCTGGCCCTTTGCCGTCTGGGGACTGGACATGGTGGGCCCATTCAAGATGGCGTGCGGCGGCATGACACATCTGCTTGTCGCCGTGGACAAATTCACCAAGTGGATTGAAGCGAAGCCAATCAAGAAGCTGAACGGGCCGACTGCCGTGACATTCATCGCAGATATCACCACCCGGTATGGCGTACCACACAGCATCATCACCGACAATGGCACGAATTTTGTCAAAGGAGCACTGGCACGTTTCTGTGCGACACAGAGCATCCGACTGGACTTAGCGTCCGCAGCCCACCCGCAGTCAAACGGCCAAGTCGAGCGAGCAAACGGCCTCATCCTCTCTGGCATCAAGCCCCGACTGGTTGTACCACTGGAGCGTTCGGCCGGCTGCTGGCTCGACGAGAGCTGCCCACCGTCCTCTGGAGTCTGCGTACTACCCCGAACAAGTCAACCGGCTTCACCCCTTTCTTCCTTGTATATGGTGCCGAGGCTGTCATCCCAACTGACATTGAGTTCGACTCACCTCAGGTCACCATGTACACGGAGGCAGAGGCCAAGGAAGCGTGAGAAGACAGCGTTGACCTGCTGGAAGAGGGCCGGCTGTTAGCACTCAGCCGGTCCGCCATCTACCAGCAGGGTTTGCGCCGTTACCACAACCGGAAGGTCAAGCCAAGATCCTTCCAAGAAGGCGATCTTGTGCTCTGGCTGATCCAGCAAACAGCCGGCCAGCACAAGCTCTCGGCCCCTTGGGAACGCCCCTTCATCATCAGCAAGGCCCTAGGCAACGACTCCTATTACCTGATCGACGCACAGAAGCCGAAGGCATGCAAGAGAGATGATTCCGGCAAGGAGTCGGACGACCATGGAACGCCAATCTCCTCCGAAGATTTTACAGCTAAATGCAGTATGTACCACGCTACCTTTTGTATTAAGTACAAGACAACGGGCCCCCTGTAACGCCCACGATGCGGCTATATCTCCCACGTGTCGAGGCACGACTTAGAGGCATAACCGCATTGTGGTTTTGTCGCAAGAAGGGTCATCCTCACACAATCCCATGTAATGAACAAGAATGGGATAACGAGAGTTGGCTTACAATCGCCACTTCACACAATACATAAATATAATTCATACATCATCCAAAATCCACACATAGACCGGCTACGGTCAAAACCAAATGAAAATAAGATAACCCCAAATGCTAGATCCCCGATCGACCCAACTGGGCTCCACTACTGATCATCAGGAAAAGAAACATAGTAACGACCACGTTCCTCATCGAACTCCCACTTGAGGTCGATTGCGTCATCTGCACTGGCATCGTCGGCACCTGCAACTGTTTTGGTAGAATATGTGAGTCACGAGGACTCAGCAATCTCACACCCGCGAGATCAAGACGATTTAAGCTTAAAGGAAATGATGGTGTAATGAAGTGGAGCTGCAGCAGACACTAAGCATAAATGGTGGCTAACATACGCAAAAGAGAGCGAGAAGAGAAGCAGCGGAACGGTCGTCAACTAGTAATGACCAAGAAGTGATCCTGAACTCCTACTTACGTGAAACATAACCCAGAAACCGTGTTCACTTCCCGGACTCCACCGAGAAGAGACCATCATGGCTACACACACGATTGATGTATTTTAATTAAGTCAAGTGACAAGTTCTCTATAACTGGACATTAACAAAATTCCCATCTGCCTCATAACCGCGGGCACGGCTTTCGAAAGATAATACCCTGCAGGGGTGTCCCAACTTAGCCCATTATAAGCTCTCACGGTCAACGAAGGATAAACCTTCTCCCGGAAAGACCCGATCAGTCTCGGAATCCCGGTTTACAAGACATTTCGACAATGGTAAAACAAGACCAGCAAAGCCGCCCGATGTGCCGACAAATACCGATAGGAGCTGCACATATCTCGTTCTCAGGGCACAACGGATGAGCCAGACATCGGGTTGGCATAGACCCTGGTTGCCCAGGGGGCGCCGGACATCGCTCGGTTTGGGCCAGCACTCGAAGGAGCACCGGTCCGGGGGTTAAAATAAAGATGACCCTCGGGCTCGCGAAAACCCGGGGGAAAAAGGATTAGGTGGCAAATGGTAAAACCAAAGTTGGGCCTTGCTGGAAGAGTTTTATTGAAGGCGAACTGTCAAGGGGGTCCCATAAATCACCCAACCGCGTAAGGAACGCAAACTCAAGGAACATAATACCGGTAAGACGGAAACTAGGGCGGCAAGAGTGGAACAAAACACCAGGCATAAGGCCGAGCCTTCCACCCTTTACCAAATATATAGATGCATTAATATCCCAAAAATATCCCAAAAATATCCATGTTCCAACATGGAACCAACTTCAACTTCACCTGCAACTAGCAACGCTATAAGAAGGGCTAACCAAAAGCGGTAACTTAGCCAAACAACGGTTTGCTAGGAAAGGATGGTTAGAGGCTTGACATGGCAATATGGGAGGCATGATATAGCTAGTGGTAGGTAGCGCAGCATGGCAAAAGAACGAACAACTAGCAAAGCGAAGATAGAAGTGATTTCGAGGGTATGGTCATCTTGCCTGCAATGTTCTCAGAGTTGTCGAAATCTTGATCCTCGTAAGCGTACTCAACAGGTTCCTCGTTCACGAACTCGTCTCCCGGCTCTACCCACAGCAAGGACGCAAACAATGGAACCACAATCAATCACGGGAAAAGCGTAAGCAACATGATGCAAACATGTATGATATGCGAGATGTGGTATGCGATGCAAATGCGTGCTTCGGAAGAAAAATGATGAACAAGGCAGTAACTTGGCAAACCAAGCATGCCACTGGAATTATGAGGTGATTTCGGTCGAAATCGATATAAAGATCACCGGAAACGGATGCACGGTTTGCAAATGGCAAGCAAAACAAGAATGACATGACTCTGCGATTAACAGCATGATAGCACTTAGAATGCAACAAGTAACAATGCTACAACACTCCAACGTAGCAACAAGCATATGACAGTAATCTACAGGAGATTCTTGTCAAAAGATGAACACTGAGCTACGGCTAGATTCTTGTCAAAAATTACTGGACATGCCTGAAACAGCATCAGGTAGCAATGTTCAGAGCACGAAATGAACATACTACAGGAACTTAACATAGTAAAACAAGGCATGGCAATAATCTACTAAATGCATATGAAAAAAATCCCTTACTGACCATAAGCCAAAAAGGACCAGAAGGTATGATGGCAACCATGTAAACATAGCAAGTTTCGTTAACAGGTTCCAGACTTGGCAGAAAACAGAGCATGGCAGAAACAGACATAATGAGGGCATATTGGTAAGCTTAATTCACTCACCACAAAGCAATGCATGACAAAACAAGCATACCTACAGCAAGATGGTATGTATATGAAGCTATCCATGGCAAGAGGAAGATCATAGTATGTATGAAACAACTACAACAACCTTGGCAAAATTGAATATCATGTCAAGAATCTGCCAGGAATATTTTATAGCAAAAGTACATCAAGATTAAGACATGCTATGGCACTCCATAATTGGAAACAGGGGCATGGGTCGATAGAGCATAACCATATCTACAAAACATCCTTACTGAACATACTCAAAAGAAGCATGGATCTCACTGTAGACACATGGATACATGGGAACAGAATAACAGCAGTAACAGACTTGGTGAAAATGCTAGACATAGCAGAAACAGATTCAACATGGCATCTTTACCAGCTTGTTTAACTCACTACCAGGCATTTCATGGCATGGAACAAATTCTAGCATGAAGTAAACATGAAAATGAAGCTATCCAGGTGCAAAACAACCACATATCATATATCCATGAATATACACAAACTATACAAAACAGCACCATGATGTAAAATGACATGTTCATGAACTTGCTCAAATGCAGAAACCAATGCTACCACTGGATTGGTGGGATTTTTCTACCCCAAAAACATATATAATATGTTGGGGTTGCTGTAGAAAAATCATCACAAGTGCAATAAGTTAAAACCTGCCCTAAATGGAATATGACAGAAATGGCATTTTCCTTAATTGGAAACGTCCAGAAATGGACTTGCTCGAAATGGATAGATTCCATATGCTAGAAATGGAATATTCGCTGAAAAAAATAAACACAAAAGAAAAAGAGAAAGTGGAGGGGGATGACAGGTGGGGTCCTGGTCCCTAAGAGGCTGACTCGTGGGTCCGCCTTGGGTCCCACAAGGTGGTCGCGTAAACAGGGGAAGCAGGGGAGGTGCTCGCCGGTGCAGAGACAGCGGAGAGCTCGACGGAGCCTCTCCGGCGACCAAAAGGCGTGGCGGCGGGGCGCAACGAGGCCTCCATAGGATCCCGCACCCGCGGGTGTGACTAGCGGAACGGGCCGACGACGGACTTGACGCCGGCGACGACAAACAGAGGCGGCGGCGACGAGCTCAAACGCGACGAGGCGAACGGCTCAAGCGAACTATTGACCGCGTGGATTCGGCCGATGAGACGCGGCGATCATGACGGGCATGCGCAGAAATCCTAAAGAGGTCGTGCACTCGCCGGAGACGAGGCTCGACGGCGGCGCGTTCGGGTGCTCGTGGCAAACTACTGCGAGGCGCGCTAAGGAGAGGGAAAAGAGGACGGGGAGTAACGCGTGCTCACCACAAGCACGGTGGTGTGCTTGGTTTCCCAAGAGGAGGTCGGAGAAGGCGGTGACGGCGATCGAACACTCGCGGACACCGCGGGGAAGAAGTGGAAGAAGAACACGGCATCTTGGCATCCCGCGGCGAAGTAGTGGATGTAGGGGAAGTACACGACGTCGAGGAGGAAGGTGGACACGTCCTGGGAAGCTGGGGTTGACGGGAAGCACGCCGGCGATGAGGACGCGCTCCCAGATGCGTACGGGGCGGCGATGGCGCGATCACTCTGGTGGCTATACCTACCAGGAAACGGCGGCAGCGGACGAGGGAAACCCTAGGAGAGGCAGGGGACAAGGACTGGGGCCTTAAAAGGGGCTCGGGTTAGCGGCGCGAGCTCACGCACTCTCATGCTCGCGGTCCCCATGGCGACGGCGAGAGGAGAGGGAAAAGGTGGGTGCGGGGAACAAGGTAGGCACTGACGAGCGGGGCCGGGATGGCCACGTGGAGAGGGGCTAGCGGGGGTGTGCGCGCGCGCTGGTGAGAAAAGCCCGGAGGGGTGAATGCGGCGGGCTGGCTGGCGTGCTGGGCCTGCTGGCGCAGGGTGCGAGCTGGGCCGGCCTGGGAGGCCGAGGCCCAGGGGGTGCTGCTGTTGACTACTCTGTTGGGGAAAGAGAGGCCCAGGTGAGCTTTCCCTTTTCTTTCCATTTCCTCAAACATAAAAACCAAATGAAAAAGGCCAGGTACAAGGAAGAGGAATTTGGGAAATATGAAATTATCTCCATGCTCCTGGTATAAAGCACATAATTGTAAAAATGGCTTGTACATTTTTTAGAGGAAGAAAAATATTCCAAGTTTGAATTAGGTTCAAACTTGAAGCATTTTTTACCCCAACCGAACTCACTCCAAAAAAGATGAAAATGGCCAGAGAGGTTTAAGGCACTGAGCTAGACTATAGGGGAAAAGATGAACATTAAAAGAGAAGGGAGGAGTGGCACTTGCAACAAGAAGAAAGAAAGGGGAGGAGAGGCGGTGATGATGAAAGATTCATGCATGGAACATACAACGACATAATATGTATGAAAATCACACCATGCACATGATGCAAACATATGATGGCTAAAAGTGGGTATGACAAGAGGCACAAATGCAATATGCCAGGGTAAGCATGGCAATGAAAAGAGTAGAACAACAAAGCAAAACAAAAATGAGACCAAAAGATGGAACCCCAAATGGAATTGGATGGAGATCAACATGGATATATTGCCAAAATGGAAGTTTTACCTCTGGGGTGTTACAACACTCCACCACTACAAGAGGATCTCGTCCCGAGATCTAGGACTGAAAGAACTCCGGATATTCGGAACGGAGGTGGTCCTCACGTTCCCAGGTGGCTTCTCGGTCGGAATGGTGCGACCACTTCACTTTCAGGAATTTGATTGACTTGTTGCGAGTCTTGCGCTCAGTTTCTTCAAGAATAGCAACGGGGTGCTCATGATAAGACAGATCTTCTTGGAGGTCAATCTCTTCGAAGTTGATGGTGCGCTCAGGCGTCTTGAAGCACTTGCGGAGCTGTGACACGTGGAACACAAAGTGCACGTTCGCGAAGTTGGAAGGAAGCTCAAGTTGATAGGCGAGGTCGCCTCTTTTGCCAATGATCTTGAAAGGACCCGCGTATCTAGGGGCAAGCTTCCCTTTGATACCGAAGCGACGAGTGCCTTTCATTTGAGAGACGCGGAGGTAGACATGGTCTCCGATCTCGAAAGCCAAATCACGGTGCTTACTATCATAGTAACTCTTCTGGCGCGATTGCGCGGCTTTGAGATTTTCACGGATGACTTTACACATTTCTTCAGCCTTTGTGATTAAGTCATTGCCAAGAAGTTAGCGTTCACCAGTCTCTGACCAATTGAGAGGAGTACGACACATTCTGCCATAGAGAATCTCGAATGGGGCCTTGCCCAAACTCGCTTGGAAGCTGTTTTTGTAGGAGAATTCGGCATATGGAAGACAATCTTCCCATTTCATGCCAAAGTAATTGACAGAAGCCCTGAGCATATCTTCAAGAATTTGATTGACTCGCTCGACTTGGCCACTAGTTTGAGGATGGAAAGCTGTGCTGAAGCGAATGTTGGTGCCCATGGCCTTCTGGAAGGAGTCCGGGAACCTAGAAGTGAAGATGCTTCCACGATCTGATGAAATCAATTGTGGAATGCCGTGCAAGGAGACAATCCTGGAGGTGTATAGCTCTGCCAACTAAGCTGCTGTGATAGATTCTTTGATTGGAAGAAAATGAGCCACTTTAGAAAGCTTGTCGATGACAGCGAAGATAGCATCATTTCCACGCTTGGACTTGGGAAAACCAGTCATGAAGTCCATTTCGATATGATCAAACTTCCTTTCTGGGATAGCAAGAGGTTGGAGGAGACCAGCTGGTCATTGGTGTTCTGCTTTCACTCTTCGACAGACATCACATTCATTCACGAATTGAGCGATTTCTCGCTTCATTCGAGTCCACCAATACGACTGCTTGAGGTCATGGTACATCTTCGTACTTCCAGGATGAATGGAAAGAAGAGAATTGTGCGCCTCGTGCATAATGACTTTCCTTAGATCACCTTTAGGAACCACAATCCGGTCCTCGAAGAATAAAGTGTCTCTGTCATCAATGCGATAGCACTTGTATTTGGAAAGACCCTTGTCGATACCATGTTTCACCTTCTTCACCATGGTGTCCAGTAGTTGTGCCTCACGAATTTGATCTTCCAAAGTAGGAGAGACCATGAGGTTGGCAAGAAAACCTTGAGGAACAACTTGGAGATTCAGCTTGCGGAAAGCTTCACAAAGATCCGGTTGGAATGGCTTAAGAATTAAGCTGTTGCAATAAGCCTTCCTGCTCAAAGCGTCTGCAATGACATTGGCTTTGCCTGGAGTATATTCAATACTCGGATTGTACTCTTGAATCATTTCGACCCATCGAGTTTGCCTGAGGTTGAGGTTGGGCTGAGTGAAGATGTACTTGAGACTCTTGTGATCGGTGAATATGTCCACTTGTCTTCCCAACAAGTGATGTCTCCATGTTATTAATAGATGGACAACTGCCGCCAACTCAAGATTGTGAGTGGGGTAGTTCTTTTCGTTGGGCTTCAACTGACAAGAGGTATAGGCCACAACTTTCTTCTCTTGCATTAACACAACACCGAGACCTTGGAGAGAGGCATCACAGAAAACTTCGAATGGCTTGGATTCGTCAGGAGGAGTTAAGACAGGAGCTGTGACGAGTTTCTCTTTGAGAGTGTTGAAAGCAACGTCACACTCAGGAGACCAGACATACTTCACATGCTTCTGGAGGAGGTTGGAAAGAGGCTGTCCAATCTTAGAGAAATTCTCAATGAATCTTCGGCAATAGCTTGCAAGACCAAGAAAACTGCGAAGCTGCTTGACATTCTGAGGAGGTTCCCAATTCACAATTGCGGACACCTTCTCGGCATTAACAGCGATGCCCTTGGCAGAGATGATGTGACCAAGGTAAAGAACTTCATCAAGCCAAAACTCACATTTGGAAAACTTCGCATAAAATTGATACTCTCTGAGCTTGTCGAGCACCAATCGCAAATGTTTGGCGTGATCCTTCTTATTCTTGGAGAAGACCAAGATATCATCGAGATACACCAGGACGAATTCATTGGTATAGGGGTTGAAGATGAAATTCATCATCCGAGAGAATGTTGGAGGAGCATTGACAAGGCCGAAAGACATGGCAGTATATTCATAAGAACCAAAGCTTGTTCTGAATGTTGTCTTGGGAATATCTTCTTCACGAATGCGAATCTGATGATAACCCATACGAAGGTCAAGCTTGGAGAATACTTTAGCACCTTTAAGTTGCTCGAATAGCTCATTGATGTTGGGAAGTGGATACTTGTTCTTGATTGTCTTCTTGTTCAATGGACGGTAGTCGACACAAAGTCGTTCCGTGCCATCCTTCTTCTGGACAAAAAGAACACCACAACCCCATGGAGACGAACTCGGTCTGATCAAACCCAGACGCTCTTGTTCATCGAGTTGTTTCTTCAATTCCTTCAGCTCCTTGGGTCCAAGCTTGTATGGACGCTTGCAAACGGGTTCAGTGCCAGGCTCAAGATCGATAACGAACTCAACTGGACGGTGAGGAGGCATACCCGGAGCTCTTCTGGAAAGACATCTTGGTACTCACAAACGACTGGAATTTGAGAGATGGCATTCAATTCGCCCTTCTCATTGAGAGAAAACAACCGAATGGTTTCATCACGAGCGGCATAAATGATAACATCCTCAGAAGAGTGTGTCAATTGAATTTCCCTGGCAGCACAATCAAGTTGAGCCTTGTGCTTAGAAAGCCAGTCCATCCCGAGAATAAGATCAATATCCGAGTCACCAAGAACAACTGGAGAAGACAGAAATTTATAGTTGCCCATCTTGATGGAAACATCCGGAACCATGGAGATTGCATTCATGAATTTACCCGGAGAGACAACTGATAACGGTCTAGGCAAATCATGAAAAACCAACTCATGCTTCGATGCAAAAGGTCTTGAAATGAAAGAAAGCGATGCACCAGTATCAAAAAGAACTTTTGCAGGAATATCATTAACTGAGAGATTACCCATTATCACATCAGTAGATTCCTCCGCTTGAGCCACATTCATCATGTTCGCCTTTGCAGACTTGGGATTATGCTTGACCACTGCATTGCTGGAAGATCTGACTGGAGGAGGAGGCGGAAGGCGCCTTTGGTTGAAGCACTTGTTAGCATAGTGACCTTTCTGCTGACACTTGTTGCAAGTCACCTCTAAGAGTGGACGATGATAAGGAGCATTCGACTTTGGAGCTTGATTCTGAGACTTGTTCTGATAGCCAGAGTTGGAAGAGTGGGAAGATCCATGGCCACCTTTGTTCTTCTGCTGGTAAGGCTGGCGAAACGGAGGAGGAGGAGGCTACCAGAACTTCTGTTGCTTAGCAGCCACTAGTGAGGAAGAAGAAGACTGAACTGCGTCACTGACTCTCTTCTTAGAAGCCTCACACTTGAGCTGAGCAACCTCTTGCTTCAGTGCCATGTTATAGAATTGATCAAACTGAGACCTCTGAAGTGATAGATCATGCTCTTTTCATTAGGAATGTCTTGTTTAGCGAAGCGAGCAAGTTTCTGAAACTGGATGTTAAATTGATACACAGACATGTTGCCTTGCTTGAGATTGCGGAACTCCTCACGCTTACTCTCAACAACACTTTGTGGAATGTGGTGCGCTTTGAAGTCCCGACAGAAGTCATTCCAAGTGATCACACGACCTCCTATGGAATCTTTGTATTGTTGATACCAATCAGCAGCTTGGTCCTTGAGCTGAAAAGAAGCGAACTTGACATAGTCCTCAGGCCTGACATTGCTACATTCAAAATGCTTGTTGATGTCCACGAGCCAATCATCGGCATCCGTGGCCTCGGCACAGTAGCTGAAAGACTTGGGTTGATTTGCGAGAAACTGGTTGAGAGTAGCGAAGTGAGGCTGATTGTTGCCTTGGCCTTGATTTCCTTGATTGCCTTGCCCTTGGGTGCGTTCTTGCAAGAGTTGCAGAATCATCTGAGCATTGGCGTTGGTGGCTGCCATGATAGCTTGCCATGCCTCCGGAGGTGGAGGTGGTGGTGGAGGGTTCGCCTGACTCCCATCATTGCGTTCCGGATTCTGACGCGTTGGCGGAGCCATCCTGAAGAGGTTGACATCCGTTAGCATCTTGATACACAAATAGACAAGTAGAATCAACGGATAGAAATTGCAACATATAGTCTTCACAATAAACATTCGAATGAGGATGAATGAATGAATTCCATAGTAAATCATCACACTTCCATTAAGTTGAGAAGCCACTTAGAAAAAGGTATGGAATCAACATTTGACTTCGAAGCAACTCGAATACCACAATTCAGAACAAAACAAAGTATTGGCTTGCAGAATAAGCCGGAACAAACATATGATAGAGATTTCGTCCGAAGTTTTCGTGGTGGGGCCCACACGGGCTCGATCGTACAACACCATCATGTACAAGGCAGTGCACATGACATACGAAGCGTCCCTGAGTCGGCATAGCCAAGGACTCTTTAAGACACTACGAGACCACTGTAAAACCAACCGTGGAAAGGCGGACCACTAGACGTCGAACCCCAATCTCATATCATGCGTCTGTCGGAAAGATATCCTAGGAGCTAGTTGAATTCCCACTTATAAACTCCCGAAACTTTCTGGTTGTGCAATCTGGTGTTGGGGATACACGGGACACAGAATATATCACCCAAACTAGCAATCCCTACCAGATGTATCCATCCATCAACACATAACCAAGAAACCTTCGGAAATCGTGTACCTCAACCTTCGAAAAGCATCCGTTATACGAGTTATGGCAATACTCCCAAACTCCCACCCCAGTACTGGGTGGCGTCGAGGTGATCTCACCAACAACTGCATAAAAGAGATTTCGATGTCGGCGAAACTCAGGTATTCGAGAACTGCAACGATAAAATTGTGACGACAACACCTCGGAGCTCAACTCCCCGGGACACTGCCACAACCCCTAAATGTCAGGAGGCACCAAGAACAATGTTCTCGTCACAAAACCATCGGAACGATTCCAAGATACCCGCGTGATCCTAAAAATTTTATTAGTGAAATTTGAGGAGAGAAGAGTCAGAACTTCTACGTCAGGAGACCTCACCAGAGCGATGAAGGGACTGAGGAGTAAAAAGAATCCTATTCTCCGATATATATAATCCTAAGACTCAAAACATTTTGTTCTAGACTCAACAATGCAAGCGATTCGATCAAGCAGGGGGCTCCTAAGGGATGGCTCTGATTACCAACTTGTAACGCCCACGATGCGGCTATATCTCCCACGTGTCGAGGCACGACTTAGAGGCATAACCGCATTGTGGTTTTGTCGCAAGAAGGGTCATCTTCACACAATCCCATGTAATGAACAAGAATGGGACAACGAGAGTTGGCTTACAATCGCCACTTCACACAATACATAAATATAATTCATACATCATCCAAAATCCACACATAGACCGGCTACGGTCAAAACCAAATGAAAATAAGATAACCCCAAATGCTAGATCCCCGATCGACCCAACTGGGCTCCACTACTGAACATCAGGAAAAGAAACATAGTAACGACCACGTTCCTCATCGAACTCCCACTTGCGGTCGATTGCGTCATCTGCACTGGCATCGTCGGCACCTGCAACTGTTTTGGTAGAATCTGTGAGTCACGAGGACTCAGCAATCTCACACCCGCGAGATCAGGACTATTTAAGCTTAAAGGAAAGGATGGTGTAATGAGGTGGAGCTGCAGCAGACACTAAGCATAAATGGTGGCTAACATACGCAAAAGAGAGCGAGAAGAGAAGCAGCGGAACGGTCATCAACTAGTAATAACCAAGAAGTGATCCTGAACTCCTACTTACATCAAACATAACCTAGAAACAGTGTTCACTTCCCGGACTCCGCCGAGAAGAGACCATCATGGCTACACACACGATTGATGTATTTTAATTAAGTCAAGTCACAAGTTCTCTACAACCGGACATTAACAAAATTCCCATCTGCCTCATAACTGCGGGCACGGCTTTCGAAAGATAATACCCGGTAGGGGTGTCCCAACATAGCCCATTATAAGCTCTCACGGTCAATGAAGGATAAACCTTCTCCCGGAAAGACCCGATCAGTCTCGGAATCCCGGTTTACAAGACATTTCGACAATGGTAAAACAAGACCAGCAAAGCCGCCCGATGTGCCGACAAATCCTGATAGGAGCTGCACATATCTCGTTCTCAGGGCAGAACGGATGAGCCAGATGTCGAGTTGGCATAGACCCTGGTTGCCCAGGTGGCGCCGGACATCGCTCGGTTTGGGCCAGCACTCGAAGGAGCACCGGTCCGGGGGTTTAAATAAAGATGACCCTCGGGCTCGCGAAAACCCGGGGGAAAAAGGCTTAGGTGGCAAATGGTAAAACCAAAGTTGGGCCTTGCTGGAGGAGTTTTATTCAAGGCGAACTGTCAAGGGGGTCCCATAAATCACCCAACCGCGTAAGGAACGCAAACTCAAGGAACATAATACCGGTAAGACGGAAACTAGGGCGGCAAGAGTGGAACAAAACACCAGGCATAAGGCCGAGCCTTCCACCCTTTACCAAATATATAGATGCATTAATTAAATAAGAGATATTGTGATATCCCAAAAATATCCATGTTCCAACATGGAACCAACTTCAATTTCACCTGCAACTAGCAACGCTATAAGAAGGGCTGACAAAAAGCGGTAACTTAGCCAAACAACGGTTTGCTAGGAAAGGATGGTTAGAGGCTTGACATGGCAATATGGGAGGCATGATATAGCAAGTGGTAGGTAGCGCAGCATGGCAAAAGAACGAACAACTAGCAAACCAAAGATAGAAGTGATTTCGAGGGTATGGTCATCTTGCGTGCAAGGTTCTCAGAGTTGTCGAAAGCTTGATTCTCGTAAGCGTACTCAACAGGTTCCTCATTCATGAACTCGTCTCCCGGCTCTACTCACAGCAAGGACACAAACAATGGAACCACAATCAATCACGGGAAAAGCGCAAGCAACATGATGCAAACATGTATGATATGCGAGATGTGGTATGCGATGCATATGCGTGCTCCGGAAGAAAAATGATGAACAAGGCTGTAACTTGGCAAACCAAGCATGCCACTGGAAAGATGAGGTGATTTCGGTCGAAATCGATATAAAGATCACTGGAAACGGATGCACGGTTTGCAAATGGCAAGCAAAACAAGAATGGCATGAATCTGCGATTAACAACATGATAGCACTTAGAATGCAACAAGTAACAATGTTGCAGCACTCCAACATAGCAACAAGCATATGACAGTAATCTACAGGAGATGCTTGTCAAAAGATGAACACTGAGCTACGGCTAGATCACAACACAACAGGTTCAAACAAGCATGGCAAAAGTGCAAAAGATATCAGGTTCACAGACTTGGTGAAATTACTGGACATGCCTGAAACAGCATTAGGTAGCAATGTTCAGAGCACGAAATGAACAAGCTACAGGAACTTCACATAGTAAAACAAGGCATGGCAGTAACCTACTAAATGCATATGACAAAAATCCCTTACTGACCATAAGCCAAAAAGGACCAGAAGGTATGATGGCAACCATGTAAACATAGCTAGTTTCGTTAACAGGTTTCAGACTTAGCAGAAAACAGAGCATGGCAGAAACAGACATTATGAGGGCATCTTGGTGAGCTTAATTCACTCACCACAAAGCAATGCATGACAAAAAAGCATACCTGCAGCAAGATGGCATGTATATGAAGCTATCCATGGCAAGAGCAAGAACATAGAATGTATGAAACAACTACAACAACCTTGGCAAAATTGAATATCATGTCAAGAATCTGCCATGAATATTTTATAGCAAAAGTAGAGCAAGATTAAGGCATACTATGGCACTCCATAATTAAAAACAGGGGCATGGATGGATAGAGCATAACCATATACTGAACATACTCAAGAGAAGCATGGATCTCACCGTAGACACATGGATACATGGCAACAGAATAACAGCAGTAACAGACAGTGAAAATGCTAGACATAGCAAAAACAGATTCAACATGGCATCTTTACCAGCTTGTTTAACTCACTACCAAGCATTTCATGGCATGGAACAAATTCTAGCATGAAGTAAACATGAAAATGAAGCTATCCAGGTGCAAAACAACCACATATCATATATCCATGAATATACACAAACTATACAAAACAGCACCATGATGTAAAATGACATGTTCATGAACTTGCTCAAATGCAGAAACCAATGCTACCACTGGATTGGTGGGATTTTTCTACCCCAAAAACATATATAATATGTTGGGGTTGCTGTAGAAAAATCATCACAAGTGCAATAAGTTAAAACCTGCCCTAAATGGAATATGACAGAAATGGAATTTTCCTTAATTGGAAATGTCCAGAAATGGACTTGCCCGAAATGGATAGATTCCATATGCTAGAAATGGAATATTCGCTGAAAAAAATAAACACAAAAGAAAAAGAGAAAGTGGAGGGGGATGAGAGGTGGGGTCCTGGGCCCTGAGAGGCTGACTGGTGGGTCCGCCTTGGGTCCCACAAGGTGGTGGCGTAAACAGGGGAAGCAGGGGAGGTGCTCGCCGGTGCAGAGATAGCGGAGAGCTCGACGGAGCCTCTCCGGCGACCAAAAGGCACGGCGGCGGGGCGCAACGAGGCCGCCATAGGATCCCGCACCCGCGGGTGTGACTAGCGGAACGGGCCGACGACGGACTTGACGCCGGCGACGACAAACAGAGGCGGCGGGGACGAGCTCAAACGCGACGAGGCGAACGGCTCGAGCGAGCTATTGACCGCGTGGATTCGGCCAATGAGACACGGCGATCATGACGGGCATGCGCGGAAATCCTAAAGAGGTCGTGCACTCGCCGGAGACGAGGCCCGACGGCGGCACGTTCGGGTGCTTGTGGCAAACTACTGCGAGGCGCGCTAAGGAGAGGGAAAAGAGGACGGGGAGGAACGCGTGCTCATCACAAGCACGGTGGTGTGCTTGGTTTCCCAAGAGGAGGTCGGAGAAGGCGGTGACGGCGATCGAACACTCGCGGACACCGCGGGGAAGAAGTGGAAGAAGAACACGGCTTCTTGGCGTCCCGTGGTGAAGTAGTGGACGTAGGGGAAGTACACGACGTCGAGGAGGAAGGTGGACACGTCCTGGGAAGCTGGGGTCGACAGGGAGCACGCCGGCGATGAGGACGCGCTCCCAGATGCGTACGGGACGGCGATGGCGCGATCACTCTGGTGGCTATACCTACCAGGAAGCGGCGGCGGCGGACGAGGGAAACCCTAGGAGAGGCAGGGGACAAGGACTGGGGCCTTAAAAGGGGCTAGGGTTAGCGGCGCGAGCTCACGCGCTCTCGTGCTCGCGGTCCCCATGGCGACGGCGAGAGGAGAGGGAAAAGGTGGGTGCGGGGAACAGGGTAGGCACTGACGAGCTACGCCGGGATGGCCACGTGGAGAGGGGCTAGTGGGGGTGTGCGCGCGCGCGGGTGAGAAAAGCCCGGAGGGGTGAACGCAGCGGGCTGGCTGGCGTGCTGGGCCTGCTGGCGCGGGGAGCTAGCTGGGCCGGCCTGGGAGGCCGAGGCCCAGGGGGTGCTGCTGTTGACTGCTCTGCTGGAAAAAGAGAGGCCCAGGTGAGCTTTCCCTTTTCTTTCCATTTCCTCAAACAGAAAAACCAAATGAAAAAGGCCAGGTACAAGGAAGAGGAATTTGGGAAATATGAAAATATCCCCATGCTCCTGGTATAAAGCACATAATTGTAAAAATGGCTTGGACATTTTTAGAGGAAGAAATATATTCCAAGTTTGAATTAGGTTCAAACTTGAAGCATTTTTGACCCCAACCAAACTCACTCCAAAAAAGATGGAAATGGCCAGAGAGGTTTAAGGCACTGAGCTAGACTATAGGGGAAAAGATGAACATTAAAGGAGAAGGGAGGAGTGGCACTTGCAACAAGAAGAAAGAAAGGGAGGAGAGGTGGTGATGATGAAAGATTCATGCATGGAACATACAACAACATAATATGTATGAAAATCACACCCTGCACATTATGCAAACATATGATGGCTAAAAGTGGGTATGACAGGAAGCACAAATGCAATATGCCAGGGTAAGCATGGTAATGAAAAGAGTAGAACAACAAAACAAAAGAAAAATGAGACCAAAAGATGGAACCCCAAATGGAATTGGATGGAGATCAACATGGATATATTGCCAAAATGGAAGTTTTACATCTGGGGTGTTACACCCCCGAGGAGCACTCGGGGACTACCCTCTTTTATCTATGTATGATGAGTGTCATACCTATGAATGTATTACTACATTTGTTTTCCTGTCTGGCACCGGGTTCGATCAGTCGGCCTGGGGACTTGCCGCCTTGAGTTATATTAAAGTTCTACCTGCAGTTAGACAAGTAGTGTGCCGGCACCCTAGCCCTCTCTTATTGAAATTCGCAGCTCGAAGAATCGACTGTCCGACTGGCAAGAGTCAAAGGCAGGAAAGGATGCCCACATGAAAAACGGCTAAGGACTAACGAACTTATATAACACAAGCCGGCCTCCCACCCCGCCAACCGGCTGTAAGAACAGCCGGCTGGCCGGCTTCCGATTCACCTTGCTTCAATCTAAAAAAGCTAGAGTACTTGCCCTCCCAAACGGCCAACCCCTTCCACAGCCACAGACTGCAGAGCAGCTGTCCAGCTGGGAAGGCGGCGACAAAGGGAGGGCGGCAAAGGAAATAGCCAAAAGGATGAAAAGCAAATACAATCGGAAGCCAAGCACATGCATGATTATATTTACACAAATGGCCTTCGAAAGGCCGGCATTCAACATAGTTTGAATACACCCCTAGTGGGTGGAACTGCGCAAACTTAACAAATATTGTTCAAAGAGTAATAAATAGGAAAGCAAAGACGGCGGATCAGGCCAAAGGTGCAACAGGCGAGCCGGGCAGGTCAGTGGAGACGGCAGCGCTGGCTGGAGGAGTGGCCGCCTGGAGAGTCTCGGCTTGATCATCACCGGCTGCAGGCGGCGCGCTCGCACGCGCCTCGTCGCTGGAGGCACGATCAAGCTGAGGCTGGCCGGTCGCTCCATCATCTGGCACGGCGTCTTCACCATCCTCTCCCTCCTCCTCTTCGCCCTCGTCACTTGAGTCGATCTCCTGCGCCGAGTCTTCACCATCTGCTGGGTTCAGCCCATACCACTCCTGCGGCTGAGCAACGCCGTGATCGTTCACCTCAGGGGCAAAGGCACTGGTGTCGGTGTAGTCGGCGATCGCCGAGGCGCGCTGGATGATAGCTGGCTACACCGCCTCCAGCTCCTCGTTGGCCTCCTGCCGCCAGGTGGTCAGCTGGGCCAAATCCAGCCTAGGATACCAAGCTCGGACGAACTCCAGCGCCCGCCTGGCGCCTGACCGAGCTGCAGAAGCCTTCCAAGCCTCGAAGCGGCCAACCGCTACCTCCAGCCAGTCGACAGTCCGACTGGGGGTACGGGGAACCACCTCGCCGGGCCAGAGGGCGGCCAGTACTTGCGCCCCAACGCGCTGCAGATGGCGGAGCATGCGGTGAGCCGGCTGGAGGTGGGCTTGGATCGCCAAAAGCTGCTCCTCAAGCAACCGGCGAGCATTCGGCGCGATCTTAGCTCCAGCCTGCCTTTGCGCGCCGCAGCGGGCCTCGATGACTTGGTTGGCGGGAATGGAGTAACCAGGGAAGTACTCTGTGCAACAGAAGAAAGGAAGAAAACACAAAGTCAGAAAATGGACCAAATAGCAGGCGGCAAGCAAAGGGACGAAGTAGAAGGCGGCCTACCGTCAATCAAATCTTCAATCCGGCCGTAGCCGTCGCTCAGCGCTTGCATTGCCTCAGCCCAGCTCGCCGCCTCGGTCTCGTATTCAGCTTGGAGGGCGGCCTCGCTGTCCTGCGCCGCCTTCAGGCTCTCCTCCTGGTCGGCCAGCTTCTTGACCAAGAGGTCACGCTCTTGAGCAAACGCATTGCACTCGGCTTTGTTGGCACGAAGGGCAGTCTCGGCCCCACCCAACTGCTCCCTCCGGTCGGCATTGGCCTCTGCAGATATGGTAAAGAAAGAAAAAAAGGGGCAATAAGAAAGAAGTCGCCAGGAAAGATCCGGCCCGACTGCTCGGCAGTCGGCCCGAATCTCGGGGACTACACCCAGTGGGTACGCTGACGCACCCCCACGTGAGATAAAAGACGAAGCACTTACTCCGGCTCTCGGTCAGATCAATGGTCTTCTAGTTCAGCTCCCGGACCTGGGAGTTGAAGGTAGCCGCGCGGAGGTTGTGATAGTCCTGCAAATAGGACAGAGGAGCAAATAAGAACAAGATAGCAATCGTAGTCTACTAAGAAGTTCCAAGCCACCTGCTCAGCAGCCGACTCGGAACTCGGGGACTACACCCAGTGGGTGCGCTGACGCGCCCCCACGGAAGAAATCAAGAACAAGAAACAAAAAAGCAGGAAGACTCACCCGAATGGCCGTCTGCGTCGTGAGGAACTCGTGAGTATACTGCTTCAACACGGTGGCTTGTGATTGAAGCCGGTTCCGGACTTCTTGCGCCTCCACGTTGAACATGACCGTCCCACCACCCAGCGTCCACACCGGCGAGCTGGCACTGGCCGTCTCCAGATCCTGGGCCGACGAGCTAGAGCTCGCGGCCTTCTGCGGGCCCGGCGCCGAAGTCGCCTTCCCTACGCGCTGGCCCGATGGCGACGGGACCACAAGGTTTGCCCTCGCAGCCGGCTCGCCTCCAGCCGGTTGCACGGGCGGCGCGCTAGGCCGGCTTCCTTGGTCCGCCCCAGTCGGCGATGGCGGTGCCACCTCCCTCTACGGGATGACGACGTCGCCCTCCTCCCTCTCCACCGCCAGCTGGTCGCCACCGGCTTCCTCCGGCGGGGGCACCGGGATCTCAGGCGCCACAGCGCGAAGGGGGACGACAAGCAGCGGAGGCCGGTTACGCAGGGCCTCCGCCGCCCTCTCCGCGGCTGCAGCCTCCGCCTGAGCCTTGACCACTGCGTCGGCTTGTGCCTCCGTCGACCTCTCCATCGTCTCCTGCGCCGCCGTGGCAGCGGCCGCCCTCAGCTCCTCCGCCTCCCGCTCCTCCCGCGCATTGCGCTGCGTCGCCGCTTGAAGCTCGGCAAGGGGGTCCACGCGGCGGGCGCTTCTAGATCCTCCCGCCGCTCCAACCACGGAGGCGGTAGCGGTCCGCTCAAGAGAAAGCGGGGCCCTGTATTTTTTTAGTCAAGACAAGGACTCAGAAGAATATCAACAAAAAAGAAGAAGGAATACGTGAGAGAATTGACACTTACGCCAAAACCATTTGTGGCTGCTTCACCACCTTGTGGAAGCGGGCAGCCTTCGCGGCCGCCTCGTCCCGCTTGGTCGCCGCCGCCGCGCTCTTGGGTTTCTTCGGCCGACTGCCGAATAGGCTCAGCGCGGCCCGGCTCTTCTGCGCGCCGCCCTGGACAGCCGGCACAGCAGATGAACCCGAGCCATGCTGATCGGACGCCGGCTGGCAGCGCGGGACGACCTCCGCCTCGTCATCATCCGGCCAGTCGTCGAAGCTGGCTCCAAGCCCGGAGCTGCCTGCCTCGCCGCCTCCCCCACGATGTCGTCGTCCAGAGCAGCCGCCCCCAAGTCGGGGTCGTCCAAGTCGTGCGTCGTCCGGTCGGGGAGATATTGGCGCTCCACCCCCGCTTCCCCGCCTGCCGGTCGAAGGAGGGGGCCCTGTCAAGACAAGCCGACTGGTCAGAGTCGGCCAAGAGAATCTTGGTGACAAAAGTAAAGAAGAGAAGAAAAAGAAAACTTACCATAGGCGGGGGATTGGCATGGGAGTACGGCTCCTTGCCAAACTGCCACTCGTCGGTGAGCTTGCAGTTCGCAAGGTAGTTCACCATGTGAGCTACCTCTGCATGAGGCATCGCCTTGGTACACAGCCGACTCGAATCGAGTTGGCCGCTCATTTTACAAATCATATGAGGACGGCCTTGGAGCGGGAGCACCCGGCGCGCCACGAAGGCAGCCAGCAGGTCGGGCCCGGTCAGGCCCTCCGACTGGACCATTACCCGGAGTCGCGCGACGGCGGCGGCTCGAGCAGGTGACAGTGTTCTGGCCCGATAGGACCATTGGGGCCGCCTCCCAGCCGGCGAGCCGGCTACATAAGCCGGCAAGTTGACGAAGTTGCCTTGCGAAGCGACGTTCTTCACATAGAAGTAGGATTTCTGCCAGAGCTTCACCGACTGGATCAGCGTGATGGGAGGAAAAGGGTTGTCGGCTACCGGCCTCCACATCGCGATGAAGGCGTCGCTCTGAGCCGACACGCCCCTCATGGCGGTACCGAGCTTGGACTGGAAGAATTTCCCCCAGAGCTCGAGGGTGGGAAGGACGCCGAGGAAGCCCTTGCACAAAGTGACTAAGGCGGACAGTAGCACCACCGTGTTTGGAGTGAGGTGGTGCGGCTGGAGCTGGTAGAACTCGAGGAAGGAGCGGAAGAAGCCGCTCGCAGGCAGGCCAAGGCCGCGCAGGCAGTGCGAGCGGAAGATTACCCGCTCGCCCTCCTCCGGTGCCGGCGAGATCTCCCTCTCCGACGCCAGACGGACCCGCACATGATCCTTGCCGGGCAACCGCCGCGTCTTGTGGAGGAAGTCGATGTGGTCCTCGTGGACGTTGGAGCCGTCCCAGTCTCCGCCGCGCGATATGAGGGCAAGAAGCCGATGAAAAAGGCGGGGTGACGGCGAAAGCACGGCCCCGCGGCGGCGAAGCTGCGGGGTAGTACGATGACTGGAGGGACGGCGCGGCAGCGAGGGGCTACGGCGATGGAGAGGAAGAAGAAGAAGGAGATGGCGGAGCGAGGGCGAGCGTGCGATCGTCTGCCGCTCCTCCTCCTCCCCCTATTTATAGCCTCGTGCGGCAAAGCCGAGGAGGCGAGCCGTAGGGGGCGTGGGATTAACTGCGTCCACTCCCCCACGTCCGCAATTATTGGGCCCTAACGGCATGCGGAAACTGCCGTTGGAAGGCGAATGGCCCGTTTTGGGCCACAGGAGATCCACACCTGGGCCGAGGCATGGAAGTGGCGGGCCCCGGCTTGCGGCGGCGTCCCGTCGCGCACATGGGCTGGCAGGCTCTCCTAGCCGGAGGGCGCCACGTGGCGCGCGGGCGGCAAGCGACCGGCCCGCAACCTGGCGTTTGCGCCAGCTGGTTCCCGCCTTCAGATTTCAAAGCCTCACCAAGACGGCGCACCTGATCAAAGCCGGCTCCTAGCTGCTGGCTCCTCAAGATAGGAAGTTGATTAAGCTTCTCGTCCTCCTTTCAGCCGTGAAGCCCAACCAGCTTTGGGGACTACTGTCGGAGTAAATGAACACGGGTAGCCTAACCGACTCCCCCTGGCTCTTTAAAAATTATCGGGCCGATCGAGCCTTCAAGCACCCAAAGCACAGGGCCGCCTTCCCCTGTCTGGCTATCTCACAGGCCGACTACTGGAAGGCGGCCCGACCCTGAAACCCTTACGAAGAAAGCTCCAAGAAGGCCGACTCCAAGAAGTCGGCCACAAGAAGACCGACTCCACGATGCCGGCCACAAGCGGGCCGGCTCCCGGCAAGCGGCCAAGATTGCACCCTCGAAGACTGCACCCACATAACGGTGACGAGACGGGGCATGGCTACAGTAAAGCCTGCCATCGCCGAATCCCGGAGCGCGGATGGCCACAGTGCGCCGTACGGGTCGGCCATCCTCCGTCCGGCGCGGCACTGTTGCCATGTTGACCATGACGCCACCCACGACAGGCTGTCAGTACGGCCCGCGGACGGCGGGCCCCTTCAGCCAGAGAGACGCTCGATGGCGGCCAAGCCCCCAGTCGGCCTGTGGTGTAGCCGGCTCCCAATAGCCAGCTACCTCACTCCCTCGAAGTATGTGCATCATTAAGGAGACAAGACGAGGTAAGAATACAGTGAGAGTCTGCCAGACGGCGGCACTGTAGCCATGCTTACCTCGGCAAAGCCCTCGTCATCAGGGCGAGGCTAAAGTAACCAGCCGCCGGCAAGACCCCCAGGCGGTGGGGCTAGCCTGTCGGCCAAGAGGCCGGCAGCCGGCGGGACCCACCAGTCGGCGGGCCCCAGCGGTCGGCGGAGAAGCCGGCGGGTACAGGCACTGACGGCCTGGACCCGCATCCAGCCGGAATACCATTGTACCCCTGGGGGGTAGGCCTATATAAACCCCCAGGGCACCCACGCAAAGGGTTGATCTCTTGGAGTTTTAGACACCACATAGAGAGAAGAGGAGAGCTAGCCTTGCCCTTCTTCCTCCTCTAGCCGAACAGCTCAAGGAGCCACTTGTAGCCACCTGTGTTGATCTAGTGATCATGCGGAGACCCCGCAGAGCAGGACTAGGGGTGTTATCTCCACGGAGAGCCTCGAACCTGGGTAAGATTCGTCAGCGTGCATGTCTTCGCCTAATCCCGTTTCCAGGCACCGGTGATGTCTTACTGGCTCCCACGATGATAAGCCACCCGTTGGCCTGAGGTGTGAGAAGGGAGCAGAAGGGCGGTTCTCCCGAGACCGCGGCGTCCAGGAGCTCGGCGATGTGCTCCAGCAACGCATCCCGGCCGCTCTCCATCAACCGGCAACGCAGCAACTCCCATGCTACCGTGAGCGCGACCCTCATGTTCGCTTGTTCTCGTCGGGTGTGTGGCGCCGTGGCTTGAGGCCCTTGCGGCTGCCCGCACTTGTCGTTGATTGAGGGCGGGCGGCGTGTGACCGCGCCCCGCAGCGTTTGGCGGTGCGCGTGCTTCCTAGGGCGCGGGGTTGAGGTCTTCTTGGGCAGGCGGCGCCGCTCGAGCCGGCCAAGCTGCCCAGCGGTCGGCGTTGGTCCTCGGGTCGCCGGACATCGGAGCTGCGGAGTGTCGACGGATCAACTGGCGGAAGGAAAGCTCCGGCGCACCCCTACCTGGCGCGCCAAATGTCGGCTTTCGGGTTCCGGCAAAACCCTTGAGGTTCGAGAACTGGGGTGCGCACAAAGATTTTCCCTACCTAATCATGCCCTCACCCGCACCGCGATCAATAGGGCTAAACTCGACGAACTCGCAACACAAAGACACAAGATTTATACTGGTTCGGGCCACCGATGTGGTGCAATACCCTACTCCAGTGTGGTGGTGGTGGATTGCCTTGGAGGCTGATGATGAACAGTACCAGGGAAGAACAGCCTCCTGAGGATAGGTGTTCTTGTGCTTGGTGAGCTGGTGAAGGTTTCGATGTTCGGGCTGAGTTCGAGATGAGTTTGAGATGAGTTCAAGATGAGTTGTCCCCTACTGTGGTGGCTAGTCCTATTTATAGAGGCCCTGGTCCTCTTCCCAAATATTGAGCGGCAAGGGATTCCACAACGGCCAGTTTGAAGGGGGACAACTAGTACAAGATATCCTGACTAAAGGTGGTCTTCGCCTGCCAAAGGCTCTGGTGGTGACGCTGTCTTGGGCTCCACGGTGACCTCTGTCCTGCCATCCTGCTGGTCTTGGTCTCGTTGCACCGATATGGAAACCTTTGCCTGATGCCTCGGTACTCATCGCCTGCGCTTGCCTCCCTAGCACCAAAGAGGAAGTGAGGACATTGTGCGCGCTGGCACCCGCCTGGCGCCCGCCTGGCATTGATCGTCATGGCTTACATCACGGGATTCCTCATGAGGTACCCCTTGCCTTGATCTCTCCGCCCCTCGCCAGCCAGCCTGGTGAGGCTGTTCCTGGTGTCGCGAGGGTCTTGAATGCTTGCTGGTGAAGATGGGCCGTACGGGCCCGTTTATGGAGCCACGCCGTGGGCCGCAGGCAGGCAAGTCTGGGGACCCCCGTTCCCAGAACGCCGACAGCTCTCTATGCTTCACTTAAATTTTTGTGAGCTAAGGACTTGCTCTAGTGCTTCACTTATATCTTTTTGAGCACGGTGTGCTTAGTATTTGTCGGAGTAAATGGCCACGGGAAGGCTAACCGACTCCCCCTGGCTCTTTGAAAAATTGTCAGGCCGATCGGGCCTTCAAGCATCCAGAACACAGGGCCGCCCTCCCTGGTCGGCTATCTCACAGGCCGACTACCGGAAGGCGACCCGACCTCCAAAACCTTCCCGAAGATAACCATAAGATGGCCGACTCCCAGAAGCCGGCCATAAGTAGGACGACTCCCAGAAGCCGGCCATAAGTAGACCGACTCCCAGAAGCCATCCACAAGAAGACCGACTCCCGGAAGCCGGCCAAGACTGCACCCACCAGGGCTGCACCCACATAACGGTGATGAGATGGGGCGTGGCCACAGTACAGCCTGCCACCCCTGAATCCCGGAGCATGCATGGCCACAGTGCGCCGTACGGGTCAGCCATCCCCCGTTCGGTGCGGCACTGGTGCCATGTTGACCGTGACACCGCCCACGACAGGCGCCAGTACGACCCGCGGGCGGCGGACCCCTTCAGCCAGAGAGACGCTCGAAGGCGGCCTGGCATCCCCTAGTTGTCCTGGGGCGTAGCCGGCTAACTCCCTCCCTCGAAGTATGTGCATCATTAAGGAGACAAGATGAGGTGAGGCTACAGTGAGAGCCCGCCAGGCGGCGGCACTGTAGCCACGCTTAGCTCGACAAAGCCCTCGTCATCAGGGGCGAGGCAACAGTAACCAGCCGCCGACAAGGCCCCCAGGCGGTGGGGCCGGCCTGTCGACTAAGAGGCCGGCAGCCGGCAGGACCCACCAGTCGGCGGGCCCCAACGGCCGGCGGAGAAGCCGGCGAGCACAGACACTGATGGCTGGGACCCGCACCCAGTCGGATTACCATTGTATCCCTGGGGGGTACGCTTATATAAATCCCCCAGGGCACCCATGCAAAGGGTTGATCTCTGAGATAGTTTTAGACACCACGTAGAGGGAAGAGGAGAGCTAGCCTTGCCTTTCTTCCTCCTCCAGCCAAATAGCTCAAGGAGCACTTGTAGCTACTTGTGTTGATCTACTGATCATGCGGAGACCCCGCAGAGCAGGACTAGGGGTGTTATCTCCACGGAGAGCCCTGAACCTGGGTAAGATTCGCCGGCGTGCATGTCTTCGCCTTATCCCGTTTCCAGGCACCGACGATGTCTTACTGGCTCCCACAATGATAAGCCACCCGTTGGCATATGTCGCACCTACCACCCAACATTTGGCGCCCACCGTGGGGCCAGGTGCACCATCATCCGGAGACCTGTTCTGGACGGGAACCCTTTTCCTCCCCCGCGAGCGTAGCCAGCCCACTACGCCCGATGGCGCTTGCCCCGACGCGCTGTAAGGCGTCGACGACGCCTACGCGGCGAGCTGCCTCGCCGATCTTCTGGGCGAGGCTCGCATCTCCCACGAGCCTGCGTCCAACGCGGGCATAGACTGCCCCGGGAGCCGCCTCGTCAGCCTCCTCGACCAGCTTCACATCTCCAGCGAGCTTGCTGTGGACTTGGAGTCGGTCGGCTCCACCGACCCGATGCTTGTCGACTCCGACACGGCGTCGCTTGACGCCTTCCCCACCAACGTGGTGATCATCAACGACTCTCTCCCTCGAGCCGATAGTGGCAACAGCGCTGTCACTGAGGTGCTAGTCATCAGCCACGGCGCCGTCTCGGGCGAGAACCCCCACGACGCCCTACAAGCGGCGCTGCACGACTTGTCCGTCCCCATCCCGGCCGATGCCGACGCCGAGACTCTAGAGGCGCGCCGCCTCTCCCTTGTCATGGAGGGCCAGAAGATAGCATCCATGAGATGCCTCACTGAGGCTCACCAGCGCGAAGTCGACCGCGCCGCCTTTGGTATGCCGCCTCCTGGCGGGCCGAGCCGAGCCGGCCTCGTCAAGAAGCGCGGCGCGGCCATCGCCCACATGCTGGGAGCAGACCGCCCGGTCTAGGCCACGCCACTCGAGAACCTGCGTGCTGCTCAGGTGGCCGTAGACAAGCTGAACGGGCTGGGGGCTGATGAGCTCCCCTACATGACTAGACGCATCCAGCAGCTGATCGACGCGGCCGTAGAACGGCATGAAGCCGGTGCCCGTACTGAAAGTCCTCCCCCACGCCGAGAGCATGGCGCGACATCCCGGACGCCGACTGCAAGCGACGCCCGCGCAAGAAAAGACAAGGAGCCGGCTGCTAGTTGCAGTCGGACTCGGGTCACCATTGAGCGCGACGCAGAAGGCCGCCCCCGAGCGGTGGAACGACAAGGCAATCCGCCTCCCCCCCCCACCTCGTGGGGAGAGATATCCCACCCTGCCGCCTGTCACGCTTCCGACTCTCGGAGGCCGACCAGGCCACTGCGAAGGAGTCGGCGAGAATGATGCCCGCCATCGGATCGACCGCCTAGCGCGATCCCTGGCGCTAGAAGAAGAAGATGATGTTGGCCCGCCTTGCTTTGGCCCCCGCATCCGCGACGAGCCCTTCCCCAAAGGGTTCTCACTCCCATGAGACACGCCAAAATACAACGGCTCCGTGAAGCCGGAAGATTGGTTGATCGACTACTCCACCGCAGTCAGCATAGCAAACGGCAACAGGCGCGTTTCCGTGAAGTACATCCCGCTCATGCTTCAAAGCACGACACGCACCTGGTTGAACAGCCTCAAGTCCTACAGTGTCAACAGCTGGCTAGACTTCGAGGAAGTCTTCGTCCGCAACTTCACCAGCACATACAAGCTGCCTCCCAAGCCCCGCCAGCTCTCCTTGTGCGTCCAAGGGCCCAGCGAATCGACTCGCGACTACCTCACGCGTTGGGCCAAGCTCCGCAACTCCTGCGAGGGGGTGCACGAGGTTCAAGCCATAGAGTACTTCACCGCCGGGTGCCGAGAGGGCACCCTCCTCAAACACCGACTCCTCTGCGACGAGCCGACTACCCTCGACGAGATGCTGATCATAGCAGATAAGTACGCCACGGCCGACTCTTCGAGGAAGACCGAGCTTCGAGTGGACGCCTCTGGAAAGGTGCTCGCTCCGGCTCCCAAGACGCCGGCTAGTGACTCCAACCGACGCCCCTACCAGAACGACCACAAGCGCAAGGCCCCTATGCCGCCTTCCACCAGTCGGCAAGTAGCCACCGTCGAAGACGAACAGCCCGAAGAGCGGGCTTTCTCCTATGAGCAAACTCTTGATGCCCCCTGCAAGTTCCACAGCGGCGCGAAGCCATCCAACCACACGACCCGGAAGTGCCATTGGCTCACACGGATCTCCAAGGGCGAGGGGCTGCTGCCGCCTCCACCTCCTGGCCCGCCACCTCCAGCCCCTCAGCAGCCGGCTGTTCGACCAGCAGTCGGAGCCATTCAAGATGAGTTCCTAGATGAGCACGCCGCCTACGTCGTCTTCACAAGCCAAATTGAAGACAAGCGCAGTCGGCGCCGACAGCACCAAGAAGTCAACGCGGTCGCATCCAGCAACCCCGAGTTCATGCATTGGTCTGAGAAGCCTATCAGCTAGAGCCGGGCCGATCACCCAGAGGTGATGCCGTCTCCCGACTCTTATGCATTGTTGTTGGACGCCACCCTCGCGACAGAAAGGCGAGCTGCCCGTTTCTCCCGTGTGCTGATTGATGGTGGAAGCAGCATCAACATACTGTACCGCGACACCATGGAGAAGTTGAACATCAAGACGAAGCAACTCATGCCAAGCCGGACTGTGTTCCACGGCATCGTACCCGGCCTGTCCTGTTCCCCAATCGGCATGATCAAGATGGATGTTCTCTTCGGAGACAAGGATCACTTTCGCCGAGAAGCGATCTGGTTTGAAGTAGTGGATCTAGAGAGCCCTTATGACGTATTGCTTGGCCGACCTGCCCTGGCCAAGTTCATGGCTGTGCCCCCACTATGCCTACATCAAGATGAAGATGCCGAGTTCAAAGGGGATCATCACCATAGCCGGAGACTACAAGAAGTCCACCGAGTGCGCTACAGCCAGTAGCCGGCTGGGCGAGTCCCTCGTGATCGCTGAAGAGAAGAAGATGCTGGACCAAGTCGTGGCCATGGCCGGCAAGCAGCCGGCCCTGTCCCCCAACCCCAAGGAATATGATGCTCAGGGCTCCTTCCAGCCGGCCAAGGAAACAAAGAAGATACCTCTGGACCCGGAGAACCTGGAGAGGTTTGCTGTCATTGGTGCAAACCTGGACAGCAAATAGGAAGGCGAGCTCGTCGACTTCCTCCGTGAGAATCGGGACATCTTTGCCTTGTCCCCAAAGGACATGCCGGGTGTTCCGAAGGATTTCGCCGAGCACAAGCTACACGTCCGAGCGGATGCAAAACCAGTCAAGCAACCTCTCCGCCGACTGTCAGAGGAGAAGAGAAGGATCGTAGGAGAAGAGATAGCCCGGCTCCTGGCAGCCGGCTTCATTATGGAGGTGTTTTTTCCATAATGGCTTGCCAACCCAGTCTTGGTGTTGAAGAAGAACAACAAATGGCGTATGTGTATAGATTACACCAGCCTCAACAAAGCCTGCCCCAAAGATCCGTTTGCCTTACCACGAATCGATCAAGTGGTAGACTCCACAGCCGGATGCGAGTTGCTGAGTTTCTTGGATGCTTACTCAGGCCACCACCAGATCAAGTTGGATCCAGCCGACCGCCTGAAGACCGCCTTCATCACACCATTCAGAGCTTTCTGCTACCTGACTATGACATTCGTCTTGAGAAATGCCGGTGCCACTTTTCAGCATTGCATGCAGAAATGCCTCCTCAAGCAACTTGGCAGAAATGCACACGTCTATGTAGACGATATTGTGGTGAAGACGGAGAAGCGCGGCACCCTGCTGGAAGACCTCAGAGAAACATTTTCCAACTTGCGCCGGTTTCAGATCAAGCTCAACCCTGAGAAATGCATGTTCGGAGTACCAGCCGGCCAGCTTTTAGGCTTTTTGGTCTCCGAACGCGGCATTGAGTGCAACCCGGTGAAGATCAAGGCCATAGAGAGAATGGAGATTCCTACCAAGCTGCGAGACGTTCAGAAGTTTACCGGGTGCCTAGCCTCCCTAAATCGCTTTATCAACCGGCTAGGGGAGAAGGCTCTCCCCCTGTACCGACTCATGAAGAAGTCCACCCACTTTGAGTGGAACAACCAAGCAGACCAAGCTTTCCACGAGGTGAAGAAGATGCTGACCACACCGCCCGTCCTGGCACCGCCGACTGAGAAAGAGCCCATGCTCCTTTACATTGCTGCGACTAGCCGAGTGGTCAGTATAGTTATCGTGGTCCAACGCCCAGAAGAAGGTCGAGCTCAGTTAGTCCAGAGGCCGATATATTATTTGAGCGAAGTACTGTCCACCTCGAAGCAAAACTACCCGCATTACCAGAAGATGTGCTATGGAGTGTACTTTGCCGCCAAAAAGTTGAAGCCCTACTTTCAAGAGCATCCCATCACGGTCGTATGCACTGCCCCGCTTGCCGAGATCATAGGAAGCCGGGATGCATCCGGCCGGGTGGCTAAGTGGGCCATTGCGCTGGCTCCTTACACGATCTTCTACCAACCCCGCACCGCCATCATGTCCCAAGCATTGGCCAACTTCCTTGTCGACTGGGCCGAGACCCAGTACCTACCACCAGCTCCCGACTCCACTCATTGGCGGATGCATTTCGATGGATCCAAGATGCACACCGGCTTGGGAGCCGACATCGTCCTCACCTCTCACAAGGGCGACAAGCTCAGATACGCATTGCAAATTCATTTTGCCGCCTCCAACAATGTGGCCGAGTACGAGGTGCTCATACTCGGGCTCCGGCTAGCCAAAGAACTCAGCATACGCCGGGATCCTGTGTTATGGCGACTCGGATTTGGTGGTCCAGCAGTCATCTGGCGACTGGGACGCCAAGGACGCAAACATGGCGAGCTATCGATTCCTCGTCCAGCAAATCAGTGGATACTTTGAAGGATGCGAGTTCCTTCACGTGCCACGGGCCGACGATGAGCAAGCAGATGCCCTGGCACGGATCGGCTCCACCCGACAAGCTATACCAACCGGCGTCTCTCTCCAACGTCTCCTCAAACCGTCTGTCAAGCCGTCTCCGGAATCAGACTCCATCTTCGTACCGCCTGCCCCTGATGCAGTCAGATCCGACTTGGGGAACCCAGCAGGCGGCTCGGGGACTTCGACAGGCGGCCCGGGGACTGCCGTAGTCGCACCCGGCTCGGGGACTTCAGAACCCGGCCTGGGGACTGCAGCAGTCGGCCCAGGGACTGCAGCAGCCGGCCCGGGACTGCAACGACACAACAGGCGGTGTCCGACTCCAACTCTTCACCACCCAACCCACCCACCCAGGTCACAGTAGCCGTACTGACAATAGAAGAAGTCACAGCTCCAACATGGGCCCAGCCCATCCTCAACTTCCTAGTAAACAGAGAGCTGCCGACTGATGAGATCTCAGCAAGACTAGTTCAACGCCGAGCTGGAGCATACGCAATAATAAACAGAGAACTTGTTAAGCGTAGCGTCACTGGAGTCTTCCAGCACTGCGTCGAGCCAGGGAAGGGAATAACAATCCTCAAGGATATCCACCAAGGCGAATGCGGCCACCACGCGGCCTCAAGATCACTTGTCGCCAAATCTTTCCGCCATGGTTTCTTTTGGCCTACTGCTTCGGAAGACGCCAAGGAATTAGTCAAATGCTGCAAAGGGTGCCAAGTCTTCAGCTCCAAGCAACACCTGCCGGCTTCTGCACTCAAGATCATCCCCCTCACCTGGCCCTTTGCCGTCTGGGGGCTGGACATGGTGGGCCCATTCAAGACGGCCCGCGGCGGCATGACACATCTGCTTGTCGCCGTGGACAAATTCACCAAGTGGTTTGAAGCGAAGCCAATCAAGAAGCTGAATGGGCCGACTGCCGTGACATTCATCGCAGATATCACTACTCGGTATGGTATACCACACAGCATCATCACCGACAACGGCATGAGTTTTGCCTAGGGAGCACTGGCACGTTTCTGCGCGACACAGGGCATCCGACTGCACTTAGCATCCGTTGCCCACCCGCAGTCAAATGGCCAGGTCGAGCGAGCAAACGGCCGCATCCTCTCCGGCATCAAGCCCCGACTGGTCGTACCACTGGAGTGTTCGGCCGGCTGCCGGCTCGATGAGCTGCCGGCTGTCCTCTGAAGTCTGCGTACTACCCCGAACAAGTCAACCGGCTTCACTCCTTTCTTCCTTGTATATGGTGCCGAGGCTGTCATCCCAACTGACATCGAGTTCGACTCGCCTCGGGTCACCTTGTACACAGAGGCGGAGGCCAAGGAAGCGCGAGAAGACGGTGTCGACCTGCTGGAAGAGGGTCGGCTGTTAGCACTCAGCGGGTCCACCATCTACCAGCAGGGTTTGCGCCGTTACAACAACCGGAAGGTCAAGCCAAGATCCTTCCAAGAAGGCGATCTTGTGCTCCGGCTGATCCAGCGAACATCCGGCTAGCACAAGCTCTCGGGCCCTTGGGAAGGCCCATTCATCATCATCAAGGCCCTAGGCAACGACTCCTACTACCTGATCCATGCACAGAAGCCGAAGGCACGCAAGAGGAATGATTCCGGCAAGGAGTCGGAACGACCATGGAACGCCAATCTGCTGAGAAGATTTTACAGTTACATTTGATTTTCTATGTGGCACCGGGTTCGACTAGTCGGCCTAGGGACTGGCCGCCTTGAGTTATATTAAAGTTCTACCTGCAGTCAGACAAGTAGTGTGCCAGCACCCGAGCCCTCTCTTATTGAAAGTCGCAGCTCGAAGAACCGACTGTCCGACTGGCAAGAGCCAAAGGCGGGAAAGGATGCCCACACGAAAAACGGCTAAGGATTAACGAACCTATATAACACAAGCCGGCCTCCCACCACACCTACCGGCTGTCAGTACAGCCGGCTGACCGGCTTCCCATTCACTTTGTTACAATCCAAGAAAGCTAGAGTACTCGCCCTCCCAACCGGCCAAGCACTTCTCTAGCCACAGACTGCAGAGCAGCTGTCTGGCTGGGAAGGTGGCGACCAAGGGAGGGCGGCAAAGGAACAGCCAAAGGATGAAAAGCAAGAGCAATGGGAAGCCAAACACATGCATGATTATATTTAGTCATAAGGCCTTCAACAGGGCGCAGGTCAACATAATTTGAATACACCCCAAGTGGGTGGAACTGCGCAAACTTAACAAAATATTGTTCGAAGAGCAATAAATAGGAAAGCAAAGGCGGCGGATCAGACTAAGGGCGCAACAGGCGAGCCAGGCTGGTCGGTGGAGACGGCAGTGCCGGCTGGAGGAGTGGCCGGCTGGCGAGTCTCGGCTTCATCATCGCCGGCTGCAGGCGGTGCGCTCGCACGCGCCTCGTTGCTGGAGGCACGATCAAGTTGAGGCTGGCCGGTTACTCCACCGTCTGGCACGGCGTCTTCACCATCCTCTCCCTCCTCCTCTTCGCCCTCATCGCTGGAGTCGATCTCCTCCGCCGAGTCCTCACCATCCGCCGGGTTCAGCCCGAACCACTCCTCCGGCTGAGCAATGTCATTATCATTCACCTCAGGAGTAAAGGCGCTGGTGTCGGTGTAGTCGGCGATTGCCGAAGCGCGCTGGATGATAGCCGGCCGCACCGCCTCCAACTCCTCGTCAGCCTCCTACCGCCAGGTGGCTAGCTGGTCCAAGCGCAACTCGGGATACCATGCTTTGACGAACTCCAGCGCCCGCCTGGCGCTTGACCGAGCTGCAGAAGCCTTTCAGGCCTCGAAGCGGCCAACCGCTACCTCCAGCCAGTCGGCAGTCCGATTGGGGGTACGGGGAACTGCCTCGCCGGGCCAGAGGGCGGCCAGCACTTGCGCCCCAACGCGCTGAAGACGGCAGAGCATGCGGTGAGCCGGCTGGAGGCGGGCTTGGAGAGCCAGAAGCTGCTTCTCAAGCGACCGACGAGCATTCAGCGCGATCTCCACACCGGCTTGCCTTCGTGCCTCGCGGTGGGCCTCGGCAACCTAGTTGGCGGCAGTAGAGTAACCAGGGAAGTACTCTGCACAAGAAAGAAAGAAAGAGAAAAAACACAAAGTCATAGAATGGAGTAAAATGGCAAGCGGCAAGCAAGAAATGAAGAAGAAGGCGGCCTACCATCAACCAAGTCTTCGATCTAGCCGTAGCCGCTGATCAGCGACTGCCTTGCCTCGGTCTCGTACTCGGCCTGGAGGGCGGCCTCGCTGTCCTTCACCACCTTCAGGGCCGCCTTGTGGCTCTCCTCCTGGTCGGCCAGCCTCTTGACCAGGCAGTCACCTTCCTGAACCAAGGCGTCAAACTCGGCTTCCTTGGCGCGAAGGGCGGTCTGGGTCCCACCCAGCTGCTCCCTCAGGCTGGCATTGGCCTCTGCAGATATGGCAAAGAAGAAAAAAGCAATAAGAAAGAAGTCGTCAGGAAAGATCCGACCCGACTGCTCAGCAGTCGGCACGAATCTCGGGGACTACACCCAGTGGGTGCGCTGACGCGCCCCCACGTGAGATAAAAGATGAAGCACTTACTCCGGCTCTCAGTTAGATCAGCAGTCTTCTAGGTCAGCTCCTGAGCCTGGGAGTTGAAGGCAGCCGCACAGAGATTGTGGTAGTCCTGCAAGTCGGACAGAGAAGCGAACAAGAGCAAGATAAGCAATCAAAGTCTTCCAAGAAGTTCCAAGCCGCCTGCTCAGCAGCCGACTCGGAACTCGGGGACTACACCCAGTGGGTGCGCTGACGCGCCCCACGGAAGAAATCAAGATCAAGAAAAAAAAAGCGGGAAGACTCACCCGAATGGCCGCCCGTGTCGCGAGGAACTCGTCATTGTACTGCCTCAGCACGGCGGCCTGGGACTGAAGCCGGTGCCGGACTTCTTGCGCCGCCACGTTCACCATGGCCGTCCCACCACTCGGCGTCCACCCCAAGCTGGCGCTGGCTGTCTCCAGATCCTGGGTCGACGAGCTAGAGCCCGCGGCCTTCTGCGGGTCCAGCGCCGAAGTCGCCTTCCCCGCACGCTGGCGTGATGACGATCGGACCACCAGGTCCGTCTTCGCAGTCGGCTCACGTCACCTGGCCGCGCGGGCGCCGCGTCAACTCGGCCGCCTCGGTTCTCCCCAGTTGGCGATGGCGGTGCCGCCTCCCTCTCCCGGACGACGACGTCATCCTCCTCCCTCTCCATCCCTGGCATGTCGCCACCGGCTTCCTCCGGCGGGGGCTCTAGGATCTCGGGCGCCGCGACACGCAGGGGGGTGACCAGCAAGGCCCCAGCCGCTGCCGCTGCGGCTGCAGCCTCCGCCTGGGCCTTGGCCGCCGCGTCGGCTTGTCCCTTCGCTGACTTCTCCGCCATCTCCTGCGCCGCCTTGGCAGCGGCCGCCCTCAGCTCCTCCACCTCCCGCTCCTCCCGCGCCTCCCGCGCGTTCCGCTCCGTCGCCGCCTGAAGCTCGGCACGGGGGTCCACGCGGCAGGTGTTTGCGGATCCTCCCGCCGATCCAACCACGGGGGCGGCAGCGAGCCGCTCAAGAGAGAGCGGAGCCCTGTTTGATAAGACAAGACAAGGATTTAGAAATCGACAAGAAAAGAAGAAGGAATATGCAAGAGAATCAACACTTACGCCGAAACCGTTTGCGGCTGCTTCACCACCTTGCGAAAGCGGGCCGCCTTCACGGCCGCCTCATCCCGCCTGGTCGCCGCCGCCCCGCTCTTGGGCTTCTTCGGCCGACGGCCGAACAAGCCCGACGCGGCCCGGCGCTTCTGCGCGCCGCCTCGAGCAGGCAGCGCGGCGGATGAACCCGCGCCATGGTCGGACGCCGGCTGGCGGCGCGGGACGATTTCCGCCTCGTCGTCTTCCGGCCAGTCGTTGAAGCTGGCTCCAAGCCCGGAGCCACCTGCTTCGCCGCCTCCTGCCTCGGTGTTATCGTCCATAGCGGCCGCCCCCAAGTCGGGGTCTTCCAAGTCATGCTCCGCCCGGTCGGGGAGAAATTGGCAATCCGCCCCCGCTGTCCCGGCCGCAGGTCGAAGGAGAGGGCTCTGCCAAGACGTGCCGACTGGTCAGAGTCGGCCAAGAAAAACTTGGTGACAAAACTAAAGAAGAGAAGATAAAGAAAGCATACCATAGGCGGGGGATTGGGACGGGAGTACGGCGCCTTGCCAAACTGCCACTCTGCGGAGAGCTTGCAGTTCGCGAGATAGTTCACCATATGAGCCACCTCGTCATGAGGCATCTCCTTGGTGCACATCCGACTCGGATCTAGTTGGCCGCTCATTTGACTGATCAAATGAGGGCGGCCTTGAAGTGGGAGCACCCGGCGCACCACGAAGGCGGCCAGCAGGTCGGAACCAGTCAGGCCCTCCGACTGGATCATTACCTAGAGTCGAGCGACGGCGGCGGCTCCAACCGGCGACAGCGTCCTGGCCCGATAGGACCACTGGGGCCGCCTCCCAGCCGGCGGGCTGGCTACGTAAGCCGGCAAATTGACGTAGTCGCCTTGCGAGGCAACGTTCTTCACGTAGAAGTACGATTTCTGCCAGAGCTTCACCGACTGGATCAGCGTGATGGCAGCGAAGGGATTGTCGGCTGCCGGCCTCCGCACCGCGATGAAGGCGCCGCTCTGAGCCTGCACGCCCTGCATGCGGGTGCCAAGCTTGGATTGGAAGAATTCCCCCCAGAGCTCGAGGGTGGGTAGGATGCCGAGGATGCCCTCACACAGAGTGACGAAGGCGGACAGCAGCACCACCGTGTATGGAGTGAGGTGGTGCGGCTGGAGCTGATAGAATTCGAGGAAGGAGCGGAAGAAGGCACTCGCGGGCAGGCCAAGGCCGCGCAGGAAGTGCGAGCGGAAGACGGCAAGATCTCCTTCTTCGGCGCAAGACGGACCCGCACCAGGTCCTCGCCGGGCACCTGCCGCGTCTCGCGGAGGAAGTCGATGTGGTCCGCGTGGACGTTGGAGCCGTCCCCGTCTCCGCCGTGCTGCATGACGGCAAGGAGCTGACGAGAAAGGGCGCGGCGACGGCGAAATCACGGCCCCGCGACAGCGAAGCTGCAGGGTAGTGTGAAGACTAGAGGGACGGCGCGGCGGCGAAGGGCTGCTGCGGCAGAGAAGGAAAGTAAGAAAATGGCGGAGCGAGGGTGAGCGTGCGAGCGCCTGCCGTTCCCCCTCCCCCCTACTTATAGCCTCGTGCGGCGACGCCGAGGAGGCGAGGCGTGCTGGGGGGACGTGGGATTAGCTGCGCCCATTCCCCCACGTTCCGCGATTATTGCGCCCGAACGACGTGCTTAGTATTTGTCGGAGTAAATGGCCATGGGTAGCCTAATCGACTCCCCCTGGCTCTTTGAAAAATTGTCAGGCTGATCGGGCCTTCAAGCATCTAGAACACAGGGCCGCCTTCCCCTGGTCGGCTATCTCACAGGCCGTCTACCGGAACGTGAACCGACCTCCAAAACCTTCCCGAAGATGACCATAAGATGGCCGACTCCCGGAAGCCGGCCATAAGTAGGCCGACTCCCAGAAGCCGGCCATAAGTAGACTGACTCACAGAAGCCGGCCACAAGAAGACCGACTCTTAGAAGCCGGCCAGGACTGCACCCACCAGGGCTGCACCCACATAATGGTGATGAGACGGGGCGTGGCCACAGTACAGCCTGCCACCCCCGAATCCCGGAGCATGCATGGCCACAGTGCGCCGTACGGGTCAGCCATCCCCCGTCCGGCGCGGCACTGTTGCCATGTTGATTGTGACGCCACCCACGACAGGCGCTAGTACGGCCCGCGGGCGGCGGACCCCTTCGGCCAGAGAGACGCTCGAAGGCGGCCCGGCCTCCCCTAGTTGGCCTGGGGCGTAGCCGGCTACCTCCCTCCCTCGAAGTATGTGCATCATTAAGGAGACAAGACGAGGTGAGGCTACAGTGAGAGCCCGCCAGGCGGCGGCACTGTAGCCACGCTTACCTCGACAAAGCCCTCGTCATCAGGGGCGAGGCAACAGTAACCAGCCGCCGACAAGGCCCCCAGGCGGAGGGGCCGGCCTGTCGACCAAGAGGCCGGCAGCCGACGGGACCCACCAGTCGGCGGGCCCCAATAGCCGGCGGAGAAGCCGGCGAGCACAGACACTGATGGCTGGGACCCGCACCCAGTCGGATTACCATTGTATCCCTGGGGGGTAGGCTTATATAAACCCCCCGGGGCACCCATGCAAAGGGTTGATCTCTGAGATAGTTTTAGACACCACGTAGGGGGAAGAGGAGAGCTAGCCTTGCCTTTCTTCCTCCTCTAGCCAAACAGCTCAAGGAGCACTTGTAGCTACTTGTGTTGATCTAGTGATCATGCGGAGACCCCATAGAGTAGGACTAGGGGTGTTATCTCCAAGGAGAGCCCCGAACCTGGGTAAGATTCGCCGGCGTGCATGTCTTCGCCTTATCCCGTTTCCAGGCACCGGCGATGTCTTACTGGCTCCCACAATGATAAGCCACCCGTTGGCATATGTCGTACCTACCACCCGACAATATTTTTGAAGAAATGCTCTCTTGCTTCACTTAGATTTATTTGAGAGTTAGTAAAATTTTCAAGAAATTCTCTCTTGCTTCATTTAAATTATTTTGTGAGAAAGAAATTTAATTATGCTCATGATCTTGACTTATATTTGTTTGAGCTTATGAAAAGCAACACATGAAAATTAGTCCCAAAGTGATAGACATCCAAGAAGGATATAATAAAAACTTTCAAGAAGATCATTGGACAAAATAAACTTGATTCTTAGTAATAGTTTTGAGATATGATGATGTGATATGTGAGTTATGTTGATGAGTCATTATGCTTTAGTAAGAATATTGGTGTAAGGTTTGTGATTCCCTATGCAAATACGAAAGTCAATAGTCATGCAATGAAATTATATCCTACTTGTGGTGCATTATTCGGTGTTAATTATTCTTAATGCTTTCTTATGAGATTATTTGCTTCTTGGTTTGTCCCTTCTCAATCTTTTTGCTAGCCTTCATTTTGCACTAAGTATGATCTCTACTTGTGCATCCAAAAACCTTTAAACCAGTTTTGCCACATGAGTCCACTATATCTACCTATATGCGGTATTCTTTTGCCGTTCTAAGCAAATTTGCATGTGCCATCTCTAATTTTCAAAATAAACTTCTCTTTTGTGTGTTTGTTTCGCTCGCGGAGCGGTGAGGGGTGGCTAATATTTTCCATGCTAGATGTGTTATTCTCACAATGAGTGTTTATTCACTTGTCATTGCACGAGAGCAAAGCAAAGGTTTTAGGTATGCCCAGTCCCGAAATGCAAAAATGAATTTACTTTATGTTGTCAAATAATAAATTCCTTGGAAAGTGTTGGTATGGAGGGCAACCGTGGATATGACTAGCCATGGAAAGTGAAAGTATGGTGGAAAAAGGAATAAACTTTATTTTCTGTTTGGGAACCGCCTATGATATATCTAGCATGGAAAGTGTTGGGAACTCTAAGTCGTTTTTTTGGTGGGATGGATACACCTCCCAAAATGTTTTTATCTCTAAGTTTTTCGCTGTGAGCTCTGGAACCGCATCAAATCCCTACATCCCTCTACGAAGGGCCTTTCTTTTACTTTATGCAATTTTTATTTTGAATTTGAGTCTCCATCTTCTGTTATAAAAGCACCAACTAGGAGGAAATATGATCGTACTTAAGTATTGGGTGTAGCTAATGTTCGAGTGTGTTTCATGAATGGATCAATGGTTGAGCATGATGAGCTAGGGATAACTTATTTTAGCGTTGATATTTTGAAAGACATGGTTGCTTGTTGATATGCTTGAGTATCTAAATTATTATGTCAAAACTAGACTACTGCTTTGAATCACATAAAAGTCCAAATGTCCATGCTATAAAGAAAAGAATATGATATGACATGTTAGGCAGCATTCCACATCAACAATTATGTTTCTATCACTTACCTACTCGAGGACGAGTAGGAGCTAAGCTTGGGGATGCTATACGTCTCCAACGTATCTTTAATTTTTGATTGTTCCATGTTGTTATATTATCAATCTTGGATGTTTTATAATCATTTTCTAGTCATTTTATATGATTTCTTGGTACTAACCTATTAACATAGTGCCAAGTGCCAGTTGCTATTTTCTACATGTTTTTTACATCGCAGGAAATCAATATCAGACGGAGTCCAAATGCAACGAAACTTCACGGAGAAGTTTTTTGGACCAGAAGGAACGTAATGGGCCCTGGCTGCGCCTGGGGGTGTCCCGAGGGGGGCACAACCCACCAGGGCGCGCCATGAGGCCCAGGCGCGCCCTGGTGGTTGTGCCCACCTCGGGTGCTCCCCGTACTGCCTCTTTGCTCTATAAATACCCCAATATTCCAGAAACCCTAGGAAGATCCACAAAATATTCATCCAGCCGCCGCAGAGTCCAGAACCACAAGATCCAATCTAGAAACCATCTCGGATGGGGTTCACCACCTCCATTGGTGCCTCTCCGATGATGCGTGAGTAGTTCTTTGTAGACCTTCGGGTCCGTAGTTAGTAGCTAGATGGCTTTCTCTCTCTCGCTGGATTCTCAATACAATGGTCTCTTGGAGATCCATATAATGTAACTCTTTTTGCGGTGTGTTTGTTAGGATCCGATGAACTTTGAGTTTATTATCAGATCTATCTTTTTATATCCATGAAATTTATTTCAGTTTCTTTAATCAAATATATGCATGATTGCTTATAGCCTCGTATTTCTTCTCCGATATTTGGGTTTTGTTTGGCCAACTTGATCTATTTATCTTGCAATGGGAAGAGGTGCTTTGTACTGGGTTCGATCTTACGATGCCTGATCCCAGTGACAGAAGGGGAACCGACACATATGTATCGTTGCTACTAAGGATAAAATGATGGGGTCTATCTCTACATAGATAGATCTTGTCTACATCATGTCATCGTTCTTATTGCATTACTCCGTTTTTCCATGAACTTAATACACTAGATGCATGCTGGATAGCGGTCGATGTGTGGAGTAATAGTAGTAGATGCAGGCAGGAGTCGGTCTACTAATCTTGGACATGATGCCTATATAATGATCATTGCCTGAATATTGTCATAATTATTTGAAGTTCTGTCGTTTGCCCAACAGTAATTTGTTCACCCACCGTTTGCTATTTTTCTCGAGAGAAGCCACTAGTGAAACCTACGGCCCCGGGTCTTCTTTCTAATATATTTGCCTTTGCGATCTACTCTTTTTCCTTGCATTTATTTTCAGATCTATTAAACCAAAAATACAAAAATACCTTGCTGCGTTTTACTTCTATTTATTTTATTTGCGATCTATCTTTCAATCTACTACAAATTTATCTCACGTCCGTTTGCCTATCTTGAGGCGCCGTTACCCGGAAGGGATTAATAACCCCTTTAACATGTTGTGTTGCGAGGATTTGTTATCTGTGTGCAGGGGCTGTTTACGTTGTGTTGCTTGGTTCTCCTACTGGTTCGATAACCTTGGTTTATCACTGAGGGAAATACCTACCGTCGTTGTGCTGCATCATCCGTTCCTCTTTGGGGAAATACCGACGTAGTTCTAGCAGACAAGAACCTTCTGGCGCCACAACTAGGGAGTCATCACCAACACACCAAATACAATGTCAAATTGTATAGGTGCACTAGTCCGGTGAAGAGATGGTGATAAAAGTGTAATATATATTGATGGTAGAAATATATTTTTATAATCTGAATAAATAAAAACAGCAAGGTAGCAAATAGTAAACGAGCACAAAAATGATATTGCAATGCTTGAAAATGAGGCCTAGGGTCCGTACTTTCGCTAGTGCAATCTCTCAACAATGCTAATATAATTGGATCAAATAACCATCCCTCAAAGTGTGATGAAGAATGACTCCAAAATTCCTATCTAGTGGAGAACATAAGAATAAATTGTTTATAGGGTACGAAACCACCTCATAGTTGTTCTTTCTGTTCGATCTACTCAAGAGTCCGTACTAAAATAACACAAAGCTATTCTTTCCGTTCGATCTATCCTAGAGTTCGTACTAAAATAACACCAAAGCAAATTCATATTCATAATACTCAATCGAACACAAAGAACTTCAAAGAGTGCCCCAAGATTTCTACCGGAGAAACAAAGACAAGAACATGCATCAACCCATATGCATAGATTACCCCAATGTCACCTCGGGAATCCGCGAGTTGAGTGCCAAAACATATATCAAGTGAATCAATACGATACCCCATTGTCACCACGAGTATTCAATTGCAAGACATATATCAAGTGTTCTCAAATCCATAAAAGTATTCAATCCGATAACAACGAAATCTCAAAGGGAAAACTCTATTCATCACGGCGAGATAGAGAGGGGAAAACACCATATGATCCGACCATATTAACAAAGCCCGCGATACATCAAGATCGTGACATCTCAAGAACACGAGAGAGAGAGAGAGAGATTAAACACATAGCTACTAGTACAAACCCTCAGGCCCGAGGGTGGACTACTCCCTCCTCATCATGGTGGCCGCCGGGATGATGAAGATGGCCACCGGAGATGATTCCCCCCTCCGGCAGGGTGCCAGAACGGGTCTAGATTGGTTTTCGCTGGCTACAGAGCCTTGCGGGGGTGGGACTTCTGATCTAGGTTAACCCCGAGGGTTTTTGGAATATTTGTGAATTTATAGGGTAATGAGGGGGTGCAGGAGGCCACCGAGGTGGGCACAAACCAACTGGGCGCACCTGGGCCCCCAGGCGCGCCCTGGTGGGTTGTGCCCCCCTCGGGGCACCCCCCAGGTGCTACTCTGGCCCATTAGTGGTCTTCTGGTCCATAAAAAAACCACAAAAAGTTTCACGGTGTTTGGACTCCGTTTAATATTGATTTCCTATTATGTAAAAAACATGCAAAAAAAGAAGCTGGCACTTGGCACTATGTCAATAGGTTAGTCCCAAAAAATGATATAAAGTTGCCATAAAATGATTGTAAAACATCCAAAAATGATAATATACCAGCATGGAATACTTCATAAATTATAGATACGTTGGAGACGTATCAGCATCCCAAGCTTAATTCCTACTCGTACTCGAGTAGTGAAAGTGCAACTATCCCTGGGTGGTTTTGGTAATGATTAACAACATATAGCTCATTGAGATAATACTATTTCAAGATAAATATTTCAGGAAAGCTCAATGATTGGCATGGCATGGATTAGAAAGTGGACCCCTCAAAATGCTAAGGATAAAAGATTGGCTCAAGCTCAAAGCACAAGTCTCTACATTTTATTTTTAGTGATCCAAGATCACATTGAGTCTATAGGAAAAGCCAATACTATCAAAAGGGGGTGAGGTGTTGCTTAATGAGTTACTTGCTCAAAATGCTTAGTGATATGCTCCAAAAACCCTCAACTACTTTCTCATATCCACATTTGTCCCAAACCTAAAGTCAAACTCGGCCCCACCGAAACTTTCTATCCGGCGCCACCGAGTTCTCTTGACATAGCCACTGCCACAAACCCTAGTAACTTCGGTCTCATCGATAGGGATCTCAGTCTCACCGAGATGGGATTGCAAACTCTCTGTTTCCCGTCGTAACATTTCGATCTAACCGAGATGAGCGATTGGTCCCACCGAGTCTGCAATGCAAACTCTCTGTTTCCTTTTCGTAACACTTCGGTCCCACCGAGACGAGCGAATCGGTCCCACCGAGTTTGCCTGACCAACTCTCTGTTTGCTTATTACCAAAATCGGTCCCATCGAGTTTGTGTAATCGGTCCAACCGAGATTACGTTATGCCCTAACCCTAACGATATCGGTCCCACCGAGTTGACATACCGTTCCCACCGAAATGCCTAACGGTCACATTATGAACCAAATCGGTCCGACCGAGTTTTCTAATTCGGTCCCACCGAGTTTGGTGATTTGTGTGTAACGGTTAGATTTTGTGTGGAGGCTATATATACCCCTCCACCCACTCTTCATTCATGGAGAGAGCCATCAGAACATGCCTACACTTCTAACATACATTTTCTGAGAGAGAACCACCTACACTTGTGCTGAGGTCAAGATATTCCATTCCAACCACAAAATTCTTGATCTCTAGCCTTCCCCAAGTTGCTTTCCACTCAAATCATCTTTGCACCAAATACAATCCTATGAAAGAGAGTTAAGTGTTGGGGAGACTATCATTTGAAGCACAATAGCAAGGAGTTCATCATCAACACACCATCTATTACCCTTCGTGGACCCTTGATGGGTGGAGCCCTCGTTACCCTTCGTGGGTTGAAGTCTCCATCAACGTGGATGTACGATAGCACCACCTATCGGAACCACGGATAAAAAATCTCCGTGTCTACATTGCGTTTGCTTCCTCCAAACTCCTCCCTTTACCTTCATATGCAATTGTTTTACATTCCGCTGCTATACTCTTAGAATTGCATGTGTAGGTTGATTACTTGATTTGTGCTAAGTTGCTAAAATCTCCCAAGACTTAAAACTGGGAAAAGACTAGATTTTTATTTGGTCAAGTAGCCTAATTGTCGGAGTAAATGGCCACGGGTAGCCTAACCGACTACCCCTGGCTCTTCATAAAATTTGTCAGGCCTTTGGGCCTTCAAGCACTCCAAGCATTTGGGCCGCCTTCCCCGGCCGGCTACCACTAAAGCCGACTCCCGGAAGGCGACCCAGCCTCACCGACTCCTCCCCAGGACGACTACGGGGTGGTCGACTCCAAGAAGCCGACCAGGAAGGACGCCGACTCCTAGGGGCCGGCCAAGATCACAACCACCCCTCCATAACGGCGACGTCACCGGGTGTGGCCACAGTGCGGCCCATGACCCCCGAAGCCCGAGGCGGGCATGGCTACAGGAGGCCGTACGGGAGGGACGTCTCCCGTGCGGCTCGGCACTGTAGCCACGCTAGCCTCGACGTCGTCCACGACCCACTCCTGTATGGCCCAAGGACTGCGGGCCCCTTCAGCCAGAGAGAGGCGTGAAGGCGGCCCGGCTTTTCCTAGTCGGCCAAGAGTATAGCCGGCCTCCAGAAGCCGGCTACTCCCTTCCTCGAAGCAGGAGCCCCATTAAGGAGACAAGACGAGGTGAGGCTACAGTGATAGCCCCCGAGGCGGCCCACTGTAGCCACGCTCACCTCGACAAAGCCCTCATCATCAGAGGCGCGGCTACAGTAAGCAGCCGCCGACAAAACCCTAGGCGGTGGGACCGGCCTGTCGACCAAGTAGCCGGCAGCCGGCGGGACCCAGCAGCCGGCGGAGAAGCCGGCGAGCGTAGACCCTGACGGCTGGGACCAGATCCCAGTCGGATTACCATTGTACCCCCGGGGGGTAGGCCTATATAAACCCCCCGGAGCACCCATGCAAAGGGTTGGCCACTGAGCATAGTTCGCTTCTAGGTTAACACCCACGCATAGCACACACACCATAGATAGAGAGAAGCAAGAGCTAGCCTGGTTCTTCTTCTCCCTTGATCTCAACAGCTCTTGGAGCGATTGTAGCTACCCCTTATCGATCTAGTGATCATGCGGAGACCCCGCAGAGCAGGACTAGGGGTGTTATCTCCTCGGAGAGTCCCGAACCTGGGTAAGATTCGCCGGCGTGCATGTCTTCGCCTCATCCCGTTTCCGGGCACCGGCGACGTTTTATTGGCTCCCACAATGATAAGCCATCCCTTGGCATATGTCGCACCAACCACCCGACATTTGGAGCCCACCGTGGGGCCAGGTGCACCGTCGTCCGGAGACCTGTTCTGGACGGGAACCCTCTTCCTTCCCCACGAGCGCAGCCAGCCTGCTGCGCCCGATGGCGTTTGCCCCGACGCGCTGCAAGGCGTCGACGACACCTCCGACGAGCCTGCGTCTGACGCAGGCACCAACTACCCCGAGAGCCGCCTCGTCAGCCTCCTCGACCAACTTCACGTCTCCAGCGAGCCCGCTGCGGACATGGAGTCGGTCGGCTCCACCGACCCGATGATCATCGACTCCGACACCGCGTCGCTTGACGCCTACCCCCTCCGACGTGGTGGTCTTCGACGACCCCCTCCCTCGAGCGGACAGCGGCAGCAGCGCTGTCACTGAAGTGTTGGTCATCAGCCACGTCTCCAACTCGGGCGAGAACGCCCGCGACGCTCAGCAAGCGGCGATGCACGACCTCTCCGTCCCCATCCTGGCCGACGCCGACGCCGAGACCCTGGAAGCACGCCGCCTTGCCCTCATCGCGGAGGGTAAGAAGATAGCCTCGATGAGACGCCTCACCGAGGCCCACCAGCGCGAAGTCGACCACGCCGCCTTCGGGACGCCGCCGCCTAGCGGCCCGAGCCGAGCCAGCTTCGTCCGGAAGCGCGGCGCAGCCGTTGCCAGCATGCTGGGCGTAGATCGCCCCGTCTACGCCACCCCGCTCGAGAATCTGGGAGCCGCTCAGGCGGCTGCAGAGGAGCTCAATGGGCTGGGAGCCGATGAGCTCCCCTACATGACAAGACGGATCCAGCAGCTGATCGACACGGCTGCAGAACGGCACGAAGCCGGCGCCCGAGCTGATAGCCATCCCCCGCGCAGGGAGCACGCTGCGACGTCCCGCTCGCCGACTGCGAGCGGTGCGCGCCAGAAGAAAGACAAGGAGCCGGCTGCCAGCCGCAGCCGGACTCGCATTACCATCGAGCGCGACGCGGATGGCCGCCCCGAGCTGTAGAGCACCAGGGAAACCTGCCTCCTCCCCCGCCTCGAAGAGAAAGACGCCTCACTCCACCGCCTGTCACCCATCCGACTCTTGGCGACCGACTCGGCCGCCGAGAAGGAGTCGGCGAGAATGACGCCCGCCACAGGATCGACCGCCTTGCTCGATCCTTGGCGTTAGAAGAAGAAGACGATGTCGGCCCGCCATGCTTTGGCCCCCGCATCCGCGACGAGCCCTTCCCCAAGGGGTTCTTGCTCCCCAGAGACACACCCAAGTACAACGGCTCAGTGAAGCCGGAAGATTGGCTCATCGACTACTCCACAGCCGTCAGCATCGCCAACGGCAATCGGCGCGTCGCCGTGAAGTACGTCCCTTTGATGCTGCAAGGCACGGCGTGCACGTGGCTCAACAGCCTCAAGCCCTACAGCATCAACAGCTGGCTGGACTTCACCGAAGTTTCCGTCCGCAACTTCACCAGCACCTACAAGCGGCCTCCCAAGCCTCGCCAGCTCTCCCTCTGCGTCCAAGGGCCCAACGAGTCGACCCGCGACTACCTCACGTGATGGGCCGAGCTCCGCAACTCCTGCGAGGGAGTGCACGAGGTCCAGGCCATCGAGTATTTCACCGCCGGGTGCCGAGAGGGCACCCTCCTCAAGCACCGACTCCTCTGCGACGAGCCGGCTACCCTCGATGAGTTGCTGATCACCGCCGACAAGTATGCCACTACCGACTCCTCCATGAAGACCGAGCTCCGAGTGGACGCCTCGCCGGCTGGCGACCCTAACCGGCGCCCCTACCAGAACGACCACAAGCGCAAGGGCCCCATGCCGACTTCCTCCAGTCGGCAGGTGGCCACCATTGACGACGAGCAGCCCGAAGTGCGGCCCGCTCCCAAGAAGAAGGGTGGCCGGCCGCCTTGGCAGCCATCTTTCTCCTACGAACAAGCACTCGATGCTCCCTGCAAGTTCCACAGCGGCCCGAAGCCGTCCAACCATATGACACGGAAATGCCACTGGCTCACCCGCATCACCAAGGGCGAAGGGATGGTGCCGCCTCCGTCTCCCGGCCCGCCGCCTCCAGCTCCCCAGCAGCCGGCGGCCCGGCCGGCAGTCGGCGCCATCCAAGACGAGTTCCCCGAAGCGCACGACGCCTACGTCGTCTTCACAAGTCAAGTCAACGACAAGCGCAGCCGACGCCGGCAGCACCAAGAAGTAAACGCAGTCGCCTCTAGCACCGCCGAGTTCATGCACTGGTCGGAAAAGCCCATCAGCTGGAGCCAGGCCGACCACCCAGAGGTGATGCCTTCGCCTGGCTCCTATGCTATGGTCTTGGACGTCCCCCTTGCGACGGAGAGGCGAGCTGCCAGATTTTCCCGCGTCCTGATAGACGGCGGAAGCAGTATCAACATACTGTACCGCGATACCATGGACAAGCTGAACATCAAAGCAAAGCAGCTGATGCCGAGCCGCACCGTCTTCCATGGTATCGTACCCGGCCTATCTTGCTCTCCAATTGGCAAGATCAAAATGGATGTTCTCTTCGGAGACAAAGATCACTTTCGCCGGGAAGCAATATGGTTCGAGGTGGTGGATTTGGAGAGCCCCTATCATGCACTACTTGGCCGACCTGCTTTGGCCAAGTTCATGGCTGTGCCCCACTATGCCTACCTGAAGATGAAGATGCCTAGCTCGAAGGGGATCATCACGGTAGCCGGCGACTACAAGAAGTCCATCGAGTGTGCCATGGCCAGCAGCCGGCTGGCCGAGTCCCTCGTGGTGGCAGAAGAGAAGAAGATGTTGGAACGGGTTGTGGCCATGGCCGGCAAGCAGCCGGCCTTGTCCCCCAACCCCAAGGACTGTGATGCGCAGGGCTCCTTCCAGCCTACCAAAGAGACGAAGAAGATACCTCTAGACCCGGAGCACCTGGAGAGGTTCGCCGTGATTGGGGCGAACTTGGACAGTAAATAGGAAGGCGAGCTCGCCGACTTCCTCCGTGAGAATCGAGACATCTTTGCATGGTCCCCAAAGGACATGCCGGGTGTCCCGAAGGATTTCGCCGAGCACAAATTAAATGTCCGAGCTGATGCGAAGCCGGTCAAGCAACCCCTCCGCCGACTATCAGAAGAGAAGCGAAGAATCGTGGGAGAAGAGATAGCCCGGCTCCTTGCAACCGGCTTCATCATGGAAGTGTTCTTTCCAGAATGGCTTGCCAATCCAGTTCTGGTTTTGAAGAAGAATAACAAATGGCGCATGTGTATAGACTACACAAGTTTGAACAAGGCCTGCCCAAAGGATCCGTTTGCTTTGCCACGGATTGACCAAGTGATAGACTCCACAGCCGGATGCGAGCTGTTAAGTTTTTTGGATGCATACTCAGGGTATCATCAGATCAAGTTGGACCCGGCTGACCGCCTGAAGACTGCCTTCATCACACCCTTTGGAGCTTTCTGCTACCTGACAATGACATTCGGCTTGAGAAACGCCGGTGCCACTTTTCAGCGTTGCATGCAGAAATGTCTCTTGAAACAACTCGGCAGAAATGCCCACGTCTACGTAGACGACATTGTGGTGAAGACAGAGAAGCGCGGTACCTTGCTGGAAGACCTGAAGGAAACATTTGCCAACTTGCGCCGATTCCAGATCAAGCTCAACCCCGAGAAGTGCGTGTTCGGAGTGCCAGCCGGCCAGCTGCTAGGCTTCCTGGTCTCCGAACGCGGCATTGAGTGCAACCCTGTCAAGATCAAAGCCATCGAGAGGATGGAGATTCCCACCAAGCTGCGAGATGTGCAGAAGTTCACTGGCTGCTTAGCCTCCCTGAACCGTTTTATCAGCCGACTAGGAGAGAAGGCTCTCCCCCTGTACCGACTCATGAAGAAGTCCACTCACTTTGAGTGGAATGATCAAGCCGACCAAGCCTTCCATGAGTTGAAGAAAATGTTGACCACTCCGCCTGTCCTGGCTGCGCCGACTGAGAAGGAGCCCATGCTCCTCTACATCGCCGCGACAAGCCGAGTCGTCAGCACTGTTGTTGTGGTCCAGCGCCCGGAGGAAGGCCGAGCCCAGCTGGTCCAGAGGCCGGTCTACTATCTCAGCGAAGTACTGTCCAGCTCAAAGCAAAACTACCCGCACTACCAGAAGATGTGCTATGGGGTGTACTTCGCTGCCAAGAAATTGAAGCCCTACTTCCAAGAGCACCCCATCACGGTCGTGTGCACTGCCCCGCTCGCCGAGATCATAGGCAGCTGGGATGCATCCGGCCGGGTGGCCAAATGGGCCATTGCCTTGGCGCCCTACACGATTTTCTATCAACCCCGCACCGCCATCAAGTCGCAAGCATTGGCCGACTTCCTCGTCGACTGGGCCGAGACCCAGTACTTACTGCCGGCTCCCGACTCCACCCATTGGCAGATGCACTTTGACGGGTCCAAGATGCGCACCGGCTTGGGAGCCGGCATCGTCCTCACCTCTCCCAAAGGCGACAAGCTCAAGTACACGCTGCAGATCCACTTCGCCACCTCCAACAACGTGGCCGAGTACGAGGCGCTCGTACATGGGCTCCGGCTAGCCAAAGAACTCGGCATACGCCGGATCCTGTGCTACGGCGACTCAGACTTGGTGGTCCAGCAATCATCTGGCGACTGGGACGCCAAGGACGCAAACATGGCAAGCTACCGTTTCCTCGTCCGGCAGATGAGCGGATACTTCGAAGGGTGCAAGTTCCTTCACGTGCCAAGGGCCGACAACGACCAAGCAGATGCCCTAGCACGGATCGGCTCCACCCGACAAGCCATACCGACTGGCGTCTCCCTCCAGCGCCTCCTCAAGCCGTCCATCAAGCCGTCTCTAGAGTCGGATTCCATCTTCATACCGCCTGCGCCAGAAATAGCCGGATCCGGCTCAAGAAATCCCGCAGGCGGCACGGGGACTTCGACGACTGCCCCGGGGACTGACATAGTCGCACCCGGCCCAGGGACTTCAGAACCCGGCCCGGGGACTGCAGCAGTCGGCCCGGGGACTGCAACGACACAAGAAGCGGTGGTCGACTCCAATGCAACACCCAACCCACCCACCCGAGTCATGGTGGCCACATTAACAGCAGAAGAAGTCACAGCTCCCTCATGGGCCCAGCCCATCCTCAAGTTCCTAGTCAGCAGAGAGCTGCCGGCTGATGAGATCGCAGCAAGACTAGTGCAACGACGAGCCGCAGCATACACAATAATCAAGAGGGAGCTTGTGAAGCGCAACGTCACCGGAGTCTTCCAGCGTTGCGTCGAGCCAGAAAAAGGAGTGGCAATCCTCAAAGACATCCACCAAGGCGAATGCGGCCATCACGCCGCCTCAAGATCCCTCGTGGCCAAGGCTTTCCGCCATGGGTTCTTCTGGCCGACTGCCTTGGAGGATGCTAAAGAAATAGTCAAGAGCTGTAGACGATGTCAAGTCTTTAGTTCCAAACAACACCTGCCGGCTTCTGCCCTCAAGACCATTCCCCTCACCTGGCCTTTTGCCGTCTGGGGACTGGACATGGTGGGCCCTTTCAAGACAGCCCGCGGTGGCTTGACACATCTACTCGTTGCTGTGGACAAGTTCACAAAGTGGATTGAAGCCAAGCCAATTAAGAAGGTGAACGGGCCGACTGCCGTGACATTCATCACCGACATCACTACTCGGTACGGCGTGCCGCACAGCATCATCACCGACAACGGCACGAACTTCGCCAAAGGCGCACTGGCACGTTTCTGCGCGACACAGGGCATCCGACTGGACTTAGCGTCCGTTGCCCACCCGCAGTCAAACGGCCAGGTCGAGCGAGAAAATGGACTTATCCTCTCCGGCATCAAGCCCCGACTGGTTGTACCACTGGAGCGATCGGCCGGCTGCTGGCTCGAAGAGCTGCCGGCTGTCCTCTGGAGTCTGCGCACTACACCCAACAAGTCAACCGGCTTCACTCCATTCTTCCTTGTGTACGGTGCCGAGGCTGTCATCCCAACAGACATCGAGTTCGACTCGCCTCGGATCACCATGTACACGGAGGAGGAAGCCAAAGAAGCAAGAGAAGACGGTGTCGACCTACTGGAAGAAGGCCGGCTGTTAGCCCTCAGCCGGTCCGCCATCTACCAGCAAGGCCTGCGCCGCTACTACAACCGCAAGATCAAGCCAAGATCCTTCCAAGATGGCGACCTTGTGCTCCGGCTGATCCAGCGAACAGCCGGCCAGCACAAGCTCTCGGCCCCTTGGGAAGGCCCCTTCGTCGTCAGCAAGGCACTCGGCAACGACCCCTACTACTTGATCGACGCGCAAAAGCCAAGAGCACGCAAGAGAGACGACTCCGGCAAGGAGTCGGAGCGACCATGGAACGCAAACCTCCTAAGACGATTTTACAGCTGAAAAGCAGTATGTATCACGCTACCCCTTTTTATTAAGTTACAAACCAACAGGCCCCCCGAACAGTACTCGGGGACTGCCTTTTATTTATGTATGAATGACGAGTGTCATATCCATGAATGTATTATTACATTTTGAATTTTTGTCCGGCACCGGGTCCGACTAGTCGGCCCGGGGACTGGTCGCCTTGAGCTATATTCTAAGTTCTTCCCGAAGTCAGCAAAGTAGTGCGCCGGCTCCCAAGTCCTCTCTTGTTGAAAGTCGCAGCTCAAAGAACTGACTGTCCGACTAGCAAGAGAGAAGACAGAAAGGACGCCCACACGAAAAACAGCTAAGGAACAACTAACCTATATGGCAAAAAGACGGCCTCCATATATGCCTGCCGGCTGTCACAGCAGCCGGTAGGCCGGCTTCCTAAAAAACTTAGCTTAAGTCCGGCAGAGCTAAAAGTACTTCCCCCTCCCCAATCGGCCAGGCACTCCTCGGCTACAGATTGCAGAGCAACTGTTTGACTAGGGAGGTGGCAACCAAGGGAGGGCGGCAAAGGAAAAAAGCAGAAGGACAAAAAGCGAAAGTACAAGGAAAGACCGATTGCATAACTTATATACAAAAAGCCGCCCACAGGCCGGCAATAGACTTAAGTTTGAATACACCCAGTGGGTGGAATTGTGCAGACTTAACCAAACATTGTTCAAAAGTAACAAGACAGGAAAACAAAAGAAAGAAGACTAAGGCGCGACTTGTAGGCCGAGCTGGTCGGTGAAGGCAGCTCGCCGGCTGAAGGAGTGGCCGCCTAGCTGGTCCCGGCTTGACCACCTCCCGCGGCAGGAGACGCACTCGCACGCGACGTAGTGCTGGAGGCGCGGTCAGGCTGGCCGGCTACTCCACCAGCCGGCTCGGCGTCTTCACCCTCCTCCTCCTCCTCTTCGCCCTCGTCGCTGGAGTCGATCTCCTCCGCCGAGTCCTCGCCGTACGCCGGGTCCAGCCCGAACCAATCTTCCGGCTGGCGACTCCATTGTCGTCCACCTCGGGGGCGAAGACGTTGGTGTCGGTGTAGTCGGCGATCGCTGAAGCCCGCCGAATGATGGCCGGCCGCGCCGGCTCCAGCTCCGTGTCGGCTTGCTGCCGCCAGGTCGCAAGCTGGTCCAGGTTCAGGCCGGGATACCAGGCCTTGACGAACTCCAGCGCCCGCCTGGCGCCGGAGCGAGCCGCTGACGCCTTCCAAGCCTCGAAGCGGCCGACTGCTATCTCCAGCCAGTCGGCGGTCCGACTGGGGGTGCGAGGGACCACTTGGCCGGGCCAGAGGGCGGCCAAGACCTGCAATCCCGCGCACTGAAGCCGGCGGAGCAGCCTGTGAGCCGGCTGGATGCGAGCCTGGATCGCCAGGAGTTGTTCCTCCAGCGAGCGGCCGGCGGTTGGCGAGATCTCGAAGCCGGCTTGCCTCTTCGCCTGGCGACGGGCTTCGATGGCCTGGTTGGCGGCAGTGGAATAGCCGGGGAAGTACTCTGCGCGAAGAAGAAAAGGAAAGAAAAACACCAAAATCAGAAAAACAAGTCAAAATGGCAGATGGCAAGAAAGGACGAAGGGGTAGACGACTTACCGTCAACCAGATCCTCGATCTGGCCATAGCCGGAGACCAGAGTCTGCCTGGCCTCTGCCCAGCCGGCCGCCTCCATCTCGAACTCAGCCTGGAGGGTGGCTTCGCGATTCTGCGCAGCCTTCAGCGCCGCCTGGTGGCCTTCCTCCTGGTCGGCCAACTTCTTGACCAGGCGGTCGCGCTCCTGCACCAAGGCGGCGAGCTCCGCGTCCTTGGCACGAAGAGCAGTCTGGGACTCCCCCAGCTGTGCCCTCAGACTGGCGTTGGCCGCTGCAGAGATAGAAGAAGAAGAAGAACAATGAGAAATCATCAAGGAAGATCCGAGCCGACTGCTCAGCAGTCGGCCCGAATCTCGGGGACTACACCCAGTGGGTGCGCTGACGCGCCCCCACATGAGATAAAGATCGTCACATACCTCGGCTTTCAGTGATATCGGCGGTCTTCTGAGTCAGCTCCCGAGCCTGGGAGTTGAAGGCGGCCGCTCGGAGGTTGTGGTAGTCCTGCAAGACGGACAGAAGACCGACGTGAGAACAAAAGCACCAAAAACAAAATCTCCAAGAAGTTCCAAGCCGCCTGCTCAGCAGCCGACTCGGAACTCGGGGACTACACCCAGTGGGTGCGCTGACGCGCCCCCACGAGAGAAATCAAGATCAAGAAAGAACAAGATGAGAATACTAACCCGGATGGCTGCCCGCGTGGCGAGGAATTCGTCGGTGAACTGCCTCAGCGCCGCGGCTTGGCTTTGCAGCCGGGTCCGGACGTCTTGTGCAGCAACGTTCACCACGGCTATCCCTCCGCCCGGCGTCCACCCCGAGGTAGCGTTGGCCGCCTCCGCATCTCGGGCCGACGAGCTGGAGCCCACGGCCGGTTGTGGCTCCGACGCAGCCTTCTGCGGTTCAGACGCGGCCTTCCCTGCACGCCGGCTTGGCGGAACCCGGACCGCCACCTCAGCCCCCGCGGCCGGCTCGCCCTCCACCGACTGTGCGGGCGCAGGCTCAGGCTGGCGGCCTTGGGTCGCCCTAGTCGGAGGAGTCGGCCCCGGCGCCTCCCCCAAGATGACGACGTCGTCGCCGCTTCCTCCCAGCCCCGGCTGGGAACCGCTGGCTCCCCCTGGCGAGGGATCTACGTCCCCGCGCGCCATGGTGCGCAGGGGGGTGACCATCAAAGCCTCCCCTGCCGCCGCTTCGGCCTCGGCCTCTGCCTGGGCCTTGGCTGCGGCCTCGGCGAGCGCCTTCGCCGCCTCCTCCTCCCGAGCTGCCTGGGCGGCGGCTGCCCTCCGTGCCTCCGCCTCCCGCGCTTCCTGCTCCTCCCGCACCTCCCGCGCGTTCCTTTCCGTCGCCTCCAGGAGGGCGGCGCGGGGATCTACGCGGCGGGTGGTGCTCCCAGAGCCCCCTGGCGACTCGACGACGGAGCCGGCAGCCGCCCGCTCAAGTGACAGCGGAGCTCTGACCATTGAAAAAGAAGACGAAGATTCAAGAACCACCAAAGGAAAGAAAGAAGGAAAGTACATAGAAAGAGAGAACTTACGCCGACACAGTCTGCGGCTGCTTCACCACTTTGCGGAAGCGAGCTGCCTTCGCGGCCGCCTCTTCACGCCTGGTGGCCGCCGCCCCACCCCTGGGCTTCTTCGTCCGGCTACCAAACATGCCCTGGGTGGCGCGACGTTTCTGGCCTCTACCCCGAGCAGGCTGCGCGCCGGAGGAGCCCGCCCCGCGTCCGGATGCCGGCTGGCGATGCGGGACGGCTTCGGCTTCATCCTCGTCCGGCCAGTCGTCGAAGGTAGCGGTGAACCCGGAGCCGCCTGCTTCGCCGCCGGCTTGGCCGCCGGCCGGCTCGGCGGCATCCTCCATATGGACCGCCCCCAGGTTGGGGTCCTCCTGGTCGTGTTCGGTCCGGTCGGGGATGAAGCGGCGCTCCACGTCTGCCCCGCCGGCCGGCCGGAGCAGAGGACTCTGTCAAAAGAGCAAGCCGACTGAGTTAGTGTCGGCCCAGAGGAACTCGGTGACAAAGCTGAGAGAGAGAGAGAGAAAAAGAGACGAGGGGAGCGTACAATAGGCGGAGGATTGGCACGGCTGTATGGCTCCTTGCCGAATTGCCAGTTGGCGAGGTAATTCACCATGTCGGCGGCGTCGGGCTGCGGCATCTCCTTGGTGCACATCCGGCTCGGATCGAGCTGGCCGCTCATCTGACAGATCAGATGAGGCCGGCTCTGGAGCGGAAGGACCCGGCGCGTGACGAACGCGGCCAGGAGGTCGGGCCCCGTCAGGCCCTCCGACTGGACCATCACCCGCAGGCGGGCGATGGCGGCGTTTCCTCCCTGCGATAGCGTCACAGCCCGGAAGGACCACTCGGGCAGCCTGCCCGCCGGTGGGCCGGCCACGTAGGCCGGCAGGTTGAGGTAGTCGCCCCGGGGAGCGATGCTCCGCACGTAGAAGTATGACTTCTGCCACTTCTTCACCGATTGGATCAGGGTGATGATGGGGAAGGGGTTGTCGGCGCCTGATCTCCGCGACGCGATGAAGGCGCCGGTCTGAGCCGGCACGCCCCGCACGCGCGTGCCCAGCTTCGACTGGAAGAACTCCCCCCAGAGCTCGAGGGTGGGGAGGACGCCAAGATAGCCCTCGCACAGGATGACGAAGGCCGACAGCAGCACCACCGCGTTGGGGGTGAGGTGGTGCGGCTGGAGCTGATAGAATTCCAGCCAGGAGCGGAAGAAGGCGCTCACTGGCAGGCCGAAGCCGCGCAGGAAGTGCGAGCGGAAGACCACCCGCTCGCCCTCCTGCGGCGCCGGCCTGACTTCCTTCTCCGGCGCGAGGCGGACCTCCACTTTGTCCGCGCTGGGCAGACGCCGGGTGTCGCGGAGGAAGTCGATGTGGTCGTTATGGACAATGGAGCCATCCCAATCCCCGCCAAGATGCTCTACGTGGGGAGGCATAGCGGAAGCTAGCACGGCGGCGGAGGAGCGTGCGGAGGAAGAGCGCGGCGGCGAGGCGCTGTCGCGAGAACGAGCAAGGCAAGAAGACGGTGGAAGTAGGAGGAACGTGCGAGGGCCTGCCGCCGTCCACCTCCCCCTACTTATAGGCTCACGCGGCCGAAGAGGCCGGACGTGGGGGGGAGACGTGGGATTAACTGCGCCCACTCCCCCCACGTCTCGCGTTTATTACGCATAAGTGCGAGCCGAAACTGCCGCACGGAACGTGCGGGCGGTTTCGGGATACAAAGGATCCGCGCCTGGGCCGGGGCGCGGACGTGGCGGGCCCCCTCCCTGCGGTGACGTCCCGTCACGCGCGTGGGCTGGCAGGCTTTCCGACCACGTGGCACGCCAATGGCCCGAGGCCGGCCCGGGGCCCGGTGCACGTACCTGCGGGTTCCCGCCCCCCGACTCCAGAAGAATTCGACTAAGGCGGCGCGCCTGACCAAGGCCGGCTCCCAGCTGCCGGCTCGTCACGATAGGAAGCTGATCGAGCTTCTTGAACCCCACTCCACCTCGAAGCCCAATCTGCTTCGGGGACTACTGTCGGAGTAAATGGCCACGGGTAGCCTAACCGACTACCCCTGGCTCTTCAGAAAATTTATCAGGCCTTTGGTCCTTCGAGCACTCCAAGCATTTGGGCCGCCTTCCCCGGCCGGCTACTACTAAAGCCGACTCCCGGAAGGCGACCCAGCCTCACCGACTCCTCCCCAGGACGACTACGGGGTGGCCGACTCCAAGAAGCCGACCAGGAAGGACGCCGACTCCTAGGGGCCGGCCAAAATCACAACCACCCCTCCATAACGGCGACGTGACCGGGTGTGGCCACAGTGCGGCCCATGACCCCCGAAGCCCGAGGCGGGCATGGCTACAGGAGGCCGTACGGGAGGGACGTCTCCCGTGCGGCTTCTGCACTGTAGCCATGCTAGCCTCGACGTCGTCCACGACCCACTCCTGTACGGCCCAAGGACTGCGGGCCCCTTCAGCCAGAGAGAGGCGTGAAGGCGGCCCGGCTTTTCCTAGTCGGCCAAGAGTATAGCCGGCCTCCAGAAGCCGGCTACTCCCTTCCTCGAAGCAGGAGCCCCATTAAGGAGACAAGACGAGGTGAGGCTACAGTGATAGCCCCCGAGGCGGCCCACTGTAGCCACGCTCACCTCGACAAAGCCCTCACATCAGAGGCGCGGCTATAGTAAGCAGCCGCCGACAAAACCCTAGGCGGTGGGACCGGCCTGTCGACCAAGTAGCCTGCAGCCGGCGGGACCCAGCAGCCGGCGGAGAAGCCGGCGAGCGTAGACCCTGACGGCTGGGACTAGATCCCAGTCGGATTACCATTGTACCCCCGGGGGGTAGGCCTATATAAACCCCCCGGAGCACCCATGCAAAGGGTTGGCCACTGAGCATAGTTCGCTTCTAGGTTAACACCCACGCATAGCACACACACCATAGATAGAGAGAAGCAAGAGCTAGCCTGGTTCTTCTTCTCCCTTGATCTCAACAGCTCTTGGAGCGATTGTAGCTACCCCTTATCGATCTAGTGATCATGCGGAGACCCCGCAGAGCAGGACTAGGGGTGTTATCTCCTCGGAGAGCCCCGAACCTGGGTAAGATTCGCCGGCGTGCATGTCTTCGCCTCATCCCGTTTCCGGGCACCGGCGACGTTTTATTGGCTCCCACAATGATAAGCCATCCCTTGGCATATGTCGCACCAACCACCCGACACTAATCACCCCCCTCTAGACATACTTTCGATCCTATAATTGGTATCAGAGCTTTGTTTCCATTTGCTTTGATTCCATAGCCTTTGGTGATCATAGCCTTGGTTTCACAACCTAGGAGAGTATGGCGTCTAGCGAGGGAAATTACCACCGTAGAGGTCCTTACTTTGATGGTACTAATTTTGCTAGTTGGAAGCATAAGATGAAAATGCATATTCTTGGACATAACCCCGCCGTTTGGGCTATTGTGTGTATTGGCTTGCAAGGTGAATTATTTGATGGTAGAGAACCGAACCGTGAAGCTACTGCGGAAGAGTTGAAGAAACTACAATACAACGCTCAAGCTTGTGATATTCTCTTCAATGGATTGTGCCCCAAAGAATTCAATAAAATCAGCCATCTTGAGAATGCAAAGGAAATTTGGGATACTTCGATTGATATGCACGAGGGTACCGACTACGTCAAGGAATCCAAATTGGATGTGCTTCAAATTCAACTTGACAAGTTCAAAATGAAGGATGGTGAAGGTGTCGCTGAAATGTACTCTAGGCTTGCTCTCATCACAAATGAGATTGTCGGCTTAGGAAGTGAAGAGATGACCGATAGATTCATCATCAAGAAGATCCTAAGAGCCTTGGATGAAAAATATGATACCATGTGCACATTGATCCAAATGATGCCCAACAACAAAGATCTCAAGCCAACGGAAGTCATTGGAAGAATTGTTGCTCATGAGATGTCACTCAAGGATAAGGAAGAGCTTCATAACAAGTCAAGCAGTGCTTACAAAGCCTCATGTGATGCTCCCACATCATCAAGTGAGAAACAAACCTTCAATGAAGAATTGAGCCTAATGGTGAAGAACTTCAACAAGTTCTACAAGAGTAGAAGCAAGGAAAGAAGTTCCAAGTCAAGGTCCTACAATGACAAAAGATCTTCAAGTCGTGAACGGAATTGCTATAATTGTGGAAGACCCGGACACTACTCCAATGAGTGTACGGCTCCCTACAAAAGAAGAGAAGATTCTCCCAAGAGAGGAAGTAGAAGAGAAGAATCACCACCAAGAGAGAGAAGGAATAGAGATGATCGATATGAACGAAGACCCTCTCGAAGAAGCAAGGATTCAGAGAGGAAGGACAAATCATCAAGGAGCTACACAAAGAGAAGACATCAAGCTCATGTTGGTGAATGGGTATCCGGCTCCGACTCCGACCATCACTCCGAAAGAAGTTATCACTCTGACTCCAAATATACTCAAGATGAAGGTGTTACTGGTCTAGCACTTGTGTCAACCAACTCCTACGACATATTTGACTCACCAAATGAAGGAATTGGAAGATCCTTCATGGCCAAAGGTCCAAAGGTATCACACCCCGAGTATGTTGATTTCAATAGTTATGAAGATGATTTGCTAGGAGATGATGATTTACTTGTTCACAACTCTAGTTATGAGAACTATGATGAACTTGCTATTTATCATGATAATCAAAATAAAACAAATGACAATGATAAGGAGAAGATTGAGCATCTAACTAAAGAACTAAACACTCTTAAGTTAGCTCATGAAACTACCTTGGAAGATCATCGAGAACTTTTAAAGACTCATGAGAAACTACGCTTTGAAAAGCTCAACCTTGAGCAAGAGCATGAGTTTTTAAAGGCAATCAATGATGATCTTCGCAAGAAAAGTTCTTACATTCCCAAGCGTTTACTCTTGTCTACTTACATGCCACAAGTTAAATCTAGCAATAAGAACAAGAAAGATTCTCCTTCTAGTAGTAACAACAATCAAGCTAAATCCAATGTTGTTGCTTCTAGTAATTCTCTTGATTCCACTAATGACTCTCTTAGCCAAGTTACACTTGAGCAAGAAGCTTATTGAAAGGAATTATAGAGAAAGGTGTTTACAAGAGCCTTGCTGGAAGTAAGCAATTTGAGGAAATTGTACGCAAGCAAGGAAGACACCGGAAGAATCAAGGTGTTGGTTTTGAACGAAAGTTCAATGCCAATGGAGTTGAGTGGGAAGAAGATCAATATCCCAAGACAAAGTTCGTTCCTCAACAAGAGAAGTATGATCCTACTTCTTACCAAGGAACACAAGTTCAAGATGATCTTCCATCATAAGACCACAAGCTAAAAGTCAAGGACAAGCTTCAAGAGGAGATTGATGCATTTGAAGAAGCTCCTGAAGCCTTGGTCAAGTGGGTTCCCAAGACTATATCAAGTTCCACTTCATCAAGTACGACTACAACTCCAAGGATTCCCATCAAATTGGTGTGTATCCCTACGAAGAAGAACTAGAGAGTTCTTGATGGTGACTCCGCCAACATACCTCACTCTTATCATTTTGGCAAGGACAAGTGCAAACAACTTCCATATCTTGCACTAGTTTAAGGAGTCACAAACCCTCTTGTTGGTAAGATAAGGGACAAGGTAACCTAATGCATTCATGGACATCATCTCATGTGAACATCACTCTATGTCTATGGATATCCTTGTTTGTTCCTTGTGGGACTAACCCGTGTAGGTATTGAAAGTGCAACTCACTCGAAATGATTGCTCTGAATGATCTACATCAACATTGAGCATCCACATCTGCGATACCTACATGAAGTCATCATCGACAAAACCCAAGGTTGGTTCATCCCTCTTAGGGGGGATATCACATCTAGGAGGAGCCTTACTTTAATCAATTGAGCTAAAGCAACTATAATGATGTGAGCACAACAATGATTTATGTAAAAGTGGCAACCCCACTTGTGCTTAAACGATGAGTATGACCTATGATCAAATGTTCTCATTTGACTCCTAAGTCAATATACTCATATATAGATGACCTAGTCATCGCCAAATTGCTTGATAGATGCTAGAGTGTTTGTGCATGCTTGGTCACATATTTCATTTGCCATTTTATTGTGTGAGCATGTTGGATGCATATTTTACTCATTAGAGGACATCCATTTGTTTCTTTGATTGTTTGGATTTTCTCTCTATTGCCAAATGGATGGACAAGAATGCATAAGAACTCCCTCTAGCTATCTATGCTTTTCTCGTCTCAAACTCTATTCATGGTACATCACAAAGTTTGATCAAGTCGGATTCGAACCACTCTGTGTGAGGAGCACTCGGAGTCCCTGATTTGTCATAGACTTAAACTTCCAAAACCTCTTTGTGCATTTCGGTCTGATCGAGAAATCCATTTCGGTCAAACCGAGTTCACTAAGTTGATCTAGGTTTTCATCTCGGTGCAACCGATTTGAACACTTCGGTCACACCGAGTTTCAGCAACCGCTTGCGGTTCTGCAATCTCGGTGCCACTGAGTTGTTCCACTCGGTCACACCGACAGAGTCGGGATATATATACCCACGGGTGAGACTTTGGAAATTTCTTCAAATTCTCTCAGCCCGCGCGTGTCCTGCTCTGCCTCCTCGGGTATCCGGATCGTCTCCTCGCCGCCAATGACCTCCCGCCGTTGGATTCTGCCACCGTCGACGGAATCTGCTCCGTCGTCGCCGCCGTAGCGAACACTCGCCCTTCTAGGGTAAGTGTTCGACCCCTTGTGCTTTCTTTTTCACTCCGATTCCTAGCACAAGGACAATGCCATGTTTCTGTCCACGAATGAGATTAATCTATCCAGCTAAAACTTCCTTAGGTCAAGATTGATTCGAAATTTTAGGGTTAGCTCTCCGCAGAACTCATCTCGGACCGACTGAAATGTAGAAATCGGTCCCACCGATTTGGCTTAGGTCATTGCACATGCGCTTTTTGGTCTGACCGAAACATGCAAATCGGTGTGACCGAGTTCAAGATTCGTTGAAACCCTAGCAACCTCGGTGCCACCGAACTATGACTCAGTCCAACCGATTTCACTAGTTTAGGTTCCAAGTGTTGCTTCGGTATCACCGAGTTTGTCAATTCGGTTGCTCTGAGATCACTTCTGTAGAGAACTGAAACTAAGATTTTTGACTCAATTTGTTTTTCAAAACCTCTGTACTTTGTGATGCTCATCTACTCTACCTCATCTACAACCTATTCACAGGGTCTGCTGACAGTTTCCTGCAAGATGTCTGATCAGAGTGACAGCCAGAACAGGTCAGAGGAACATGTGTAGATGAGTGAGGGCTCAGATCCCTCTCGCACTTCTGATGATGGTAGCAGGAGCACTCCAAGCAACTTGCCAAAGGCAACCACCAGGTCTAGAAAGAAGAGAACCTCAGAATCAGAGGATGAGGACTATGTGGCCACTAAGGAGGAAGTAAGCTCCAAGAAGAAGGTGCTAAAGAAGGAGTATGGCACAGCTGCTGCAAGTAAGCCAGGGCTGACAAGAAGGCACCTACCAGGAGAACTCCTATGTCTAAGGCCAGAGCCTCTACACAAGAGGTAATGGAGTTCACTCTTGAACCCAAAGAAGGAGGTGAAGGCAAGAAGAGGAAAGAAAGGGTCAAGAAGACCATTGCCAGAGTTATAAGGAAGTCCTCAATGGTGAGATCAGATGATGAAGAGGAAGAGGATCCTGCACCAGCACCCAAAGCTCAGAAGCTTATGGGAGATGCTATAAAGGCAGGGGCTGCTCCATCAAAGCCCAAAACTGCTCCCAAAGCTCATGCTCAGAAGCCCCGAAAACCCAAGAGGAACACCAGAAGTATTCCAGCTGAGGAGAAAAACAAGGCCCCAGTGCCTGATGCTGAAGAAGAAGATGATGATTCACTTGTTTTGAGGAAGCTGAAGCCAAAGATCCCTGACCATAATGATGCACATCCTGTTGCAGAAGATATGAGGACCAGGAAGGATGCAGGACTGAGATTGTGGAGACAATCAGATCCTTATGCTGTGAGGAGGAGAATAGCAGTTGATTATAGGTTCCACACAAAGGAACAACAAGATTTCTATGAGACTATCCTTCTTGACAAGAAGCGCATAGTGTGTGACATGAGATGGGTGGATTGGGAGTACATCAAGGAAGATGAAGATCACTATCCAGGAGTTTATGACAGCTTCAAGCCTTGTGGAGTAGATAAGTTTGTTGGACAGAAGCAAACCAAATGGAATGATGAGCTGATCATGCAATTTTACTCCACTGCCCACTTCTATCCAGATGGAAGGATAGTATGGATGTCTGAGAGTACAAGGTACCAGTCCACAGTTCAGGAGTGGGCTAATCTGATAAATGCCCCTGAAGAACATGAGGATGACTTGGATGTGTATGCCACCAAGAAGAAAGACCACAACTCAATGGCAAACATCTACAAGGAGATCCCAGATAACGCTTTGGAGACTCACAAACATGGATCTGTACTCTTCTTGTTATCTGGTCTGCCTACCATCAACTGGATCCTTAGGCACACATTGCTACCCAAGTCAGGAGATCACAAGATGATCAGAGGACATGCTATCAATTTGCTACATTTGGTTGATGTGCCTTAGAAGTTCAAAGTCATGCGTTTGATTGTAGAGACAATCAAAAGGACAGCTGCTGACCAGAAGAGATCTTGTGGGTATGCTCCACACATTCAGGAGCTCATCAACTCCAAGATGGGAACAGGTACATACTTGTTGGACAAGGAGCACCTTCATCTACATCCTGACTTTGAAGACAATACTGTTGTGATGAATGAGGAAGACCCCACATCTGTGCAAGCACATGAAAAGAGAGAGAAGGCAAGGGCAGAGAAAGCTGCAAAGATGCCAACTGCTGAAGAGGCATCTCAAGTGTTCTTGAAGAGCAAGCAAGATCAGCTTGGATATCTGATCCAATCCATTTGGAGGATTGAGAAGGGCTTGGCCACCCTGACTCAAAACCAGGAGAGCTTGGAGAGGATCATTGAGCAGAAATTCTATGATCTTGATGTCAAGGTAACTGAGATTCTGTCAGTGGTTGAGCAACTTCAGGAGGAAGTGGAGGAGAAGAAGGGCAAGTCTACTATAGATACTTTTGCTAGAGTGCCCAAAAGCCAGAGGTCTGCTGCAGTGCCTGTCCCAGACACTAGAGCTACTACATCTGCACCAGCAGCCACAGCCTCAGTGCCACCAGCGACAGCAACCACTCCACCAGCTCCAACTACATCGACAGAAGCTTTCGTCCTTGGAGTCATCTCTACACCACCTCATGAAGGCCAAGCTTGAGAGACGCATAGCACTATGCATATTTTTGACTGGTACTTGTTGCCAAAGGGGGAGAAATAGGTATAGATCATATTCTGAGAGAGAGAGTGTTGTTTTGTCTCTCTTTGCATCTTTCTTGGTTGAACTTTATTGTGTGTTTGCTTGCTACATTATGTCTATTGTGAGATACTTGGATGATCATGTGATTGATCATTTGCTACCCTAATGCTTGTTTGGATGATACTATCTTTTATATCTTATAGATGATCATTCACTTTTGCTTGGTGATGAGTGCATGTTTTAATCATTATCATTTTGAGCGCTCCACCAAGGTGTATGTGACATGGAAGAGTGACCCATGATCCTAACACATTGTGCATTTGCAGTCCAAAGCAAATTTTAAGTAATGCACAAATTTAGGGGGAGCTCTTGCTTATCACATACTTCTCAAAGCGTCAATGTATTTCAATCTTATTATCATTTGTCGAAACTTTGATATATATGTTGTCATCAATTACCAAAAAGGGGGAGATTGAAAGTGCAACTATCCCTGGGTGGTTTTGGTAATTATTAACAACATATAGCTCATTGAGCTAATACTATTTCAAGATAAATATTTCAGGAAAGCTCAATGATTGGCATGGCATGGATTAGAAAGTGGACCCCTCAAAATGCTAAGGACAAAAGATTGGCTCAAGCTCAAAGCACAAGTCTCTACATTTTCTTTTTGGTGATCCAACATCACATTGAGTCCATAGGAAAAGCCAATACTATCAAAAGGGGGTGAGGTGTTGCTTAATGAGTTACTTGCTCAAAATGCTTAGTGATATCCTCCAAAAACCCTCAACTACTTTCTCATATCCACATTTGTCCCAAACCTAAAGTCAAACTCGGCCCCACCGAAACTTTCTATCCGGCGCCACCGAGTTCTCTTGACGTAGCCACTGCCACAAACCCTAGTCACTTCGGTCTCACCGATAGGGATCTTGGTCTCACTGAGATGGGATCGCAAACTCTCTGTTTCCCTTTGTAACATTTCGGTCTAACCGAGATGAGCGATCGGTCCCACCGATTCTGCAATGCAAACTCTCTGTTTCCTTTTCGTAACGCTTCGGTCCCACCGAGACGAGCGAATCGGTCCCACCGAGTTTGCCTGACCAACTCTCTGTTTGCTTATTACCAAAATCGGTCCCACCGAGTTTGAGTAATCGGTCCAACCGAGATTACGTTATGCCTTAACCCTAACGATATCAGTCCCAGCGAGTTGACATGTCGGTCCCACCGAAATGCCTAACGGTCACATTATGAACCAAATCAGTCCAACCGAGTTTTCTAATTCGTTCCCACCGAGTTTGGTGATTTGTGTGTAACGGTTAGATTTTGTGTGGAGGCTATATATACCGCTCCACCCACTCTTCATTCATGGAGAGAGCCATCAGAACATGCCTACACTTCTGACATACATTTTCTGAGAGAGAACCACCTACACTTGTGTTGAGGTCAAGATATTCCATTCCAACCACATAAATCTTGGTCTCTAGCCTTCCCCAAGTTGCTTTCCACTCAAATCATCTTTCCACGAAATACAATCCTATGAAAGAGAGTTGAGTGTTGGGGAGACTATCATTTGAAGCACAAGAGCAAGGAGTTCATCATCAACACACCATCTATTACTTTTGGAGAGTGATGTCTCCTAGATTGGCTAGGTGTCACTTGGGAGCCTCCGTCAAGATTGTGGAGTTGAACCAAGTAGTTTGTACGGGCAAGGAGATCGCCTACTTCGTGAAGATCTACCCTAGTGAGGCATGTCCTTCGTGGGCGATGGCCATGGTGGGATAGACAAGGTTGCTTCTTCGTGGACCCTTCGTGGGTGGAGCCCTCCGTGGACTCGCGCAACCGTTACCCTTCGTGGGTTGAAGTCTCCATCAACGTGGATGTACGATAGCACCACCTATCGAAACCACGGATAAAAAATCTCCGTGTCTCCATTGCGTTTGCTCCCTCCAAACTCATCCCTTTACCTTTGTATGCAATTGTTTTACATTCCGCTGCTATACTCTTAGAATTCCATGTGTAGGTTGATTACTTGATTTGTGCTAAGTTGCTAAAATCTGCCAAGACTTAGTATTGGGAAAAGACTAGATTTTTATTTGGTCAAGTAGTCTAATCACCCCCCCTCTAGACATACTTTCGATCCTACAAGTAGGTAAATGATAAAAGAAATAATTTATGAAGTGTGAATGGTAACAAAGTGCATAAGTTTGATCTATGATAATTTCAATCACTTTTCATAGCATCTTAACAGCTATTCTTTCTTATAAAACTTCTCATGTTATAGTAGCAACCAATACACATGTTAAGGTTCAAACAATGAATTCTCTTGAAACTCAACAACCTATGTTCTCAATCACCAAGCAATTGCAATTGAACTTATTCAACAGAGTTTAAGTAAGAGTTCCACATACTCAACCATCTTATTGTATTCTATGATTGCTAACACTCACCGCATACACATGAGCAAAACGTTTCAACCAGACACATAGAAAGATAGGGGCTTATTGTTTTGCCTCCCAACGTATTCACCTCAAGGGTGATGTCAACAATAATAACGCATGCTACCCATATTCAACTGGACATATGTGCCTAGATCTTTCCTCACCACATGATGCTTGCCAAAAGAGAAAAATAGAAAGGAATAGAGAGAAAAACTTTGACTCTTTGCATAAAAGTAAATACTGAAAAGTAAAAGATAGGCCCTTCGCAGAGGGTAGCAGAGGTTGCCATGCACTTATTTGTTTGTATGCTCAACCCCTTAGTGCAAAAGAACGTCACGTTGTATTGCCCCTTGTGATGGCAACCTTTATTATGCAGTCTGTCGCTTTTATTCTTCACCATCACAAGTTCGTACAATGCTCAATTTTCTCTTACACTAAATGATCTCACACTTTTAGAAGCAATTTTTATTGCCTTATTACACCGATGACAACTTACTTGAAGGATCTTATTCAATCCTTAGGTAGGTATGGTGGACTCTTGAAAATAAGATTTGGGTTTAAGGGTTTTTGGATGCACAAGTAGTATCTCTACTTGGTGCGGAATTTTTGGCTAGCAAAGATGGGGGGCAAGCACCACATGTTGAAGGATCTATGACAATATAACTTCTATGTGAATATGAACAAACATAAACCATTACGTTCTCTTCCTTGTCCAACATCAACAATTTTGGCATATAATATTCTGATGGGGGCTCACAATCACAAAAGATTTCCAAGATAGTGTATTTCCATGTGAAAGTTCTCTTCCTTATACTAATTATTTGTGAATTGCTTGTATGACCATTATTGTGATTGTCAAGCCTCAAAAAAATTTCACTTTCTAAACCCAATGTGAAGCTACCACTAGGCATGATATGATTTCAACTTCATGACATTCAATTTATTCAACAATTTACTCGTAGGATGTAAGTGAAGCACAAGAGTAAATGACAAGCTACTCCAAAAAGATATAAATGAAGATCATGAGCATAATATTTCTTTCTCTCAAATTAATTTAAGTGAAGCAAGAGAGAATTTCTTCAAAAATACTAAAGCACACCATGCTAAAAAAGATATAAGTGAAGCACTAGAGCAATTCCATAGAAAAGAGCTTCGTTGATGGGATGTGAATGCCGCTTACCTAGCCTCCCTGGCAACTATTTGAGGGCTCTATTTTATTTAAAAACTTTCAGATCTAAGTACTTTATTAAAACAGCAAGCAAAACAAAATAAAATGACATTCTAAGAATAGCACACATCATGTGAAGAAGCAAAATCTTAGGCTCGACCGATACTAACCGGTAATTGTTGAAGAAGAAAGGTGGGATGCCTACCGGGGCATCCCCAAGCTGAGATGCTTGAGACTTCTTGAAATATTATCTTGGGATGCCTTGGGCATCCCCAAGCTTGAGCTTTTGTGTCTCCTTAATTCCTTTTATATCACGGTTTTCCTAAATCTCAAAAGCTTCATCCACACAAAACTCAACAAGAACTCGCGAGATAAGTTAGTATAAACCAATGCAAAAATTTATCATTCTCTACTGTATCAAATCACTAAAATTATTATTCAACATTTCATACTAAATGCCTCTGCATATTTAATACTCCTATCCTCAAATATAATCATTAAACAAGCAAACATATGCAAACAATGCAAACATAACAGTAATCTGCCAAAATAGTATAGTCTATAAAGAATGCAATATTCATCATACTTCCCTAACTACAAAAATTCTGAAAAATTACCACACTGTAGAAAATTTACCATATCATATTGTGTAAACATTTCAAGATTTTATCACGTTCTGACTTTCCAGAAGAATTCAGACAATGACAGAAAACTTTCTGTTTCTAAATAGCAACATGTAGATTTGCAAAATAAGCATGGTAAAGGCTATCCTTGACATTTTTATTGAAATAAAAAATGCAAAACATTATTCTAAATAGCAACAAGCAAATAAAAATAAAATAAAATGATGCTCCAAGCAAAACTCATATCATGTGACGAATAAAAACATAGCTCCAAGTGAGGTTACCGATAATATTGAAGACGAAAGAGGGGATGCCTTTCGGGGTATCCCCAAGCTTAGTTGCTTGGATCTTCCTTGAGTATTAGCATGGGGTGCCTTGGGCATCCCCAAGCTTAGTGTCCTGTCACTCCTTATTCTCCTCATATCGATATCTCACCGAAGACTTGAAAACTTCAATCACGCAAAACTTAACGGAACTTCGTGAGATAGGTTAGTATGATAAAGAGCAAACCATTTCACTTTGGTACTATCAAGGAAAAGATTCATAATTGTTTCCACACAATGCCTACTGTAGCATATCATTTCCACAATTTATATTGAGCAATATAAGCCATAGAAACTAGAAAACAAGCAAACTATGCATTGAAAACAGAATCTATCAAAAACATAACAGTACGTAAAGATCTGAATATTAGTCATACTTCTGCAACTCCAAAAATTCTGAAAAATTAGGACCACGTAGAAAATTTGTATATCAATCATATGTAAAAAATTCAGAATTCTTCGACGCTCCAGTGAATTTAAACAATTCTGTTTCTGGAAGCAAAAGTTTCTGTTTTTGCACAGATTCAAGTCAACTATCATCCACACTATCCCAAAGGCTTTGCTTGGCACTTTATTGAAACAAAACTATAAAACATGATTACTACAGTAGCATAATCATGTGAACACACAAAAACGGTAGGTAAAAGTGTTGGGTTGTCTCCCAACAAGCGCTTTTCTTTAATGCCTTTTATGCTAGGCATGATGATTTCAATGATGCTCGCATAAAAGATAAGAATTGAAACACAAAGAGAGCATCATGAAGCATATGACTAGCACATTTAAGTCTAACCCAGTTCCTATGCATAGGGATTTTTTTTTGAGAAAACAACTTATGGGAACAATAATCAACTAGCATAGGAAGGCAAAACAAGCATACCTTCAAAACTTTCAACACATAGAGAGGAAACTTGATATTATTGCAATTCCTACAAGCATAAGTTCCTCCCTCATAATAATTTTCAGTAGCATCATGAAGAAATTCAACAATATAACCATCACATAAAGCATTCATTTCATGACACAAAAGCATAGAAAACTTATTACTCTCCACATAAGCAAATTTCTTCTCATCAATAGTAGTGGGAGCAAACTCAACAAAATAACTATCATGAGAGTGAAAATTAAAATCACGATGACAAGTTTCATGGTTATCATTATTCTTTATAGCATACATGTCATCACCATAATCATCATAGATAGCAACTTTGTTATCATAGTCAATTGAAGCCTCATCCAAAATAGTGGATTCATCATTAAATAAAGTCATGACCTCTCCAAATCCACTTTCATCAACATAATCATCATAAATAGGAGTCATGCAATCATCATAATAAATTTTCTCATCAAAACTTGGGGTACTAAAAATATCATCTTGATCAAATATAGCATGCCAAGCTTTTGGCTTTTCATATCATTAGCATCATGGATATTCATAGAGTTCATACCAACAACATTGCAATCATGCTCATCATTTATACCAAACATTCTATTGAATTCTTCTTCTATCAATTGAGCACAATTTTCCTTTCCATCATTTTCAAGAAAGATATTATAAAGATGACCAATAATATTTTATGTAGTTTTCTTTTATAACTCAAACTAGTGATAAAACACGAAACTAAAAGATTCAATTGCAAGATATAAAGATATACCTTCATGCACTAACCTCCCCGGCAACGGCGCCAGAAGAGAGCTTGATGTCTACTACGCAACTTTATTCTTGTAGACACGTGTTGGGCCTCCAAGCGCAGAGTTTTGTAGGACAATAGCAATTTTCCCTCAAGTGGATGACCTAAGGTTTATCAATCCATGAGAGGTGTAGGATGAAGATGGTCTCTCTCAAACGACCCTGCAACCAAATACAAGAAATCTCTTGTGTCGACAACACACCCAATACAATGGCAAATTGTATATGTGCACTAGTTCTGCGAAGAGATGGTGATAAAAGTGTAATATTGATGGTAGAAAAATATTTTTATAATATGAATAAATAAAAACAGCAAGGTAGCAAATAGTAAACGGGCACAAAAACGGTATTGCAATGCTTGAAAATGAGGCCTAGGGTCCGTACTTTCGCTAGTGCAATCTCTCAACAATGCTAATATAATTGGATCATATAACCATCCCTCAAAGTGCGATGAGGAATCACTCCAAAGTTCCTATCTAGCGGAGAACATAAGAATAAATTGTTTGTAGGGTACGAAACCACCTCAAAGCAATTCTTTCCGTTCGATCTATTCAAGAGTCCGTACTAAAATAACACAAAGCTATTCTTTCCGTTCGATATATCCTAGAGTTCATACTAAAATAACAGCAAAGAAAATTCATATTCATAATACTCAATCCAACACAAAGAACTTCAAAGAGTGCCCCAAGATTTCTACTGGAGAAACAAAGACAAGAACGTGCATCAACCCCTATGCATAGACTACCCCAATGTCACCTCGGGAATCCGTGAGTTGAGTGCCAAAAAATATATCAGGTGAATCAATACGATACCCCATTGTCACCATGAGTATTCAATTGCAAGACAAATATCAAGTGTTCTCAAATCCATAAAAGTATTCAATCCGATAACAAAGAAATCTCAAAGGGAAAAACTCAATTCATCACAACAAGATAGAGAGGGGAAAACACCATATGATCCGACTATATTAACAAAGCCTGCGATACATCAAGATCGTGACATCTCAAGAACACAAGAGAGAGAGATTAAACACATAGCTACTGGTACAAACCCTCAGCCCCGAGGGTGGACTACTCCCTCCTCATTGTGGTGGCCACCGGGATGATGAAGATGGCCACCGGAGATGATTCCCCCCTCCGTCAGGGTGCCGGAACGGGTCTAGATTGGTTTTAGGTGGCTACAGAGCCTTGCGGCGGCAAAACTTCTGATCTAGGTTAACCCCAAGGGTTTTTGGAATGTTTGTGAATTTATAGGGTAAAGAGGGGGTGCGGGAGGCCACCGAGGTGGGCACAACCCACTTGGGCGCGCCTGGGCCCCCAGGCGCGCCCTGGTGGGTTGTGCCCCCCTCGGGGCACCCCCGAGGTGCTGCTCTGGCCCATTGGTGGTTTTCTGGTCCATAAAAAATCAACAAAAAGTTTCGCGGTGTTTGGACTCCGTTTGATATTGATTTCCTATGATGTAAAAAACATGCAAAAGACAGCAGCTGGCACTTGGCACTGTGTCAATAGGTTAGTCCCAAAAATGATATAAATTTGCCATAAAATGATTGTAAAACATCCAAGAATGATAATATAACAATATGGAATACTTCATAAATTATAGATACGTTGGAGACGTATCAAGGGACAAGGACGAAGTTGAGCACGTGGACGAGGAGTCCGAGTAAGGTGGCAGTGTCGTTGCTCATGGTGGTTGTAATGCAGTGTCTACCGGATTAGTTACTTAGTTTAATTCCAGGGTGCTTAGTTTTATTTGTGGGGTGTGTTCTGCTGAGCCCCCAGCAGAACTATGTTATGTTCCTTCTCGTTACTTAACTCTTCAGTACGTACATAGTAGTATTTCTTATAGTTCATCTTATAGTTGGTAGTACTACCACTCGTTTCTTCACATTATATACGTACAATATATATGGCCAACATCATTTAGCCAGTACTTTAGTTGTCAAAGAATTTCAGGGTGCTTAGTTTTATTTGAGGGGTGTGTTGTGCTGGACACCATTATTGTGACTCAAATCTGTTTTGCCATGTTATAATGACATAAATACCTATGGACCAACATGCCAGCTCTCCCTCTATCTCACTACAGTACAATAAAGTGTGGGGCCTACTTGATCCCAACAGCGTTCTTATTTTCCTGTAAAATTATTCGCTTGGTTACTCCTGACAAGAGGGGCCACACTTATCATTGTGAGATAGAGAGAATCGGCTTATTTTTCTCATATAACATGGTCAATGGGTTTGACGTGAAAATAACAATGTCTAATATCATTTTTGAGCAAACATCTAACAGAACAGTGGCATTTTTTAGATATCTAATTGCATTTTGGGCAAGCATCTCACGGATAGATGGCATTTTTGAGTAGTGATACACAACTAGTGGCATAAATAATAAAAACCCAAGAATTAAATAGGTATGATAATTTATTTAATAGAATTTAGCACCCCATTTAAGCACGTACTAGCTTTTTTAATAGTACTATATGCATAATTTGGTGACGAGCGCTCTCTATATGTACCACCTTTTTTCTTTAATTTCATCTTGCTAGTTTTGCTCCATGGCGCAATCCATCGATACTACTATTGTACAAAAGTATACATTTAAAAGGCTAGAGGGCGGGGCAGTCTCGCTTGGTCGGTTTCACGGGAGGCGAGGGCCTTTGTGATTTGACGGCTCATTTCTGCTGGAAGGCGGGGCCTTGTGATTTGACTGCTCGTATAAATTTTGCTGACGACCTGAGGAGGATCAAAGAACCGTGCGGTATACTCAAGTTTTCTAATGGAGTACTAGTACGACGGAGGAGCATGAAACACGGCAGCCCAGTGCGATATGGCGATAAAAATGATCTAATTTGCTAGTCATCGATCCCACGGCGCCGCTCATCGTTAGCATTGTTCTACTCATGCCTCGCAGAGAACGTGACACGTGTGGTGAAACACCCGAAGCAAAAGAAGAAACACATGAGCAAAAGAAGAAGGAATATTATCACCCCAAAAAAGAAGGAAGATGCACACACAAGTATGGGGCGCTTCTCTCTACTACATGAAGGGTTGCTGGCCACGGAGTCGTAACTTCTTCTTCATCACCTCCACGACCTCCATCTCCTTGCGCATCTCCTCTGCCATCTTCTTCATTCTGTCCATGACGAAGTATTTCTTGATGCGAGCCTTCATCATTTGTTCCACAGTTGCATTACGTACCTTGACAGTAGCCAGGTGCTTGATGCGGAGCTTCGCCAACTCCTCCTTCTGTTCCATGACGAGGTCCTGCAGCATCTTCATCGAGGAACTACTCTTCTCATGCAGCTTCTTCCAGCCGGCATTCTCCTCCTTCAGCATGTCGAGCTCGTGGCAGTGCTTCGCCTTGTCCTCCTGAAGTTGCAGGATTTCTCCGGTCGCCTTCTTATCCGAGGCAATGCTCTTCTTCAGCAGCGTCACCAAGCTGGCGGTTAACGCCCCCTGCTCATTGAGCTCAGTGGGCATGTTGTCGAGGCTCTCCTTCAGCAGCTCCACCAAGCCGTCCATGAACTCCTCCTGCTTATTGAGCTGATCGGGCATGTCGTTGAGGGATAACGGCTCGAGCGCTACCGGCTCGCCATGTTCGCCTCTGCGGCTAGGGCGCTCCTGGGAGCCCTCGCCTCCGTGGCTAGGGCGCTCCTGGGAGCACTCGCCTCTGCGGCTAGGGCGCTCCTGGGAGCCCTTGCCTACCCGTGAGAGATCTTTCGAGGTCTCTGCCAGGCGGCGAGCATTCTTTTTTTCCGCTGCCTTGGTTGCCGCTCCCCTGTTACGAATAGTTCTCAAACTAGAGCTCTGCACACCGGCCATGGAATGGACGGACGAACAAGAAAGACTTATGAGGAGGAAGAGGTAGAGTGATTTTCGGCTAGGTACTAGTTCCCCTTTTCATAACCTAGTACTAGCACTAGTACTAAAACCTGTATAGTGGGAACACGTTTAGGTTTGATACGTACTAGGTGTGAGCAGGTTTGCACTTAATTATACTGTACACTTTGGAATGTGATCTGAACAAGCTAAAGATTAATTGATGGTTTTGGTTTCGAGGGCCGAAACGGCTCCCGATGAGTTTCCTGGAACACAAATTTAAAGTACTACTGCTCACTAGTAAGGTACATGTGCATTGCACGCATGAGATTTGGTAACCAAATTATGAATAAATACCACACTATAGCATGTAAGCTTTGAGTCATATATGCATGATGTAGATGTTTGTTTAATTCTTTTAGTTCATCTCATTCAAAATCAATTAGTTTTAAGATTCATGGAATTGTGCATTATCAGTGATGTATAGGGGTATAGAAATGTGCTACCTCTTGAGATTGCGTTGGTTTTTCCCTTGAAGAGGAAAGGGTGATGCAGCAAAGTAGAGTAAGTATTTCCCTCAGTTTTGAGAACCAAGGTATCAATCCAGTAGGAGACAAAGTGCAAGCCACCGAATACCTGCACAAACAAACACCAACTTGCACCCAACGCGATAAAGGGGTTGTCAATCCCTTCACGGTTATTTGCAACATGAGATATGATAGAGATGGGTAAATGGTAAAGTAATGTTTTTGGTGTTTTTGGTGTTTTTGGTTTATGGAACGAAAAGTAAAAGATTGCGAAGAAAGTAAATAGGAAACTAAAATTGTAGATAGGAAACTTATATGATGGAAAATAGACCCGGGGGCCATAGGTTTCACTAGAGGCTTCTCTCAAGATAGAAATTATTACGGTGGGTGAACAAATTAATGTTGAGCAATTGATAGAAAAGCACAAAGTTATGATGATATCTAAGGCAATGATCATGAATATAGGCATCACGTCCGTGTCAAGTAGACCGAAACGATTCTGCATCTACTACTATTACTCCACACATCGAACGCTATCCAGCATGCATCTAGAGTATTAAGTTCATAAAGAACAGAGTAATGCTTTAAGCAAGATGACATGATGTAGAGGAATTAACTCAAGCAATATGAGGAAAACCCCATCTTTTTATCCTCGATGACAACAATACAATACGTGCCTTGCTGCCCCTACTGTCACTGGGAAAGGACACCGCAAGATTGAACCCAAAGCTAAGCACTTCTCCCATTAAAAGAAAAACCAATCTAGTTGGCCAAACCAAATTGATATTTCGAAGAGACTTGCAAAGATATCAAATCATGCATATAAGAATTCAGAGAAGATTCAAATAATATTCATAGATAAGCTAATCATAAATCCACAATTCATCGGATGTCGGCAAACACACCGCAAAAGATTATTACATCGAATAGATCTCCAAGAACGACGAGGAGAACTTTGTATTGAGAATAAAAGAGAGAGAAGAAGCCATCTAGCTACTAGCTACGGACCCGTAGGTCTGTGGTGAACTACTAACGCTTCATGGGAGAGGCAATGGTGTTGATGTAGAAGCCCTCCGTGATCGAATCCCCTTCCGGCAGGATGTCGGAAAAGGCCCCAAGATGGGATCTCAAGGGTAGAGAAGGTTGCGGCCATGGAAAAGTGGTTTCGAGGCTCCCCTGGAAGTTTTTGGGGTATTTGAGAATATATAGGAGGAAGATATAGGTCAGGGGGTCACCGAGGGGCCCACAAGGTCTCGGGCCGCGCCCTACCCCCCTGGGCGCACCCTCCACCCTAGTGGCCGCCTCGTGGCTCTTCTGACATGCACTCCAAGTCTCATGGGTGTCTTCTGGTCCAAGAAAAATCATCGTGAAAGTTTTATTCCGTTTGGACTCCGTTTGGTATTCCTTTTCTACGAAACTCGAAAATAAGGAAAAAACAGGAACTGGCACTGGGCTCTAGGTTTATAGGTTAGTCCCAAAAATCATATAAAATAGCATATTAATTCATATAAAACATCCAAAACAGATAATATAATAGCATGGAACAATAAAAAATTGTAGATACGTTGGAGACGTATCAAGCATCCCCAAGCTTAATTCCTGCTCGTCCTCGAGTAGGTAAAAAATAAAAATAAAAGTTTTGATGTGGAATGCTACCTAACATATTTATCCATGTAATCCTATTTATTGGGGCATGAATGTTCAGATCCGTAAGATTCAAAACAAAAGTTTAATATTGACATAAAAACAATAATACTTCAAGCATACTAACAAAATAATTATGTCTTCTCAAAATAACATGGCCAAAGAAAGCTTATCCCTACAAAATTATATAGTCTGGCTATGTTCCTTCTTCATCACACAAAACATTTAAATCATTCACAACCCTTATGACAAGCCAAGCAATTGTTTCATACTTTTGATGTTCTCAAACCTTTTCAACTTTCACGCAATACATGAGCGTGAGCCATGGACATAGCACTATAGGTGGAATAGACGGTGGAGAAGACAAAAAGGAGATAGTCTCACATCAACTAGGCGTATCAACGGGCTATGGAGATGCCCATCAATAGATGTTAATGTGAGTGACTAGGGATTGCCATGCAAAGGATGCACTAGAGCTATAAGTTTATGAAACCTCAAAAAGAAAACTAAGTGGGTGTGCATCCAACTTGCTTGCTCATAAAGACCTAGGGCGTTTTGAGGGAGTCCATCGTTGGAATATACAAGCCAAGTTCTATAATGCAAAATTCCCACTAGCATATGAAAGTGATATCATAGGAGACTCTCTATCATGAAGATCATGGTGCTACTTTGAAGCACAAGTGTGGCAAGAAGGATAGTAACATTGTCCCTTTTATCTTTTTCTCTCATTTTTTTCTTTCTCTTTTTTTGGGCCTTCTCTTTTTTTGGCCTTTCTCTCTTTTTTTCCTCACATGGGACAATGCTCTAATAATGAAGATCCACTCATGCAGGATGTTGCTAACACGACACTACGATCAGAGACCCTTCGACGAAACTGTGTGCAATGCAATAATCACAAACGGTGGTGTAAAAGAACCGTCAAAAAAAGGTGCAAAATGTTTGCGATGGCGGAGCCATCAAACACGGTTCAGATTTTAGTTGCGTGTGCGATCCAGGGCATACGGTTCAGTCCAATGAACTGGTTGCGATGAGGCAGAACAAAAGAAACGGGTAGCCTGATGAAGGCGTGTGCGATATAGAGCATACGGTTCACTCGGATGAACTGTTTGTGATTAGACAACACAAAGGAAACGGTCAGCCATATCAAGGTGTGTGTGATTGAGGGCATACGCTTCAGAAGGATTAACTGTTTGCGATTAGGCAACAGAACAGAAACGGGTCAGTCAGATCAAAGTGTCTGCGATTGATGGCATACACTTCACATGGATGAACTGTTTGCGATTAGCCACAACAAACTGAAACAGTTAGATAGATGAACGTGTGTGCGCTAGACGGGCACACACATTCTAATTAAAAGAAGCTTGCGTGATGGTAATAACGAGCGCGCATGATTGTTGGAACAAGACGTGTGCTAACATTGCCTATTGCGGTGCACCCTATGGTGCAAACGCCACGTATGCGGCCGAGAAGGCGTACGTGCCCACGTTACGCCTTCCGGAAATAGTGCCACACTTATAACCGTCAGTAAATTTTGAGCATGCATCCCGTCATAATTTTTTTAGAAGAACAGGGAGGCCGCGTCCCGTAACATTCCAAATTGCGAACCTGTTCACATCGATAAAAACGTAAACGGTTTCCCACTTAGGAGTGTATTACTACTCGGTTATAAATACTACTACTCCAAGATGACTGCACATTCCTCCTCAACTCCTCATCCACAAAAATAAACAAGTCATTCATCATCGTTCCCTTGCGTCTGCCATGGCCAGCGTGAGTTCTGGGTCGAGAGATTGCCACAAGGGAGAGGCGAGCCTGGAAGCGGAAGCACGAGAGATGTCCCGCCTCACCACAAAAGCAGCCAACATGTCCCGCCGCGCACCCGTAGCAGCAGAGAGGTCCCGCCGTGCTGCCAAAGCAGCACGGAGGTCCCGCTGCATCGTCGATGTAGCAGACTGGTCCGGCCGTGCCGCGGAAGCAGAAGAGATGTCCCACCATGCCGGGAATGCAGCAGAGATGTCCTCCCGCGCCGCGGCGGCCTGGGAAAATGTCTTGCGGTCAGGCGAGGACTCTTACAGGCGCATGCGTGCCCTCGTCCTTGGGAAGATGTATCAGATCTCCAGGTGGGCGAGGTTGCAGGATGACCTGAAAGCCTCGTTTGAACAGTCTACCAACGTCATCTGACAACTAAATGAGAGCAATGCGAAGCTACAGGCCGAGCACGACCTGCTGAGGGCGAAGATTGTCGGAAGTGCGGAGCAGTAGGAGCAGACCACTGTCTTGTTGAAGAGGATCGGCGTCATCGTCGAGAAACTTATGGACAAGAATGCCATGTTGCGCATCGAGCGCAGAAGGCTGGTGGAGGAATCCGTGGATGCTCTCAAGCAGCATCTTGAGGACAAGAAAGAGCTAATCGCCGCTCCCCGCGGAGACTAGTTCCCGCGGCCTGCAACAACGCATCAAGAAAGTAGAGATCAGCGAGCCAGATCGTTGTCTTCCTTCTTCTTTCGCCCTTGTGTATTTCGGGCGTTGCCGCATGTGGCTTTTTTTAATTATGTTCCTAAATATGTAAGACAATTATTATCCACTGTCATCGTCCTTATATTCATCATGCTTGCTATAAGTCACAGTCGATGCTATATAGTCACAGTCCGTCGGATCTTACATCAAGATCCGTGCAAAACTTTCTTCTTCAGATTTTCATTTTTCTCTCTTAAATCTCAGTCCAGTGAGACATATAGCCACGCCGTAGACAAGGTGCCCGGGCGCCATTAATGGAGACGTTGGGAGGGTCGTGCGCGGCGGGTAGCGGTCAAAGGGATCTCCTCCCGATGAGCACGCGCATGGGTTTGATCGCACGCCTCCCGTACTCGAATAGCTACCCCGCACGGCACCTCCTAGCCAATAAAAAAGGGGACGCGTGGCGGCACGTAATTGGTAAGTAGACGCCCACGGTTTCAATAATACTTGTGTTTCCGATTTGTAATGTGACAACACTTGTTCCAAAATGACTTCGCTGATTGTTAATGTGTGCGCCTTGGCAAATCGGACAGAAAAATTACCACAGCAAGTTAGTGCCATGTCATGACACCATGCCAAGTTTCATGATTTGAGGCGTGTTTTGGATTTACAGGAATTAAAAAACCAAGTTTCTCAATCTTTCCGGCCGAGCCACGACGCCCAGATGTTTGAATTTCATTCCCATCTCTTGCATAGGACCTAGAAATTCACCCAAGGACACACATGTGAATTTTCAAACAACTTTGGTGTACTGGAGCCTATGCTTGTAGTCCAAATTTGAATTATGCACATTAAATGCGCAGAAACTCTATTAATGTATAAAAAAGTCCAAACGAACCCGGAATAATTCCAAATTTAGCACGGTACTTCTATTTGGTCTAATTTGTCTGTGTAAAAAAATTAAGGCGGGAGAAGGTAGTGTACGTATGTCGTTTCGCACACGGAGGTGACACGTTCCCTCTCGGAACCACGAGCCTTCTTGAGGGAAGCTCCGGTTTGCAAGAAGCTTACACCAAAGCTTATCCCAATTCGGCCAAAAAAATACCGCAGCATGTTGGTGCCATGTTATGACACCATGCCAAGTTTCATGATTTTCAGGCGTGTTTTGGATTTACAGGAATCAAAAAACCAAGTTTCTCAATCTTTCCAGCCGAGCCACGACGCCCAGATGTTTGAATTTCATTCCCATTTCTTGCATGGGACCTATAAATTCACCCAAGGACACACATGTGATTTTTTAACGAACTTTGGTGCAATGAAGCATGTGCTTGTAGTTAAAATTTGAATTATGCACCTTAAATGCGCAGAAACTCAATTAATGTATAAAAAAGGCAAACGAACCCGGAATAATTCCTAAATTTAGCACGATACTTCTATTTGGTCTAATCTGCCCGTGTAAAAAAACTAAGGCGGGAAAAGGCAGTGTACGTATGTCGTTTCGCACACGGAAGTGACATGTTCCCTCTCAGAACCACGAGCCTTCTTGAGGGAAGATTCGGTTTGCAAGAACCTTACACAAAGCTTGTCCCAATTTGGCCAAAAAATTACCGCAACAAGTTGGTGCCATGTCATGACACCATGCCAAGTTTAATGATTTTCGGGCACGTTTTGGATTTACAGGAATTAAAAAACCAAGTTTCTCAATCTTTCTGGCCGAGCCACGACGCCCAGATGTTTGAATTTCACTCCCATCTCTTGCACGGGACCTAGAAATTCACCCAAGGACACACATGTGATTTTTCAAACAACTTTGGTGCACTAGAGCCTGTGCTTGTAGTTTAAATTTGAATTATGCACATTAAATGTGCAGAAACTCAATTAATGTATAAAAAAGGCCAAACAAACCAGGAATAATTCGAAAGTTTAGCACGATACTTCTATTTGGTCTAATCTGCCAGTGTAAAAAAATTAAGGCGGGATAAGGCAGTGTACGTATGTCGTTTCGCACGCGGAGGTGACACGTTCCCTCTCGGAACCAAGAGCCTTTTTGAGGGAAGTTCCGGTTTCAAGAAGCTTACACCAAAGCTTGTCCCAATTCGGCCAAAAAATTACTACATCATGTTGGTGCCATGTCATCACACCATGCCAAGTTTCATGATTTTCAGCCATGTTTTGGATTTACAGGAATTAAAAAATCAAGTTTCTCAATCATTCCGGCTGAGCCACGACGCCCAGATGTTTGAATTTCATTCCCATTTCTTGCATGGGACCTATAAATTCACCCAAAGACACACATGTAATTTTTCAACAAACTTTGGTGCATTAGAGCATGTGTTTGTGGTTCAAATTTGAATTATGCACATTAAATGCCCAAAAACTCAATTAATGCATAAAAATGCCAAACGAACCCGGAAAAATTCCAAATTTAAACACGACATTCATGTACTAGTTGCATGTTCACTGTACGTAAATGTTCTAGCACTTCAAACACCACCCTTTCCCTCCATAACACCATTTTGTCTTTCAAAACATAATGAAAAAAATCAGGTATACCACAAACAGTTTACTAGAAAGAATCGTGTGGGATGCGATATAAAATATCTTGGAGCACCATCTTGTCTCGCTTACGTAGGAAGCTTCGTCGTCTACAGTCCACCGCCCCCGCTTGAACCACACTTGCGCGCCAGTTTCTCGCGGCACCGAGCGAATTTTTTTGCCACCGCGGAAATATCTATCTCCCCGCACCCTCCCTCCTACCAAAAGCCACATTTCCATTGTTCCTCCTTGCTTTCCAAGTTCAAACCTTCACTGCTGCTTACTGGCAGCTCAGCCTCCTCGCCGGCGAACCTTCTTCTTGCAGCGCCGCCTCCTCGCCGGCTACCCTTCTTCTTGCAGCGCCACCTTCTCACCGGCGGCCCTTCTTCTTGCAGCGCCGCCTCCTCGCCGGCGACCCTTCTTCTTGCTGCGCGGCCTCCTCGCCGCTGACCCTTCTTCTTGCTGCGCGGCCTCGTCGATATGGTCAGGAAATCCACACCACACCCCACCCACACAATCCTCCTCCTTTCCCGTCCCACATGTCCCGACCGACGGAGCGACACCTTGCACCAAAATCACTGCTCCCCTCCTCCAATTAATTGTCGCCCACAGGCATTTTGCACGCAGTATAACGTGGAGCTCAGTAGCATGCCGCCGCAAGCGCGAACGAGGTCGCTATGGCTGCCATGCAAGTCGACCGCCAGATCTTGGAGGAGCACCTCGTCTTCGAGGCCACCGTCGACACCGCCACGCGGCTGTCTACTTTAAAATACAGTTCGTGATGTTTTCTCGAGGCCACCGCCAGTGCCTTCTACTGATTTGTCCTCTGTAATGTTAATATGTAATCTGATGTTCAGTTAACAATTTGGTCTTCTGAAATGTAATGTTCAGCTAACACTTTGGTCCAATAATTGCTACATTTCGAGGAATGTTCTCAAGCATTCTTTGTTTTGTTAACTGTCTTATCTTCTAGTACATGTTTCTATTCTGCAATGTCATGCTCAATTAACTATTTTGGTTCATTTGGTCTGCTGTCCATTTAACTGTTTGGTTCAGTTCTACAATTTGATTTTCATTTGCTGTGGGTACAATTTTGTATTGTTATGCATGTGACACCAATCGAATTTGGTTGTACTCAATACATATTCTACTGATAGTATGGCAACTCTCAGTTAACCTGATCAAGACCTTCCTTATGTGTGTTGCAGGGAAACAATGGGAGACACTGCAGTTTACCATCGATGTTTGTTCAAGCAGGGTCCTTTGGCTAATAGCACATTATTGTGCAGTTGCAGGAATCATTCTAATATTTAGGTTTCTTACAATTTGGTCTTGCACATGTAGGTCCTGTTGTTAGAGGCTTAGACCCACTGTTCGACCCATTTTGCATATGGGGAAATGAGATGTCCATGAATACCAGTCAAGTCAAGAAACTCAGAAGATTGTTAGGATGAAGAAACTTGCGACGAATAACAGCAAGATCTTTTTTTGCACAATGAAGAAGACATCAGTCAACTATAGGATGGTACCAACTCTTTTACCTTGTTTTTATCCCTTGCGCCATTTCAAAATTTACAACAGTGATTTATGCATAGCTTTGTTTTCAGTACTTTTCAAAGCAGTTCACCGATGATTACCTCTCAAACCACCTGCATGGTCAAGAGGCGAGGAAGGCATTCATTCAACACCCACGGTACAATATTGAAGTCTTGCTGAGGGGACGAAGGTTGGGCGGGCAATTATCCATAGCCACTGGCCTAAAGTTGCAAGGACATCCAACATCACTGAAGGCTCAATATTTCCCTTCCGCTTCTATAGTTTCCCAGATGAGATTCATCTGTCTATTTACCGTGTATGATGCTACTTTCCAAAGGTTTTTGATGCTGCATGTGAAACTTGGTGCTGTTGTGTAATAGCGTAACTGAGTGCCGAAGCTATCTGATGTAATTCGACTATGAAATCCTATAGTTGCTTTTATACGGATATGAAATATCTGGCGTGTTTTATAAGAAATATCAGTTTGATTAGTACATGGATTATCAATAATAGGCTAATTACCCTGCTTATTGGGGTTTTCTATTGCAAATGGTTACTCAGACAGCACCGTGGGTGATGAACTCAAACAACCCGCACGGTTTCTAGAAAGTAGGCGTGTTTGATCAACTAACAATCACACACGGCTTCTGGCAACGAACTGTTTGTGTTAGGCCACCTTGCACAAACGTTTCCACACAAAGAACTGTGTGTGATATACATACCTACGGAAATGTTTTTCTAGGATTCACCGTGTGGGATGTACATACCTACGGAAATGATTTTCTGGGATTCACCATGTGGGATGTACATACCTACGGAAATGATTTTCTGGGATTCACCATGTGGGATGTACATACCTACGGAAATGATTTTCTCGGATTCACCATGTGGGATGTACATACCTACGGAAATGATTGAGTTTCGATGCCTCGCCCAATCGCACACGGCCCCAGCCTGGGTCCCAAGAGGGCCTATCCCCGACGATTTCTGGGTCGTGTGGGAAGGACCCACCTATCGCCCACACTCACTTGGCGACGGTTCCAAATTCCGTCACGGAAAGGGGTTAAAAACCGTTTGTTTAGCACGTCGTCGTACCAGTGATCATCACACTTCTATTTACTTACAACTCAAAAATTACAACTCGATACTAGAACAAAAATATGACCCTATGTGAATTCCTCCGGCGGTGTACTAGGATGTGCAATGTATCAAGAGCGACATGTATACAACATAATGAATGGTGGCTTTGCCACAAATACGATGTCAACTACATGATCATGCAAAGCAATATGACAATGATCGAGCGTGTCATAATAAATGGAATGGTGGAAAGTTGCATGGCAATATATCTCAGAATGGCTATCGAAATGCCATAATAGGTAGGTATGGTGGTTGTTTTGAGGAAGGATATGTGGTGGGTTTACGGTACCGGCGAAAGTTGTGCGGTACTAGAGAGGCTTGCAATGGCGGAAAGGTGAGAGTGCGTATAATCCATGTGTTGGAATTCTAGGAATGGGGGTACCCAGACTTTGCTTGCCTGTGGCCCACGGCGTGGCACCGTCGACGGCCTGGTATGGCCCAGCTTCAACAATCAACAACTCAAGACCCTCGCGAGGTGGAAGACACCAAGACCTCCACGAGGAGCAGTCTCTCCAGCCTAGCTCCCGAGGAGCGGAGATTTCTATGCAAGCCACACCACGTGAGGTCCAGATGACGTGAGCCCTGACGACCAAGGCCAGGCGGGCACCAGCAGGCGCAGTGTACCAGATTCCTCTTTGGTGCTAAGGAGGCAAGCGCAGGCGCAGAGTCCCGAGGAATCAGCCTTTCCAATCCCATGCAATAAGACCAAGACCTCCAGGACGGCATGACGGAGGTTATCGCCGAGCCCACCACGGCGTCACGACCAGAGGCTTTTGCAGGCAAAGAGTAGTTTTGTCAGGATAGTGTGTACTAGTTGTCTCCCTTGGAATTTGGCAGTTGTGGGATCCCTTCCCGCCTTCGGTTGGTAAGAGGACCAAGGCCACTATAAATAGGACTTAGCCACCACCATGGAGGGGGGATGGATTCCACCCACAAATCCACCAGCCCATTCGAGCTCAAGAACACCTCTCCTCCTGAGTTTCTTCACCACTGTACTAGTTCATCCTCGGCCCTCGAGGCCAATCCACCACAAAGCAGGAGTAGGGTTTTTACTCCGCAAGGTGGCCCGAACCTGCGTAAACTGTTGTTTCTCTCTTCCATTCAGTTCGTCGAGCTTGGCCGTGAGATTAGCAATTAGGCAGACTGGGGAGGACGAGTTCTTCGCACGCACCCCAGAGTTCAAACCTCTCAAGGGTCTGCGGAACCCGAAGTCCGACATTTGGAGCACCAGGTAGGGGTGCGTCGGAGCGTCTCTACCGCTGGTCGACCCGCCACCGCTCCACCGCTTCCATGGCTGACGCCCATCAAGCTTGTGCTGACCGCCGGGCCGCTCTTGCTGCCCGCGTTGCTCAGACAGTGCCGGCAGGTGACGGTTGTCCTCGCCGTCCCCCGTTTCCAGCGGCGAAAGCTGCCACCAGCCTGGCGGGGCACAAGCAGCAAGCTTCATCGTTGCATCCCTCTGTGCGACGTGATGGGCGGACCACCACCGCGTCGCTGACTCCGGCTGGTTCGTCGTCCCATTCTCGTCGCGGGCCGGCGGACGCACAGGCTGCGTTGCTCATGGTGCACGAGCTCCTGCGCTATCGCCCCATCGACGACCTCTACGTAGACTGGCTGGACCAGATCACCGAGCTTGTCAGTGCCTCTGGGAGCTCTCCTGCACCGTCTCTCTCGCTGCCTCGCCCGCCGCCTGCTGCGGGTGATGTAGCCCACGGGTCACCTCCTCCACCTCCCCGTCAAGACGTCACCCTCGGACCAAGGCACGAGGCCCTATGGCGTGACCCGCCACGCAAGGCATCGACGCGTGAAGAAGAAAGCTGCCAGGTGGTCCAGCGGCCGCAAGAAGATGCTCGTGCATTCCCAGCACCGCCACGTCAAGACCGCGCGCCGCCTGCGGTAGTGGCGCGCGGGCGCCAGGATCAGGCTCCACCTCCACGATGGGCCCCCGTGACCACAGCGGGTTGCTGCGCCTTCACTCTAGATCTGCGTAGCGTCGTCTGGCCGGGGAAGTTCAAGCCCGACCTTCCTCCATGCTACGACAGCATCCCCAACCCTGCTGAGTTCCTGCAGCTCTACGAGCTGAGCATCGAGGTGGCCAATGACGACGAGAAGGTTATGGCGAACTGGTTTCCCATGGCCCTCAAGGATGGCGCGCGCTCATGGCTCCTGAACCTGCCCGTGGGATCGATCTCCTCCTGGGACGAAATGCGAGAGCGTTTTGTCGCCAACTTCCAGGACACCCGCGACCAGCCGCCGGCTGCGGGTGACCTGCGGCGCATCAAGCAGCAGCCTGGGGAGACCTTGCAGAAGTACATTCAGTGCTTCAACAGTGTTCGCCTCAAGATCCCCAAGGTATCGAACGAGGCCATCATCTCGGCATTCACTGATGGCGTCCACGATGTCAAGATGAAGGAGGAGCTCGCCATACATGAGGACCTGTGCACGGCTCTAGATATGTTCAACATGGCAACCAAGTGTACGAGAGCTGAGGAGCGTCGCCTCTCCCTCCTGGAGCTCCCGAGGGCTGACTCACAAGACAAGAAGGCCAAAGCTAAGGACGTGAAGCGCAAGGGACCGGTCGTGCTCGCGGCTGAACCGGAGATGAACCGCGGCTGCGACTACCCGGAGTCATCCAAGGGCAGCCGCCCATTCTGCGTCTTCCACAACGTGCACAGCCACAACACCAACGACTATCAGGAGCTCAGGGCCATCCGCGACGGGTGCCTCGGTCGTCGCCCCGAGCACAATGATCGAGGCTATGGCTGCGGAGGAGGCCGAAGTGGAGGACGCTGGTACGGCCGTGACCCTCGCCAAGAATGGTGCGATTAGCCTCGTGAGGAACGCTGGCAGGGCCAGCCTCGCGAGGGCCCATGGAGGGACCCTCCTCGTGAGGACCATCCTCAGGGCAACGTTGGCCTCCCTCCGCTGCCATCACCACCAAGAAGTAACGACGACCACCACCAGGACGAGGGGGTTGCGGGCTTCCAGGAGCCTCGTGCCATCGCCTGCATCCTGGGTGGCGCTCAGGCCCCTGCCTCTCATTGCATCTTTAAGAAGTTTGCCCGTGAGGTGAACGCGGCCCTCCCAAAGCTCGAGGCTACGTGTCCGCTCAGGTGGTCCAAGTGCACCATCACCTTCAGCTCGTCCGACCAGCTCAAGTGCGCGGCAACTGCCGGTGCCCTCCCGATGCTCTGCTCGCCCGTCATCAGCAATGTGCTCGTCACCAAGACACTCATCGATGGCGGTGCGGGGCTCAATGTTCTTTCCGTCGAGATGTTCGACTGCCTCCAATTGCCTTATGACCAGCTGCAGCCCACCAAGCCTTTCTCAGGAGTGACCGACGGCTCCACCACCCCGATAGGGTAGATCCGCCTCCCTGTCACCTTCGGCAAGCATCAACTACCGCACTGAGCTCATCGACTTCGACGTCGCCCACGTCCGCCTTCCATACAACACCATCCTTGGGTATCCGGCCCTGGCCAAGTTCATGGCAGTGACTCACCATGGTCACAATGTCCTCAAGATGCCAGGGAGCTGCAGCGTCATCGCGGTCGCCTACAAGGAGAAGGACGCAATGTGCTCTCTCGAGCACGCCTACCAGGCTGCGGCAGTCAAGAACCCAGATGACGAAGGCACCATCTATCCTCCCGAGGCTGTCCCCAAGAAGAAGAAGCAGCTGCTCCGCCAAAGACCTCGGGAGAGTGGGTTGTTCAGCGGCACCACCTCAGGACCTGCGCCCACGGACGGGGCGCCTCCCTCTATCGCATAGGAAGGCACGCCCGGCGCCCCTCTCTGGATGGGCTCTGACCTAGCCAATGTCACAAGGGAGGCGCTCGGGCACCACGTTGAGGCATGCTTCAATGCGCGCTTCCGCCAGGAGGGCACAAGGCACGGGGTGCTAGGTGCTCAGGGGCTTCAAGAGGCGCGAGCCATGCGCGGCGACCGCTGCCCACCACCCGGCGCTGCTCCTTGTCCCGGCGAAGACAGTGAGCTGTGCGCCTGCGTCAACATCCCTGGGCTCAACAGGGCCGCATCCCAGGAGCTCTTCTGTCCGTCTCATGTTGGCCGGTGCGAGGGCCCACCACACAGCTACGTTCACATGCCCTTTGGCTTGTTGAACAGGGCTGTCATACTTCAGCACCGCAAGCGGGGCGCCCTAGCGGCTCCGGAGGCCAGGCACCTGGCGATCCTGTCGGAGATGGTGATGGATCCTCACGAGCCTCCTGGGCCTCCAGAGCCTCCCGAGGTTCAGGACCTAGGTGGCTCATGAGGAGCGACTTCTGCGGCACGCGTCCTCAGCTACTTCAACATCTCTTCATCAATGGTGCCAGGTGACATTTTCTGGTTTATTCAGTTGGAGGCGCCCCTCGGGTTGCATTATCCCCAGGCCGCGTCGGTCTGTCCCTGCAACATGTGTCCTTATGGCATCTATCAGAGCTGGCTTTTACCCTCTATCCATGAGATGATTTATGTTATCACCCGCTTGCCTGGCGTTTTATTGCCCTTCGCAGCCCCCTGCATTACTCACCGGCCTCTTGCTCATCCCGCAACAGGGCTACACATGCTAGCACGACACTTGTGCTCGGGTCCGTCCCTGCAATGCTGACAAACCTGAGAGATCGAGCTCTAGCTCGCGGCCTGCACCATGCACGTAACCTCACCAGATCCTCAGTGCCTTCATCGTCTTGCGGAAAGATCAGCAGTAGGACAGCAAGCGCGCTTACGAGTTATGCTCTCCTCTCGGACTAACCTGCAGGGATCCTCGGAGTGTAGCGACCAGACCTCAAACAGTCTAGTCTCTGTGCATCAGTGTCATCCCTGGATCAGTAATGCTGACACGCACAGTACTTGAAGGATTTATAACAGAGCAGCAATCACACACTTATTACATCGAATAGTCTCAAGAAAGAACTTATTAAAATAAATATGGCTTAAGGCCATCTAAATACGATAACAGCGGAAGGCTTGGAAGATAAAGTGAGTCCATCAACTCCAACAGCATAACTGAGTATAAGACCACGACCTAAGGCTCCTTACTCGTCGTCTGAAAAGTCTGCAACATGATACGTTGCAGCCCGAAAACGGGTCAGCACATGGAATATGCTGGCAATGTAACACATAGAGAGTAATGAATAGAATAATGCTATCACTACATGCATATTTGGCTGGTGGAAAGCTCTATGGTTACAGTTTTGCAAAAAAGCCAATTTTTCCCTACTTCAAAGGAATATATTTTTATTTAACTACAAAGTTGGTTGAAAAATATTGAGAAGGTAACCCCCTCTCAATCCCAATTAAAATTAATCATTAACAACCCAACAAAATTAATTAAGTATAAGATGATGAGATTCACATGATAATCCAAGAACTAGATACTCAAGATGTCCATAACCGGGGACACGGCTTACCATGATTAGATTGTACACTCTGCAGAGGTTTGTGCACTTTTCCCCACAAGACTCGATCTCCTCCATTGGATTTCTCGCACTACAGGGTGTTTGAGAAACGGATGACCGAGACACAGTCTTTCAGAAGCGTTAGCACCTGTCGATGGGTAGACAGTTACACCTACTTTCCCCTACATCTGCTAGTATACCACTGTAAGAGTTCACACAACTTAATCCACTATGCTAGAGCCCATAATAGCATGTGGCTGCACACGGAAGTTTCTAGCATGAATAATCTCATGATCCCTTTAAGCCTGGGTGGCGGTCCATAAAAAAAACCAGGCAATCACTGGAATACCCAGGCGCCTCAATCCACCCAGATGTGTGTTTAAGTTGCCACCTTAAGTAAACCATTAATTAACACTCTCACATCTTTCATGAATACTCTCAAACCCAATCCACGTCTACGAGCATAGCATAGCAGTATAAGCATAACGTAATAGTAACTCCCAAAGGTTGATAATAAAACAGGTAATAGGTACTACCTCATCTACTTCCCGGTACCCACAATTTAATTAGATCATAATCATGCAATTGTTTGAGGATTGATCTAATGCAATAAAACTGGGTATGAAAAGAGGTATGATCAAAGTGTTACTTGCCTTGCTGATGATCCGTGGAACCTAGAGATTCGAAGTAGCACGCTGCGCACTCCGGGTACTCTATCGCAAAAAAGCATACAATAAGCACTCATCTAATGCATAGGTAAAACTCAAATAAAAGATCTAACCAGAAAGTTCAACTTAGGAACTCCGGTTTGCAAAAAGAGTCAAATCAAACGAAGCAACGAAAGTCAAACGGCGAAAGAAACAATCGTCGTTTACTAATCTGGACCTAAGTCAAATTTTACAGTAGCAAAAACTTGTTTGATTTGGTTAAACGGAAAGAGGGTTTCGAGACAAAACTCTAGGCGCTTGAATCGCCTGATTCCGATAAACGAGCGAAAAGTTATACTAGAACGAAAAACAGATCGGAAATCGCGATCAGAAATAATCGCGGAAAAATCCGAGAAAAAGAAAACGGACGAACAGACTAACGAACGAACGTTCCCTGTCTGCGAAAAAAATGAAAATCGTTCGTTAAAATGAACGAGCGAACGAGTGTTCGCTTAATAAACTAAACCAAAAAAACAGATCTAGGTTTTTTTAAAAAGAAAAACCGAATGAAAAACCGGACGGAAAACCGAACAGTTTTCTCGAGGAAAACCGCCGGCGGCGGGGCGGTGGTCAACCTCGGCGGGGCAACGGGCGGCTCCGGTGGGCTGGCGGGGTCGACGGCGGGACGGCGGGCGGCGGCGGCTCGGGCGACGGCGTCGGGCGGCGGCGGCGGATCGGGCTAGGGTTAGGGTTTTCGGCGACGGGAGCGACTTGGGCTGACGGGGCCTCGGGGCGCGCCTTATAAAGGCCTGGCCGGGCGGAGTCCTGGCCGAATACGGCCCAAGGTCGGTTCGCGTTTTTTTAAATAATTTTGCGCAGAAAAACAAAGAAAAGAAATACTAAACGGACTCCAAAAATCCTGAAATAAATTTTACCCGACTTCTAAAATCAAGCCGGACAAGAAGAACATTTAGTTGGGGCCTAAATGCAATTTTGAAAAACGCGTATTTTTTCTAATTCAAATAATAATCAAATAAAATACAAATAAAATCAAATATTTGTTTTTAATATTTTCCTCCAATATTTCATTATTTGTGGAGAAGTCATTTTATCCCCTCTCATATATTTTGATATGAAATATTTCCGGAGAGAAAAATAATTAAAACAAATGATCCTATTTTTAACATTTGAGAAAACCCAAAATATGAAAATAACGAAATCCCCAACTCTCTTCGTCGGTCCTCGAGTTGCGTAGAATTTCTAGGATCGCAAAACAAAATGCAATAAAATATGTTATGCATGATGACCTAATGGATAACATTCCAAATTGAAAATTTGGGATGTTACAAACCTACCCCCCTTATGATGAATCTCGCCCTCGAGATTCGGGTTGGCTAGAAAATAGGTGAGAGTGGTCCTTCCGTAGATCTTCCTCTCGCTCCCAGGTGGCTTCATCCTCAGTATGGTGACTCCACAGAACTTTGCAAAACTTGATAACCTTGCTACGGGTGACTTGGCTGGCATATTCGAGAATCTTAACTGGTTTCTCCTCGTAGGTCAAATTACTATCCAACTGAATCGCTTCCAGGGGCACTGTATCTTTCAGTGGTATCTTAGCCATCTCTGCATGGCACTTCTTCAACTGGGATACGTGGAACACATCGTGAACTCCCGACAATCCTTCGGGCAATTCCAACTTGTAAGCAACTTCTCCCATACGCTCCAAAACTTTGTATGGTCCTACAAAACGTGGCGCTAACTTTCCCTTAACTCCAAAGCGCTTCACTCCCTGAACTGGTGATACTCGAAGATAAACTCTGTCTCCAACTTCGTAAACTGTCTCCTTGCGTTTAGAATCCGCATAACTCTTTTGCCTGGACTGGGCTACCATGAGCCTATCGCGAATCGACTTCACCTTCTATTCAGACTCTTTAATCAAATCTGGTCCAAACAACTGACGGTCTCCAACTTCGTCCCACAACAACGGTGTCCTGCACCTCCTTCCGTACAGAGCTTCGAAAGGGGCCATCTTCAAACTGGATTGGTAGCTATTATTGTAAGAAAACTCTGCATATGGCAAATTGTCGTCCCAACTAGATCCATAATCTAGCGCACAAGCTCTCAGCATGTCCTCCAAAATCTGATTGACTCTCTCGGTCTGTCTGTCTGTCTGTCTGTGGATGAAAAGCGGTACTGAACTCTAGCCTGGTATCCAAAGTTTCGTGCAACTGATTCCAAAACTTTGAAGTAAACTGGGTTCCTCTATCTAATACAATGGTCCTCGGAACTCCATGCAGACATACGATCCTGGTCATGTATATCTTTGCCAACTTAGCACTGGTATAAGTGGTCTCTACTGGGATGAAATGAGCTACCTTCGTCAAACGATCGACTACAACCCATATCGAGTCATAGCCTGAACGAGTCATGGGCAATCCCATGATAAAATCCATGCCTAGCTTATCCCACTTCCATTCGGGTATCGACAATGGTTGTAGCAATCCTGTTGGCTTCTGATGCTCTGCCTTCACTCTCTAACATACATCACAAACTGCTACATACTCCGCAATATCCTTCTTCATTCTGGTCCACCAGAAACTATCCTTCAAATCCAGATACATCTTGGTATTTCCTGGGTGAATCGAATTTGGTGAATCATGGGCCTCTTGTAAAATCAACTTCCTAATCTCCGGATCATTGGGCACATAAACGCGGTCCTCAAACCATAAGGTATTGTACACATCCTCACGAAATCCCTTGGCTTTTCCTTTACTCAACCTTTCCTTTATCTCAGCAATCTCCTTGTCTGTCTTCTGAGCTTCTCTGATCGTATCCATCAAAGTAGACTGAATCTCCAATGCTGCTACATAGCCTCTCGGAACTATTTCCAAACATAGTTCGCGAAGATCCTCTGCTAACTCCTTGGGTAACTCTCCAATCATGAGTGTGTTGACATGGCTCTTGCGGCTCAACGCATCAGCTACTACGTTAGCCTTCCCTGGGTGATAATGCAATCTCATATCATAATCCTTAATGAGCTCCAACCATCTCCTTTGCCTGAGATTCAACTCCTTCTGCGTGAAAATGTACTTCAAACTCTTGTGATCCGTGTACACCTCACAATGGTTTCCGATGAGAAAATGTCTCCATGTCTTCAACGCATGCACTATGGCTGCTAGCACCAAATCATGTGTAGCATAATTCAACTCATGGGGTTTAAGTTGTCATGAGGCATATGAAACAACTCTTCCCTCCTGCATTAGCACTGCTCCAAGTCCTCGACGAGAAGCGTCGCAATATACTTCATAATCCTTGCATTTATCTGGTAGAATCAATACTGGCGATGTAACCAAACGTTTCTTCAACTCCTGGAAACTAGCCTCACATTCCTCAGTCCAATTGAATTTGGTGTCTTTCTTCAACAACTCCATCATAGGCTTTGCAATCTTCGAGAAATTCTCAATGAATCTCCGGTAGTATCCTGCGAGTCCAAGAAAACTCCGGATTTCTCCAACTGTCGTGGGTGCTTCCCAATTTGTCACAGTGTTAACCTTGGTGGGATCAACTGCTATTCCTTCTCCGAAAATAACATGTCCAAGGAATCCAACTTCCTTTAACCAAAACTCGCACTTGCTGAACTTGGCATATAACTGATGTTCTCTGAGCTTTCCAAGTACCAAACGCAAATGCTCCTTATGCTCTTCTTCATTCTTCGAATAGACCAGAATATCATCAATGAACACTACGACAAACTTATCCAAAACTCCATAAACACTTTGTTCATCATGTTCATAAAATAGGCAGGTGCGTTAGACAGACCGAATGACATAACGGTGTACTCATATAGCCCATACCTTGTGGTAAAAGCTGTCTTGGGTATATCCTGCTCTCGAATCTTCAACTGGTGGTATCCTGATCGCAAATCAATCTTGGAAAATACTTTAGCTCCTTGTAGTCGGTCAAACAAATCATTGATCATCGGCAGTGGGTACTTGTTCTTGATGGTTACTTCATTCAAACCACGATAATCAACAACCATCCTTAACGATCCATCTTTCTTCTCCACTAGAAGTACTGGTGATCCCGAAGGTGACGAACTTGGGTGAATATATCCTTTATCCAGTAACTCCTTAATCTGCTTCTTAATTTCCTCCAAATCCTTAGCGGGCATCCTGTACGGTCTCTTAGATATTGGCCCTGTGCCTGGCAAAAGCTCAATCAAAAACTCAATGTCTCTATCCGGTGGCATGCCTGGCAACTCCTCTGGAAATACGTCAGGGAAATCCTTCACCACTGGCACTTCCTCCTGTACAACTCCTGATAAGGAATTCAGTTGAGTCCTCTTCGGCACATGCCGGGATACATACTTAATCCTTCTTCCTTCTGGGGTAGTAAGCAGGATCGTCTTACTGGCGCAATCAATGTTTCCTCCATACATCGATAGCCAATCCATTCCCAAAATCGCATCCAATCCTTGCGACTCCAAAACTATTAGGTCCGAGGGGAAAACATGCCTACCTATGGCCAATGGCATCTGAAAACATCCTTGGCTTGCCATATACTCTGCTCCTGGCGAGGTTACTAACATAGGTGTTCTAAGAACTTTGGTGGGCAACTTAAACTTATCCACAAATCCCCTTGATATGTATGAATGCGATGCACCAGTATCAAAAAGAACGATTGCAGTAAAGGACTTAACCAAAAACTTACCTATTACTGCATCGAGTTGTGCTTCAACCTCCTCCACATTCACGTGGTTCACATGTCCTTTGTTGAAAGGGTTGGGCTTCTTCCCAGAGCTTCCATTACCATTTCTATTCTTAGCTTCGGGACATTCATTTGCATAATGTCCAGTCTTCTGGCATTTGTAGCAAGTGACTTGGCTTAGATCCCTCTTGGCTGGGGTCAATGGGTTGGTACGGTTCTGTCTGTTGCTTCCTCCATTCCCATTACCATTCTTGGGTCCACTATGGTTGTGCGAACCTCCTCCTCCATGGGTATGCTGAAAAGGTCCTCCCGAATTTGGGGTAAAACGTGGCTTCTGATGAGCTCCTGAATTGTACTTCCCTTGTCCATACTTCCTCTTGCGGCTTTCAATCTGCTGCTGCTTCCCTTCAATCATGAGAGCTCTATCTACCAACACCTGGTAGTTGTTGAAGGTTGCTACCATCAACTGCATGCTCAGCTCATCATTCAATCCTTCCAGAAACTTCTCCTGCTTGGCTGCATCTGTAGCAACGTCATCTGGGGCATAACGTGCTAGTTTACTAAAGTCCTCCACATATTGGCCTACGGTGCGTCCTCCTTGGCGTAAGTTGCAAAACTCACGCTTCTTCATGGCCATAGCTCCTGCTGAAACATGACCAGTACAGAAATCTTGCTGAAACTGGTCCCATGTGACAGTGTTAATAGGGTGTGTGGCTGTGTAATTCTCCCACCATGATACTGCGGGCCCATCAAGCTGATGTGCGGCAAAACGCACTCTCTCCGCATCTGTGCATCCTGCAGTGGTCAGCTCCCTTCCAACCTTGCAGAGCCAATCATCTGCCACAATCGGCTCGGTGCTGTTGGAGAACACCGGCGGATTTAGCCTAAGAAAACGGGCTAAGTGGTCCATAGGTGGTGGTGGTGGTGGGTTGTTGTTGTTGTTGTTCCCCTGGTTCTGAACTAGCACTTGCATCAGGGCATTCTGCTGCTGAATCAACTGAGTGATCTCCGGTGGGAAAACAAATCCGGTGTCGCGTCTCGGAGGCATCTGATGGGTTTTTAGAAAAGATGAGAAAATAGAATAGAATGAGGTCTAGAGGGAAAACACTACCCATATGCACAAGAGACAAACACAATCATATCACTCCAATCAATTCAAACAAGGCATACTGTCGATCTAACTATCGTTACAAAGTGCTTGGACTATACTATATACATGGTGGAATACTACTACTAATTTGGTGGTCTACTAGAAAAATTGCTCAGTCGAAGACTCCATGATATCTGCTCCGGCTTCATCCTCCCAATCATCCTCACTGGGGTCCGAGTCGGTGTCGTCGATGATGATGTAGTTCTCCGGGCAAGTAGAATCGTCATCTTCTCCTCCTGGTGCTGGGTCTCCCATGAATACTCCTAGCTTCTGTGTCAGGTCGTCATTCTTCTCCAACAATGTTGTGATTTCCTCCTCATATCCATCGCATGTAGACTTGAGTTCTTCTTCCAGCTCCGTGATCCTAGTCTTTGCCTTCTTCAGATCTATCATGTCTGCGCACATCTGGTTTTCCTGGCGACGAATGTGCTAGTTTAACTCCTGAATGAAAGCTGCAATAGATCTATCCTTCCTGGTGCTGATCATCTCCCATTGCTCGTCTCGGCGCCCACAAATCTAGTAGATAGTATCCTTGAGATCATTGTGGTACACTTCTCCAATGCGTCCCATGGTAATGTGAGCTACCATACTCTTTCCTAGACTCTAGGTTGGTGCATCAAAGGAAAACTCTATGGGTTCAGTGACTCGCGTGAACGTCCTTCCTGGAAATTGAACTTGAATCATCCAGCACTCCTCTTCTGGTAGTGTGGCGTTGTAGGTCCCGGTGAAGCTTGGTATTCCGATGTTTAGGTACCTAGTAACTTCCTTCAAGTGTCGTCCAAAAGATGTATCCTCATCCGGTTGCGCGAACTTGTTCCTTGCATCCGCCATCCTAAAAGAGTGGAAGAACGGAGAGGAGTCAGAAATGAGAAGAGAGTAGTGATCTAGGGCTTTAGCTTAGTGGTCGTGTCCTACAGTCAGTGTGTGCTCTAATACCATCTTTGTAGCGAACAGACCTCAAACAGTCTAGTCTCTGTGCATCAATGTCATCCCTGGATCAGTAATGCTGACACGCACAGTACTTGAAGGATTTATAACAGAGTAGCAATCACACACTTATTACATTGAATAGTCTCAAGAGAGAACTTATTACAATAAATATGGCTTAAGGCCATCTAAATACGATAACAGCGGAAGGCTTGGAAGATAAAGTGAGTCCATCAACTCCAACGGCATCACCGAGTATAAGACCACGACCTAAGGCTCCTTACTCGTCGTCTGAAAAGTCTGCAACATGATACGTTGCAGCCCGAAAACGGTTCAGCACATGGAATATGCTGGCAATGTAACAAATAGAAAGTAATGAACAGAATAATGCTGTCACTACAAGCATATTTGGCTGGTGGAAAGCTCTATGGTTACAGTTTTGAGAAAAAGCCAATTTTTCCCTACTACAAAGGAATATATTTTTATTTAACTACAAAGTTGGTTGAAAAATATTGAGAAGGTAACCCCCTCTCAATCCCAATTAAAAGTAATCATTAACAACCCAACAAAATTAGTTAAGTATAAGATGATGAGATTCACATGATAATCCAAGAACTAGATACTCAAGATGTCCATAACCGGGGACACGGCTAACCATGATTAGATTGTACACTCTGCAGAGGTTTGTGCACTTTTCCCCTCAAGACTCGATCTCCTCCGTTGGATTTCTCGCACTACAGGGTGTTTGAGAAACGGATGACCGAGACACAGTCTTTCAGAAGCGTTAGCACCTTACGATGGGTAGATAGTTACACCTACTTTCCCCTAGATCTACTAGTCTACCACTATAAGAGTTCACACAACTTAATCAACTATGGTAGAGCCCATAATAGCATGTGGCTGCACACGGACGATTCTAGCATGAATAATCTCATGATCCCTTTGAGCCTGGGTGGCGGACCATAAAAAATAGGCAATCACTGCAATACCCAGGTGCCTCAATCCACCTAGATGTGTGTTTAAGTTGCCACCTTAAGTAAACAATTAATTAACAATCTCACATGTGTCATGAATACTCTCAAACCCAATCCACGTCTACGAGCATAGCATAGCAGTATAAGCATAACGTAATAGTAACTCCCAAAGGTTGATAACAAAACAGGTGATAGGTACTACCTCATCTACTTCCCGATACCCACAATTTAATTAGATCCTAATCATGCAATTGTTTGAGGATTAATCTAATGCAATAAAACTGGGTATGAAAAGAGGTATGATCAAAGTGTTACTTGCCTTGCCGATGATCCGTGAAACCTAGAGATTCGAAGTAGCACGCTGCGCACTCCGGGTACTCTATCGCAAACAAACAAGCATACAATAAGCACTCATCGAATACATAGGTAAAACTCAAATAAAAGATCTAACCAGAAAGTTCAACTTAAGAACTCCGGTTTGCAAAAAGAATCAAATCAAACGAAGCAAGGAAAGTCAAACGGCGAAAGAAACAATCTTTGTTTACTAATCTGGACCTCAGTCAAATTTTAGAGTGGCAAAAACTTGTTTGACTTGGTTAAACGGAAAGAAGGTTTCGAGACGAAACTCTAGGCGCTTGAATCGCCTGATTCCGATAAATGAGCGAAAAGTTATACTAGAACGAAAAACAGATCGGAAATCGCGATCAGAAATAATCGCGGAAAAATCCAAGAAAAAGAAAATGGACGAACAGGCTAACGAACGAACGTTCGCTGTCTGCGAAGAAAAACGAAAAGCATTCGTTAAAATGAACGAACGAACAAGTGTTCGCTAAATAAACTAAACAGAAAAAAATAGATCTACGTTTTAAAAAAAACGAACGAAAAACCGGACGGAAAACCGAATGGTTTTCTCAAGGAAAACCGCCGGCGGCGGGGCGGTGGTCAACCTCGGTGGGGCGACGGGCAGCTCCGGTGGGGCGGCGGGTTCGACGGCGGGACGGCGGCGGGGCTCCGGCGTCGGGCGGCGGCGGCTTGGGCGACGGCGTCGGGCGGCGGCGGATCGGGCTAGGGTTAGGGTTTTCGGTGGCGGGGGCGACATGGGCTGACGGGGCCTCGGGGCGTGCCTTATAAAGGCCTGGCCGGGCGGAGTCCTGGCCGAATACGGCCCAAGGTCGGTTCGCGTTTTTTTAATAATTTTGCAAAGAAAAACAAAGAAAAGAAATACTAAACGGACTCCAACAATCCCGAAATAAATTTTCCCCGACTTCTAAAATCAAGCCAGACAAGAAGAACATTTATTTGGGGTCTAAATGCAATTTTGAGAAACGCGTATTTTTCCTAATTCAAATAATAATCAAATAAAATCCAAATAAAATCAAATATTTGTTTTTAATATTTTTCCTCCAATATTTCATTATTTGTGGAGAAGTCATTTTATCCCCTCTCATATATTTTGATATGAAATATTTTCGGAGAGAAAAATAATTAAAACGAATGATCCTATTTTCAAAATTTGAGAAAACCCAAAATATGAAAATAACGAAATCCTCAACTCTCTCCGTGGGTCCTCGAGTTGCGTAGAATTTCTAGGATCACAAAACAAAATGCAATAAAATATGTTATGCATGATGATCTAATGTATAACATTCCAAATTGAAAATTTGGGATGTTACACGGAGTTTGGCTGCAGGCAGCCCTGCTGGCCATCCCTTTTCACGCAATTCACTTGCACGTCAAAGGGGGGCTCCTGAGCACCGTGCCTCAGGAGCTCCTACTGACTCTCCAGCCCTCACCCCCTGGCCTTGACCACGGCATCGCGACCTGGCATACCAGCAGCGGCTGAGCCTCGCTCGAGGGTCGGGACCCACGGACGTAGAGCACTTAGATGAGTGGGGACAGGGGAGGCCGGCATGAGCCCTACCTGGAAGCATCACCGCTAAGGCACAATCAGGCGCTGCGCAAAGGAATCACCTCAGGCTTACTAAGATAAGTTACCCATACATGTTAGCGTGAACTTCACCGTCCGATGTTTTCGACCCTCGCAATCTCGCTCGGCCAATGCCACTTCCCTTTTTAGCCTCCATGGAGCTCCTTGCACGCCAAAGGGGACCTCTTGAGCATTGCGCCTCAGGAGCTCTTACCGGACCTTGGGCCGCTCACCCCAGGCCTTGACAACGGGATAACGACCTGCCATACTAGCGACGGCCGAAGCCTGGCTGGGGACTGGGACCTGCCGGCATAGAGCACAAAGCTACCGTAAGAACGAAAAGGGAGAACAATGCCGAAGCAAGATACACAGCTGCAACCTTATACTAGGAGTAATAAACATCGGAGCAAAAGCATTATAGTTTTTTACATACCCCACGGGGTTTGTCACGATTCCGCGCAGGGAGACAAAGAAGGAAGCTTCAAGGGGCCCCATCTGCTGGGCATCACCGACGACGCCGAGTGGACGCCGCCGCTGCGCTCCAGGCACGGCGAGAGCTCGGTGGCACATAGCTGTCGTCACTAGACTCCGAAGAATCGCTAGACTCAGGAGTGTTGGTGGATTCCTAGGAGTCGTCGCTGCAGCTGGAGGAGCTGTCGGCGAGGCCGGAGGCGGGCTCAATGCCCACAGTCGCGCCACGCAGGCTGCTCCCCCAGGGCAACACTCCAGACACCGGCGCCATCGTACTCAAAGTGGATGGCGAGGGCCCCCTCTGGACGGCTGGCGCTGGTCTCTGTGTCAAAACCGGCTGATCTCGGGTAGGGGGTCCCGAACTGTACGTCTGAGGATCAAAGGTAACAAGAGACAATAGGGACACGATGTTTACCCAGGTTCGGGCCCTCTTAATGGAGGTAAAACCCTACTTCCTGCTTTATTGACTTTCATGAGTATAGGGGTTACAAGAGTTGATCTACCTCGAGATCGTAATGGGTAAACCCTAGATGTCTAGCCTATATGAATTATGATAGCCTCTACAGACTAAACCCTCCGGTTTATATAGACACTGGAGGGGCCTAGGGTTGTACAGAGTCGGCTTGTAGAAGAAGGAAATTACATATCTGGATGCCAATCTTGCCATCCACGCATAGGAGAGTCCTATCCGGACACGGGGAAAGGTCTTCTACCTTGTATCTTCACGGCCAATCAGTCTGGCCCATATCACATAGCCCGGACACCCGAGGACCCCCTAATCCAGGACTCCCTCAGTAGCCCTTGAACCAGTCTTCAATGACGATATGTTCGGCACGCAGATTGTCTGCGGCATTGCAAGGAGGGTTCCTCCTCCTGAATACTTCGCATTAATCTTCTGAATAAAAGAACTGTATCCGGCTCTGCACGACAACCACAACCCTCAACCACGTAGGAAAAATGTTTAATCAAAATAGTGTCTGTCAACTAACAACTTTTTCGGCGAAACGCCACGTCTGGCCTCTTTAACATTTCAAACCGTTTACTGCCTCCCACTTCGCGTTTCGAGGCGCGGCCTCTATTGACACGTCTTGTCAAAACAAAGATCGTGTCTGCTTATCGGGGGATCCTCATCAATACAGGTATGGGTAAGAAAAACTACGATGGAGAAACTTGCAACTCACTTGCTACATGGGACCTAGTGTGTCGCCCCAAAAAACATGGTGGGCTGGGTATTCTTGATATAAAGGTACAAAACACGGCACTGCTCCTGAAATACCTGCACAGTTTCTACAACAAAAGTGACACACCATGGGTGAACTTGATCTGGTCGGAATATTACGCGGAGTATATCAAGGGGTCACCAGAGTGCATGTGGGTGATGGATCATCTACACTCTTTTGGAAAGATATCTGGAAGGATCAAGTCTTCGAAGAATCACATCCTCGTGCGTTCTCATACACTAAATTGGAAGATGCTTCGGTGGCAAATTTCCTATCCATATCTGAACTGCAAGAAGGATTCCAACTCCCGCTTTCTGTACAGGCAAAAGATGAAGTCTGAGATATTCAGCTACTATCGGCCACGACTGTGCTGGAGGGGACTAGACAAGATGTTTGGACTTGCATCTGGGGCCCGAAGTACTCCTCGGCGAAGTTTTATAAACACTATTTCAGAAATGTGACTCCTGATGATGCCTTCTCCTGGATCTGGAAATCTAAGTGCACAATGAAAATCAAGGGCTTCACGTGGTTGCTGCTGGCCGACAGGGTAAATACCAGGAATATGTTAGCCAGAAGGCATTATAACATAGACGGGGACTTGAGTTGAAGAATTTGCACGAGCGGTGAAGAGGAAACAGTGGAACATCTGTTCTTTGCCTGTCCTTTAAGTAAACGGTGCTGGGAGGCGCTTGGGTTTGACTTGACGATCGAGGGTACCTGCCTAAACATCATTCATTCTGGGAGAGCCCGATGGACACGTCCCATGTACATGGAAATATTTATGACTTCGGCTTGGAGCATCTAGAAAGAGTGGAATGGTAAAATATTTAGAGGGATCCCACCTTCATTTGAATCTTGGGGACAGAGGTTCAGGACAAACTTTGGTCTATTGATTCATAGGGTTAAACCCTCCATGAAAAGCTGTGTAACAAACTTTATAAATTGCTTCATTTGGGACCCACCTTAGGGTTCTATAGCTTGATTAGTAGCTCTCCAAAAACCCACACTTAGGTAAATGCTCCCATGCCTGGGCGTGGAGATAGTGTGTGGTTGAGATGCATACTACCATGTAAGCTGTAATTCTCCCATATTTCAATAGGAGCCTTTCCTACTGTCATGGGCTTTCAAAAAAATATGGGTTCGGGTAATCCAACCGTGCCATTCGCACGAAAACTTTTGAACAGGCGAGTTTTAAGGCTCGAGGGGGGGCGCTTGATATTCACTGCCTATATAAGTGGATAAAGATCCGTCTTTTCTCCCCATGCCTTCTTCCTTCTCCTGCTTTCCCCATCTCAAGCTCCAGCGCCCAAGCTTCGATCCTTCCCACCGCCGCTAACCTCTTCGACCATGTCCGGATCTGGCTCGAAGGGCAAGTGGGAGGCCTCCTCCGTCACGGAGAAGGATGTAAAGGATCTCCGGGAGGCGGGGTACCTGTCTGCGGACATCGCGCAAAGGCTCCCTGCCAAGGAGCAGGTCATCCCCACCCTGGAGCCCCGCAAGAGGGTTGTGTTCATCCCTCACTTCCTTCGCAGACTAGGGCTTCCCCTCCACCCCTTTGTCCGCAGCTTCATGTTCTATTAAGGGCTAGATTTCCATGATCTAGCCCCAAATTTTTTCCTCCACATCTCGGCGTTTATCGTCATGTGCGAGGCGCTACTCCGCATCCCCCCACACTTCGGACTCTGGCTAAAAGTCTTCAATCTGAAGCCGAAGGTGGTCGACGGGCAGCATGCGGACTGCGGCGGCGCCATGGTGAGCAAGCTCCCCAACACCACTTGGCCTAAAGGGCCTGATATGTCTCCAACGTATCTATAATTTTTGATTGTTCCAAGCTGTTATATTATCAATCTTGGATGTTTTATAATAATTTTATAGTCATTTTATATCATTTTTGGTACTAACCTATTGACATAGTGCCAAGTGCTAGTTGTTGTTTTCGACATGTATTTTATATCGCAGGAAATCAATACCAAACGGAGTCCAAATGCAACGAAACATCACGGAGAATTTTTTTTGGACTAGAAGACACCTAATGGGCCCTGGCTGCGCCTGGGGGGTGCTCCGAGGAGAGCACAACCCACCAGGGCGCGCCAGGAGGCCCAGGCGCGCCCTGGTCTGGCGCGCCCTGGTGGTTTGTGCCCACCTTAGGTGCCCCCAGACCGCCTCTTTGCTCTATAAATACCACAATATTCAAACCCTAGGGGAGTCGACGAAATATTGATCCAGCCGCTGCAGAGTCCAGAACCACCAGATCCAATCTAGACACCTTCTCGGATGGGGTTCACCGCCTCCATTGGTGCCTCTCCAATGATGCCTGAGTAGTTCTTTGTAGACCTTCAGGTCTGTGGTGAGTAGCTAGATGGCTTCCTCTCTCTCGCTGAATTCTCAATACAATCGTCTCTTGGAGATCCATATGATGTAGCTCTTTTTGTGGTGTGTTTGTTGGGATCTGATGAACTTTGAGTTTATGATCAGTTATATCTTTTTTATATCCATGAAAGTATTTGAGTTTCTTTGATCTCTTTTATGCATGATCTCTTATTGCCTCATATTTATTCTCCGATATTTGGGTTTTATTTGGCCAACTTGATCTATTTATATTGCAATGGGAAGAGGAGCTTTGTAGCGGGTTCGATCTTACGGTGCTTGATCCCCGTGAGAGAAGGGGAACCGACATGTATGTATCGTTGCTACTAAGGATAAAACGATGGGGTCTATCTCTACATAGATAGATCTTGTCTACATCATGTCATCGTTCTTATTGCGTTACTTCGTTTTTCCTTGAACTTAATACACTAGATGCATGCTGGATAGCGGTCGATGTGTGGAGTAATAGTAGTAGATGCAGGTAGGAGTCGGTCTACTAATCTTGGACGTGATGCCTATATAATGATCATTGCCTGGATATCGTCATGATTATTTGAAGTTCTATCAATTGCCCAACAATAATTTGTTCACCCATCGTTTGCTATTTTTCTCGAGAGAAGCCACTAGTGAAACCTACGGCCCCTGGGTCTCTTTCTCATATATTTGCCTTTGCGATCTACTTTTACTTTGCATTTATTTTCAGATCTATTAAACCAAAAATACAAAAATACTTTGCTGCACTTTATTTTATTTGCAATCTATTTATTCAATCTATTACAACTTTCTCCCGTCCACGCACCAATTTATGGCGCCGTTACCCGAAAGGGATTGACAACCCCTTTAACACGTCGGGTTGCAAGTGGTTGTTATTTGTGTGCAGGGGATGTTTACGTTGTGTTGCTTCGTTCTCCTACTGGTTCGATAACCTTGGTTTCATCACTGAGGGAAATACTTACCATTGCCATGCTGCATCATCCCTTCCTCTTTGGGGAATACCGATGTAGTCCTAGCCGACATCAAAAGGAATTTCTGGCGCCGTTGCCGGGGAGGATCTTCAACATATACCAGGTTCCTAATCACAAATCTCATCTCCTCACAATTTACATTATTTGCCATATGCCTCTCGTTTTCCTCTCTCTCACTTCACAAAAATTTGTCGTTTTATTTGCCCTCTTTTTCGTTCGCCCTTTTCTTGTCTGATCTTTTGTTTGCTTGTGTTGCCATGTGCGTTCTATATGCTTGCATCTTCGCATGCTAAAAATCTATTGATATGGATCCCCATCCACTTGCTAATCTTTTTAAAAGATCCAATCACGATGAACCAATTGCTAGTGAGTTGAGTGCACTAGATTATCTTTCTGAAGTTTTGCTTGAGATTCGTGATTCTGAAAATTGTGATGATGAAATTTATGAAGTGATTCATGATAGCCCCTTGAATGAAAAGCATGACTGCAATAATTTTACTATAAATTCTATTAATGTCAATTGTGCTAATAATATGCAAAACCCCAAGCTTGGGGATGCATGTTTTGTTATGTCCGCTACTTATTGCAGTGATCATGAGTGGGGTGATAACGTTTCTTGTGATCTTGAAAATTTATTTAAGCCTCATGATGAATATGTTTGCGATAAAATTGAAAGTGGGTTTGGAAGAGTGTCAACTTTAGCTAAAAATAATCCCACATATTTGGATAGTGTTCAATCTTATGAAATTTTTGCTGAAAATGGGTTTGGAGGGGTCATGACTTTATTTGATGATCCCACTATTTTGAAAGAGTGTCAACTTTGCATGCATGTGGATCATATAGAGAAAATTTTATATGATAGTTATATTATTGAATTTTATTATGATCCTACATATAATTATTATTGGAGAGGAAAATATGGTTGTAGAAATTTTCATGTTATTAAATTTCCTCTTGTTGAGTTGAGATTGTCAATGTTTTATTCCTCTCCTTTGCATATGCTAGATATTTCTTGTCTAGATAACTTGTTTTCCTATAAAATTCCTATGCATAGGAAGCATGTTAGACTTAAATGTGTTTGTCACATGTTTCATGATGCTCACTTTGTGTTTCAATTATTTTCTGTTGTGTGAGCATCGTTGAAATATTATGCTTGATAACCCACAAGTATAGGGGATCGCAACCGTTTTCGAGGGTAGAGTATTCAACCCAAATTTATTGATTCGACACAAGGGCAGCCATAGAATATTCTCAAGTATTAGCAATTGAGTTGTCAATTCAACCACACCTGAAAGACGTAATATCTGCAGCAAAGTATTTAGTACCAAAGTAGCATGGAAGTAACGGTAACGGTGGCAAAAGTAATAATAGCAGGTTTTGTAGCAATCATAATAGTGGCAACGGAAAAGTAACTAAGCAAAGATCAATATGTGAAAAGCTCGTAGGCAATGGATCAATGATGGATAATTATATCGGATGTGATTCCTGATGCAACAGTTATAACAAAGGGTGACACAGAACTAGCTCCAGATCATCAATGTAATGTAGGCATGTATTCCGAATATAGTCATATGTGCTTATGGAAAAGAACTTGCATGACATCTTTTGTCGTACCCTCCCGTGGTAGCGGGGTCCTATTGGAAACTAAGGGATATTAAGGCCTCCTTTTAATAGAGTACCGGACCAAAGCATTAATACTTAGTGAATACATGAACTCCTCAAACTACGATCATCATCGGGAGTGGTCCCGATTATTGTCACTTTGGGGTTGCCGGATCATAACACATAGTAGGTGACTATTGACATGCAAAATAGGATCAGGAACTCACATATATTCATGAAAACATAATAGGTTTAGATCTGAAATCATGGCACTCGGGCCCTACTGACAAGCATTAAGCATAGCAAAGTCATAGCAACATCAACCTTAGAACATAATGGATACTAGGGATCAAACCCTAACAAAACTAACTCGATTACATGGTAAATCTCATCCAACCCATCACCGTCCAGCAAGCCTATGATGGGATTACTCACGCACCGCGGTGAGCATCATGAAATTGGTGATGGAGGATGGTTAATGATGACGACGGCGACGGATTCCCCTCTCCGGAGGCCCGAACGGACTCCATATCAGCCCTCCCGAGGAAGATTAGGGCTTGGCGGTGGCTCCATATCGTAAAACGCGATGAATCCTTCTCTCTAATTTTTTTCTCCCCGAACATGAATATATAGAGTTGGGGTTGAGGTCGGTGGAGTCCCAGGGGGCCACGAGGCAGGGGGGCGCGCCCCAGGGGGAGCGCCCTGCACCCTCGTGGATAGGATGTGGGCCCCCTGATGCTGATTCTTTCGCCAATATTTTTTATTAATTCCAAAACGTGTCTCCGTGGATTTTCAGGTCATTCTGAGAACTTCTATTTCTGCACAAAAATAACACCATGGCAATTCTGCTGAAAACAGCGTCAGTCCGGGTTAGTTCCATTCAAATCATGCAAGTTAGAGTCCAAAACAAGGGCAAAAGTATTTGGAAAAGTAGATACGTTGGAGACGTATCAACTCCCCCAAGTTTAAACCTTTGGTTGTCCTCAAGCAATTCATTTGACAAACTGAAAGTGATAAAGAAAAACTTTTACAAACTCTATTTGATCTTGTTGTTGCAAATATGTAAAGCCAGCATTCAAGTTTTCAGCAAAGATTATGAACTAACCATATTCACAATAACATTTAGGTCTCGTGTTTACTCATATCAATAGCATAATCAACTAGCGAGCAATAATAATAAATCTCGGATGACAACACTTCCTCAAAACAATCATAACATGATATAACAAGATGGTATCTCGCTAGCCCTTTCTGAGACCGTAAAACATAAATGCAGAGCACCCTTGAAGATCAAGGACTGACTAGACATTGTAATTCATGGTAAAACAGATCCAGTCACAGTCATACTCAATGTAAATTAATAGCAATGCATGCGAATGACAGCGATGCTCTCCAACTGGTGCTTTTTAATAAGAGGATGATGACTCAACATAAAAGTAGATAGATAGGCCCTTCGTAGAGGGAAGCAGGGATTTACAGAGGTGTCGGAGCTCGAGTTTTGAAATAGAGATTAAATAATATTTTGAGTGGCATACTTTCATTGTCAACAGAATGGTAAAGTTTGTACTCTCCCACCACCAACAAGCATCAATTCATGGCTTGCCCGAAAAAATGGGTGCCTCCAACTAACAATAGTCCTGGGGGAGTTTTGTTTGCAATTATTTTGATTTGAGCATGGGACTAGGCATCCCAGTTACCGGCCATTTTCTCGTGAGTAATGAGCGGAGTCCACTCATCGTGAGAATAAACCACCTAGCATGGAAGATTTAGACATCCCTAGTTGGTACATGAGCTATTCGAGCATACAAAAAAGAATTTCATTTGAAGGTTTAGAGTTTGGCACATACAAATTTACATGGAACGACAGGTAAATACCACATATAGGAAGGTATGGTGGACTCATATGGAATAACTGTGGGGTTTTATGGCATTGGATGCACAAGCAGTATTCCTGCTTAGTACAAGTGAAGGCTAGAAAGAGACTGGGAAGCGACCAACTAGAGAGCGACAACAGTCATAAACATGCATTAAGATTAATCAACAATGAGTGCAAGCATGAGTAGGACATAAATCACCATGAACATAAATATCGTGGAGGCTATGTTAATTTTGTTTCAACTACATGCGTGAACATATGCCAAGTCAAGCCACTCGAATCGTTCAAAGGAGGATACCACCCTATATCATACCACATCACAACCATTTTAATAGCATGTTGGCACGCAAGGTAAACCATTATAAACTCCTAGCTAATTAAGCATGGCATGAGCAACTATAATCTCTAATTGTCATTGCAAACATGTTTCCTTCATAATAGGCCGAATCAGGAACAATGAACTAATCATATTTACAAAAACAAGATAGGTCGAGTTCATACCAGCTTCTCTCATTTCAATCAGTCCATCATATATCGTCATTATTGACTTTCACTCGCACGACCGAATGGTGTGGATAATAATAATAGTGCACGTGCATTGGACTAAGCTGGAATCTGCAAGCATTTAATACAAGGGAGAAGACAAGGTAATATGGGCTCTTGGTTAAATCAACAATAATGCATATGAGAGCCACTCAACATTTTCATCATGGTCTTCTCCTCTCGACCCGTAAAGAAAACAAAAGAAATAAAACTATTTACACAGGAAAGCTCCCAACAAGCAAAAGAAGAACGAGAAATCTTTTTGGGTTTTCTTTTAATTACTAATACTACTATAGGCATGGAAAGTAAACTAGCTAAAAGCTACAACTAAATTGTTTTGTTTTTCTTAAGGTTTTTCAAACACACAAGAAGAAGGCTTAGAAAAGAAAATAAAGTAGCATGGATAGTACAATGAAAAAGTATGAGCACCGACAACTGGCACGAGTGTGTGAACATGAATGTAATGTCGGTGAGAAATACGTACTCCCCCAAGCTTAGGCTTTTGGCCTAAGTTGGTCTATGGCCACGGATCGAAGCTACTCTCTCCGGTGTACTGAGGAGGGTCCTTAGGGTGCCACTGGTTGGCGATCTCCTCCGGATCCCGCTGATAAACAGACTGTCGATAATGGTCAAGTGGTGACTCAGGCTCAGGCTCTGGAACTTGTGTCAGCCTCAAGTATGCATAAATGTCCTCGGGAAAGATGAGGTCCGTGCCTGAAAGTATGTTAAACAAAGAGGGCGCGGGCAAGGTAATAGTCTAGCAGTAAGTTTTATCAAATATCAAATTATACTTAAGCATCTTCTTCTTATTTTTAACAATAAAATCATGTGCTACCATACTCTTATAATCTAGAAAAACAGGGGGCGGCAACTTTTCCTCTTTCTCATAATGCCTAATAGGTATCTCAAAGTGTGCAGTAAGGCGTGAAGCAAAGATGCCTCCGCAGATGGGGCCCTTTGTACGGTTCAGACTTAATCGTCTAGCAACAGTAGCGCCTAGGCTGAAAGTTGTATCATGAAACAGAGCATGGCGCAAAATGACAAGATCAGGAGCACTAAGATTTCCACTGTTCCCGTGACCAATTGAGCATCTACTAGCAAATATCGCAAAGTAACGGTAGAACAGGAAATGTATACTAATAATTCTTGCATCGGAAACTTTCCTCGTTTCCCCTACATCAATTCTATCAATAAATCCATCCACATCACTACGATGTGGTTCCTGACCCGACAGAAATCATGGAGTGTCATCTCCTTAACCTCATCATATAAGTGAAACTCCACTGAAGGTGGTGATTTCTTAGTATGGAAATAAAAAATTCACGAAAATATTAGTGAGTAGGAGATACTGTTCGCGCTGGTCGTGGAGGAAGTCGGTGAGGCCTGCATTCTCAGCCAAGTAATAAAAATCATCATAAATTCCAGCGGATCTCAAGAACGCATCACAAGCCCATTCGCATGGTCGAACCTCCGTAGTGCGAGGGAGATTGTATTTGGGCTTTTTATTCTCCTCATTCTGCTTATCCTTTGAAGTTCGGCTCGAAGAGCCCCTAAACAATCTCTTCACCATTTTCTTTCTCTGAAAAATTTCTGAAATTTTAGTGAGTCAAAATAAAAGTGAACCAAACTCAACAAGATTGATAGCAACTACTCCCACAACTGCCTAGAGGCTATATCATGCATTAAAACTACTTTGGACCATATAAATTTGACATGCAAGCTCAAGAACAGGTTCACCTAAGAAGCAAAAATTTGCAATAATAAAGCACTAGAACAAAAACTAATTGGATCATTGGAGGAGTTACATACTGAAAAAAAATCTCCCCAAACAGTTTTGTGAATGGAGCTTTGAGCAAAGAGATCAAAAATGGCAGCAAGATTAGCTAGAATACGGGTTTGAGCTATGGGAGGATTTTTTCTGGAGGAAGACGAAGTGAGTTGGTGCAGGAATAAGTGGAGGGGGTCCACGTGGTAGGGGGCGCGCCCCAGGGGGGTGGGTGCGCCTTGTGCCCTCATGGCCAAATGGTGGGCCCCCCTGGTGTGTTCTCAGTGCCAGAAATTCTTAAATATTCTACAAAAAATCAGACTTCATTTTTGGAGAACTTTTATTTTCGGGGTATTTTTTTTTGTTGTAAGGATAATTCAGAAAACAGACAGAAAATACTATTTTTTCTTTATCTAATCTAAATAACAGAAAGTAAAAGGAGGGTACAGAGAGTTGTGCTTTCTAACTTCATCCATCTCGTGCTCATCAAAAGGAATCCACTAACAAGGTTGATCAAGTCTTGTTAACAAACTCTTTCCGAATAACATGAAACCGGAGTATTTTCGAATAACACTAGGTTACCACAACGGGGATATGCATGTCCCCAACAATAAGAATATCATATTTCTTTTTGACAGTAGGAAGCGGAAATTCAAAACCTCCAATAGTAATCATTGAAAATTTTCCAATAGAATTGATACTGTGGACTTGAGTTTATTTCCTCGGAAAATGTACCGTATGCTCAATACCATTAACATGAAAAGTGACATTGCCTTTGTTGCAATCAATAATAGCTCCTACAATATTCAAAAAGGGTCTACCAAGGATAATAGACATACTGTCGTCCTCGGGAATATCAAGAATAACAAAGTCCGTTAAAATAGTAACGTTTGCAACCACAACAGGCACATCCTCACCAATACCGACAGGTATAACAGTTGATTTATCGGGCATTTGCAAAGATATTTCATTAGGTGTCAACTTATTCAAATCAAGTCTACGATATAAAGAGAGAGGCATAACACTAACACTGGCTCCAAGATCACATAAAGCAGTTTTGACATAGTTTCTTTTAATGGAGCATGGTATAGTTGGTATTCCTGGATCTCCTAGTTTCTTAGGTATTCCACCTTTAAAAGTATAATTGGCAAGCATGGTGGAAATTTCAGCTTCCGGTATCTTTCTTTTATTTGTAACAATATCTTTCATATACTTACCATAAGGATTCATTTTAAGCATATCAGTAAAACGCATACGCAAAAAGATAGGTCTAATCATTTCAGCAAAGCGCTCAAAATCCTCATCATCCTTTTTCTTGGATGGTTTAGGAGGAAAAGGCATGGGTTTCTGAACCCATGGTTCTCTTTCTTTACCGTGCTTCCTAGCAACGAAGTCTCTCTTATCATAACGTTCATTCTTTGATTGTGGGTTATCAAGATCAATAGCAGGTTCAATCTCTACATCCTTGTTATTGCTAGGTTGAGCATCAACATGAACATCATCATTAACATTATCACTAGGTTCATGTTCATTACCAGATTGTGTTTCAGTATCAGAAATAGAAATATCATTGGGATTCTCAGGTGTGTCAACAACAGGTTCATTAGAAGCATGCAAAGTCCTATCATTTTTCTTTTTCTTCTTCTTAGAAGGACTAGGTTGTGACGCCCCCGATTTGACCGTACACTAATCATGCACGCAAACGTGTACTATCACGATCAGGGACTCACAGGAAGATATCACAACACAACTCTAAAACATAAATAAGTCATACAAGCATCATAATACAAGCCAGGGGCCTCGAGGGCTCGAATACAAGTGCTCGATCATAGACGAGTCAGCGGAAGCAACAATATCTGAGTGCAGACATAAGTTAAACAAGTTTGCCTTAAGAAGGCTAGCACAAACTGGGATACAGATCGAAAGAGGCGCAGGCCTCCTGCCTGGGATCCTCCTAACTACTCCTGGTCGTCGTCAGCGGGCTGCACGTAATAGTAGGCACCTCCAGTGTCGTAGGAGTCGTCGTCGACGGTGGCGTCTGGCTCCTGGACTCCAGCATCTGGTTGCAACAACCAGGTAGAAAGGAAAGGGGGAAAAGAGGGAGAGAAGCAACCGTGAGTACTCATCCAAAGTACTCGCAAGCAAGGAGCTACACTACATATGCATGGGTATATGTGTAAAGGGCCATATCAATGGACTGAACTGCAGAATGCCAGAATAAGAGGGGGATAGCTAATCCTGTCCAAGACTACGCTTCTGGCAGCCTCCATCTTGCAGCATGTAGAAGAGAGTAGATTGAAGTCCTCCAAGTAGCATCGCATAGCATAATCCTACACGGCGATCCCCTCCTCGCTGCCCTGTTAGAGAGCGATCACCGGGTTATATCTGGCACTTGGAAGGGTGTGTTTTATTAAGTATCCAGTTCTAGTTGTCATAAGGTCAAGGTACAACTCCGGGTCGTCCTTTTACCGAGGGACACGGCTATCCGAATAGATAAACTTCCCTGCAGGGGTGCACCACATAACCCAACACGCTCGATCCCATTTGGCCGGACACACTTTTCTGGGTCATGCCCGGCCTCGTAAGATCAACACGTCGTAGCCCCACCTAAGCACAACAGAGAGGTCAGCACGCCGGTCTAAATCCTATGGCGCAGGGGTCTCGGCCCATCGCCCATTGCACACCTGCATGTTGCGAACGCAGCCGAAAGCAGACCTAGCCTAGTGGCGTTCCAGTCCAATCTGGCGCGCGCCACTCAGTCGCTGACGTCACGAAGGCTTCGGCTGATACCACGACATCGAGTGCCCAAAACAGTTCCCACGTAGTTGGTTAGTGCGTATAGACCAAATGGCCAGACTCAGATCAAATACCAAGAACTCATTAAGCATGTTATTTTGAAGTAACCGCGGACGCCGTCCAAGGCCAGGCCCACCTCTCACCTAGGCGGTCTCAACCTGCCCTGTCGCTCCGCCACAAGATCCACTTGCGGGTACTCCTACGAGCCGACCTGACTTTAGTCACCACAGGACGGGCTGCGTATCCGGATTCGTCTCGTCATTCTGAGCAACTTTTATGTAGAAAGTATTTTCATCCGAGATACGGATTATTTTATATGATTTTTTAAAGATTTAATCATTTTAGGATTTATTTAATTATTTTCATTCAACATTATCCAGTATAGTAAAAGATGACGTCAGCATGACATCATGCTGACGTCAGCAGTCAACTGTGCAGTTGACTGGGTCAACTACGTGTGGGTCCCGCATGTCATACACTGCTTAGTTTAATTAGGGTTTAGCTAATTAATTACTGTTTAATTAAATTAACTAATTAATTAGATTAATTTAAACAGGGTTAATGAACTTAATTAATTTAGTTAATTAATTAATTAATTAAATTTATTTTTATTATTTGTTTTATTTATATATTTTTAATTCCTTTTTTTAAACGTTCTGGTGGTGGGCCCCTGTGTAATAGGCAGGGGGTCCTTAGCGGGCGCGCGGGGTTATGGGCGCTGGTCTCGGGCGGGACCGCATCCCGAGCGGGGGCCAGTGCGGGCAGCACGACGCGACCCATGGCGAGCGGAGGTGGCAGCGACCGCGAGGCAGGGGCCGGCGGCGAGGTGCGGGCGGTCGCCGCAAGGGGACGCCGGTTGTAGGGCTGCGACGGGAGGCAAGCAGGGGGGCGGTGGCGAGCACAAGGCCACGGCGCGGGGTGGCGGTGTCGCGGCGGGAGTAGAGGCGAGGTGGTCGGCCGTGGCGAGCGCAGCAGCAAGTGAGCAGTAGCGCGAGGGGGCAGCGGACGTGCGAGGCAGGACGCAGGAGGGTTGCGCGCGCTAGGGTGGCCGGGCGAAGGCAAGGCGGGGGGAGGGGGCGCCGCGATGAGGCAGAGCGGCGTGCGAGCGCACAGAGGCAGCGGGAGCAACGGGACGGTCGCGTTGACGGGCTTGGACGGGGCGCACGCGTGCGGTGGCCACGGCGACGAGCGCGCAACGCCGGCAGGTGGTGTCGCGCGAGGGAGAGGGGAGGTCGTGGTCCTCACCTTGTTTTGTAGGGAACGGGGCAGTGGTGGTCGAGGACGACGGCGACGGAGGAGGCAGACCGGTGGGGGGCAGGAGGCAGGCCGGCAAGGGCGAGGCGGCGTCGGGCGGCGTCGGTGCTCGGGCGGCGAGCGGCGGCCTCCTCCTCTCGATCCCGATCCAATCAAGGAAGAGGGTGGAGATATTTCGGGGGAGGAGTGGGGTGTCGGTGGGGGTGGGTTTCGGGGTCCAGGGGGTTAAGGGAGTGGGTGGGCTGGCCTGGTGGCCCGGTTGGGCTGCTGGCTGGGCCATAGCCCAGTGGGGGGGCTTTTCTTTGTTTTTCTTTTGTTTTGTTTTGTTTTCACTTTTTCTTTCTTTTAGTTATTTTCTTTTCTGTTTTAAATCATTTTAAATTATCTAGGCATTTTATAAAAATGTGTTTATTACACCATATTTACTTATGCAAAATATGGCACCTCCCGAACATTTTTGTTTTAAATATTGAAAAACTTTTATTGTTGACATTAATTTGAATTTGAATTTTCAAACGGTTTGACCTAACGGTAGATTAGCAAAGTAACCGTGGTGACGTGGCACCATTAGCGTTGGATTACTGTAGCATGATTATCCGGGCGTTACAAAACTCCTCCACTACAAGAAATCTCGTCTCGAGATTTAGGAGGTAGAAGGAAACAGTGCGGGGTATTCATCACGCAGGCGATCCTCGCGTTCCCAAGTGGCTTCATCTTCAGAATGGTGCGACCACTGGACTTTGAGGAACTTGATCGCCTTCTGACGTGTGCGGCGTTCAGCTTGGTCGAGAATGCGGACCGGATGCTCCTTATAGGAGAGGTCCTGCTGCAATTCGAGCACTTCATGATCCACTGCTCGGATTGGGTCCTTGAAGCAACGGCGGAGCTGTGACACATGGAACACATTGTGAACCTGAGAAAGGTTCGGCGGAAGCTCCAGTTGGTATGCCACTTTTCCACGCCTTTCGAGAATAGTGAATGGGCCAATATATCGAGGAGCTAGTTTGCCCTTGATTCCGAAGCGGTGAGCACCCTTCATTGGTGTGACTCGAAGATAAGCCTTTTCGCCAGGTTGATAGACCATGTCTTTATGATGACGGTCATACTGACTCTTCTGACGTGACTGAGCAGTCTTGAGATTCTCACGAATAATGCGGACTTCTTCTTCAGCATGTTGGATAATATCCGGACCGAAGAGTGGACGTTCCCTAGTTTCTGACCAGTTCAGAGGGGTTCGGCACTTTCGTCCATATAACACTTCGAAGGGGGCCATCTTCAGACTAGCTTGATAGCTATTATTATAAGAGAACTCAGCATACGGGAGAGATTCCTCCCATTTCTTGCCGAAGGAAATAACACAAGCTCGAAGCATGTCTTCGAGAACTTGGTTGACGCGTTCAACTTGCCCTTGCGACTGAGGATGAAACGCAGTACTGAATGACAGATGAGTTCCCATAGCTTCTTGGAAACTTGCCCAGAATCTTGAAGTGAATAAGCTGCCACGGTCTGAGCTGATAACCAATGGAATACCGTGGAGTGAAACAATCCTAGACATATAGAGCGTTGCCAGCTGACTAGGAGTGATCGTTTCTTTGACCGCCAGAAAATGTGCAACTTTGGAAAGCTGGTCAATGACGACAAGAATAGCATCATTACCTTTCTGTGATTTGGGAAACCCAGTGACGAAGTCCATCTCAACATGGTCCCATTTCCATTCAGGAATAGAGATAGGTTGCAGAGTTCCAGCAGGCCTTTGTTGTTCTGCTTTGATACGACGGCAAACGTCACACTCAGCAACATAACGAGCAATGTCTTGCTTCATATTAGACCACCAGAATCTCTGACGAATGTCTTGGTACATCTTTTTACTATCAGGATGGATTAATAGAGGCGTATCATGAGCTTCTTTCATAACTTCCTGTGTCATATCTAGGTTTTTCTCCGCAGATGGCACCACTAGGCGGCCCTTGAAGTACAAAGTGCCATCTTCAGCAATAGTGAAGAATGAGGGCTTTCCTTCTGCAAGGTAGCGCTTAATCTTGTGGGCTTCAGAGTCATATCCCTATATTCTCTTGATGGAGTCCAAGAGATCTGGTTCGACGGCCAGGGTATTGAGGGAACCCTGGGAAACAACACGGAGGTTCATCTTGCGAAACTCCTTAGGAGGGGGAGCGAGCGCACCCGGAGGAACAATATGGAGGTTCAGCTTCCTGAATTCTTCAACAAGCGAGGGCTAAACTTTGTGAACCTGGAGGTGGTTGCAGTAATACTTGCGGCTCAAGGCATCAGCCATTACATTAGCCTTGCCTGGCGTATAGGAAATACCCAAGTCAAAGTCTGCAACATCTCCATCCATCTCTGCTGACGGAGGTTCAGGTCTGGCTGAGTAAACAGATACTTCAGACTTTGGTGGTCAGTGAAGATCTCGCAACGATTACCGAGAAGGTAATGTCGCCACTGCTTCAGCGCATGAATGACAGCAGCAAGTTCGAGGTCGTGAACTGGGTAGTTCTCTTCGTGAGGGCGCAATTGCCGAGAGGCATAAGCAATCACTTTGCGGTCTTGCATTAGGACACAGCCTAATCCTTGACGGGAAGCGTCGCAGTAAATGACGAAGTCCTTCTTAGTATCAGGTGGAGCTAGAACTGGGGCAGAAGTCAACTTGTCTTTGAGTGCCTGGAAACTTTCCTGACATTTGTCTGTCCATTGGAACTTGACGCCCTTATGCAACAGGTTAGTCAGAGGCCTGGCGATCTTGGAGAAGTTCTCGACGAATCGACGGCAATAGCTGGCGAGACCGAGAAAACTTCTGACTTGCTTAACGTTCTTGGGAGGAGTCCAATCAAGGATAGCCTGGACTCGTTCAGCGTTGACGGCAATACTATCCTTAGAGATGACATGTCCAAGATAGGTTACTTCGGGTAGCCAGAATTCACATTTGGAGAACTTGGCATATAGTTGATGCTCTCGTAGCTTTTCTAGCACAAGTCGAAGATGTTCAGCATGTTCCTCTTTGTTCTTGGAAAATACCAGGATATCATCTAGATAAACCACGACGAACTTGTCAAGGTAATCCATGAATATGTAGTTCATCAGACGAGAGAAGGTGGCTGGAGCATTGGTTAAACCGAAAGACATGACGGTGTACTCGTATGAACCATATCGAGTCACGAAGGCGGTCTTTGGGATATCCTCTTCGCGAACACGGATCTGGTGGTAACCCAACCTCAAGTCGAGCTTAGAGAACACTGATGAACCCGCCAGTTGATCATACAGATCATTGATCCGAGGAAGAGGGTATTTATTCTGAATGGTAGCTTGGTTTATAGGACGGTAGTTTTGAACTAATCGGTTTGTCCCATCCTTCTTCTTGACAAAGAGAGAAGGTGCTCCCCAAGGAGAGCAACTTGGGCGAATGAATCCTTTGCGAAGAGATTTGTCGATTTCCTCCTTAAGCTCAAGGAGTTCATGCGGCGGCATCTTGTAGGGTCGCTTGGCTATAGGAGTGGTGCCTGGTTTCAAGTCGATGATGAATTCGACAGATCTAGCAAGGGGGATCCCTAGAAGTTCTTCAGGAAAGACGTCGAGGAATTCACGCACGATGGGAATGTTTTCAATGCCCTCGAGTGGTGCAGCGTTCAATGCATTCAATGCATAGAGCCTTGCCTCGGCATTTTGCACCAGAAGAGCTTGGTAAGTAACTATTTCATCTGAAGGGTGTAGCAGATGGACGGTCTTAGTGGCGCAAACGATTGAAGCAGTATGCGCTTTTAACCAATTCATTCCCAGAATGAGATCAATGCTACAGGACTTCAGTACGATGGGAGAGATAAGAAATTCCAGTCCTTCAATTTCAACAGGAACGTCGTGACTAACCATAGAGGTTTGACATTGGCCCGCAGGGGTGTGTACCACTAGCGGAGTGTTCATCTCTTCGTATTTAATGCCATGCAGGAATGCAAATTCTGCTGATATGAATGAATGGGATGCTCCTGTATCAAATAAAACGGAAGCTGTTACTGAATTTACGAGGAGTGTACCCATCACAGTAGCAGGCTGGTCTTGAGCTTCGTTGAGATCAACGTGGTTGGCATGAACACGACCATAAGACTTGGCCTTGTTGCTGCGGGGCTGGTTGCTTCCATGGCCAGTTGATTCTGGTTCTGGTTGCATTCTCTAGCATGGTGTCCTGGTTGACCACACCTGAAGCACGGGCCATTATTGGGAGTGGGAACAGGAGCTTGGGGTGGTGGAGCTGGAAGTCTTGACTGCCTAGATGGTGGTGGAGGCAGACGAGGTGCAGCATAGGTCTGCCTTGGGGCAGATGCATTTGGACGGTACATGCTGTTCGGGATCCATATCTTACGCTTCTGTGAGGGCGGGCCCCAAGATGAGGCTGTGTCACGGTTGAGCCTGTGAGAGCTCTGGTATTCCTGCAGACCATTTTCGACATTGATGGCCTTGTTCGCCAAGGTGGCGAAATCAGCAAAATCATGCACTAGCAGTGCGAGCTTGTTGTCAGCTTGAAGGCCATCACGGAACTTCTCCTGCCTGCGTGCATCAGTTGCAATGTCCTCTTCAGCATAGCGAGACAAGTCCAGAAACTCCCGCTGATAAGCTTCAACAGTTTTGTTGCCTTGGGTGAGGTTGCGGAACTCACGCTTCTTCCGGTCCATGACTCCCTGAGGAATGAAGTGGGCACGGAAAGCAGCTTGGAAGTCTGGCCAGGTGATGATTGTTCCAGCTGGCAGAGTACGCCTGTGGCTGTCCCACCATTGAGTTGCGGGTCCCTTCAGAAAGAAGGAAGCAAAGGTGACATAGCTGGCAGGGGCTACATCGGCAGACTCCATCTCATAGGTGATGTCACGGAGCCAGTCATCAGCATCCAGAGGCTGAGTTGAGCTGCGGTACACAGTTGGATTGAGGCGCATGAAATAATGCAGAGTTACTGGGGTTGGTTGCTGGTCCATATTGGGGCGAGGAAACTGAGCCATCATATTTTCCATGAATTGGCGGTTCAGTTCGAACTGTAGGATCATACCAGCCATGTACTCAGGTGGTGGTGGGGCATTGCCACCACTACCACGACCACCTGGTCTAACCATCCTTCTAATATATAACAGGGGTAGTTCAGCATTGAGAAATTTGCAAAGACAAGAATCATTCATGATGAAACATGCATAATGAAAGGAGCACGATAGCTACTACATAGTAGTCGGCATAACTTACAAAAGGCGTCATGCATAGAGTTCAGTACATAGACTAAAACAACATAGGCGGCACACAGGCTCGCGGCGAATGCATCTAACACTAACAAGCAAGCCTACATCAGTCCCAAGAGGTACTGTGGAGGTAGGTGTAGCCTGAAAGCTGGTAGTGTCGCATCGGAAACTCCACGCCAGCAACCTGGGGTCCGCGAATACTCTGGTGCAGAACCTGACGCTCAGGTGGCAGAAGAGGTCCAAGTGCGGGAGAGTGGCCTCCCACATCTGGCCAGCCGACACCCTGGGGCATCACAGTCCTGGCTGTGTAGATCGCAGAACGGGGCAGCTCCCTAGATCGGAAAAAGGGGTGCAGCAGCATCAGAGCACGGTAAAGGTGCTGACGGGTGGTGTACAACTCGTGGCGAAGAGCTCGGTTAGCTCGATCCAGCCCATCAGCATGCAGAACCAGGTTCTGATGGTAGAAGGGCTCTCGGGTGACAGTGGAGTAGGCAGCAGTATAGTATCCCTCCGCACCAACATCAGATGCGATAGCAATGTGCCTGAAAGGGGAGGTGTCCAACTTCCGATACTCTCCACGAAGATGTGTCAGAGCAGCATAAGCAGCATCGTGGACAGCCATATCGATGGTTACTCCAACACCATGAGCGGTGTGCAGCACAGTAGTGGAGTCATACTCCCGCGAGTAGAGGTGGACAATGGCACGGTACTGCTCCTGGTTAAAGTCCTGGTACTCCTCGCAGACGGTGTACTCAGGGTGCCAACGATAACCCAGATAGGTCATCATCTCAGCTAGCACAGCAGGTGATCCCGAGGCACCAATGGCCGTCGTGTGGCGCACGACCTGCCTCGTGGGTTCCATCTGAAAGCAAAGACGTTTCAAAGGAGTCAAATGACAGTGTGTGAATTATTCAAAATACTATTCTAAGAAACAACTATGGCTTATCCAACTTTGGGGTGAATGCGGTCATAGGATCCTAGTGTTAGAGTTAGTAAATTCGTTTAACCCGAGTAGAAGAGAGTTCAGAGTCCCAGAGTAAAGGTCGAGGAGTAAAAGATCCTAGTACCACCCAATGGCAACGTGGGCCCATAAGACACACAACCATGTTAGTAAAAGTTTTGTAATGTCTAGAACCGACTTCGGCCATGGAGTGTGGAAAGGGGGATTCCTATAGGCAGTCGGCTTTGATACCAACTTGTGACGCCCCCGATTTGACCGTACACTAATCATGCATGCAAACATGTACAATCAAGATCAGGGACTCACGGGAAGATATCACAACACAACTCTAAAACATAAATAAGTCATACAAGCATCATAATACAAGCCAGGGGCCTCGAGGGCTCGAATAATAGTGCTCGATCATAGACAAGTCAGCGGAAGCAACAATATCTGAGTACAGACATAAGTTAAACAAGTTTGCCTTAAGAAGGCTAGCACAAACTGGGATACAGATCGAAAGAGGCGCAGGCATCCTGCCTGGGATCCTCCTAACTACTCCTGGTCATCGTCAGCGGGCTGCACGTAATAGTAGGTACCTCCAGTGTCGTAGGAGTCGTCGTCGACGGTGGCGTCTGGCTCCTGGACTCCAGCATCTGGTTGCAACAACCAGGTAGAAAGGAAAGGGGGAAAAGAGGGAGAGAAGCAACCGTGAGTACTCATCCAAAGTACTCGCAAGCAAGGAGCTACACTACATATGCATGGGTATATGTGTAAAGGGCCAAGTAGAAGAGAGTAGATTGAAGTCCTCCAAGTAGCATCGCATAGCATAATCCTACCCGACGATCCCCTCCTCGTCGTCCTGTTAGAGAGCGATCACCGGGTTATATCTGGCACTTGGAAGGGTGTGTTTTATGAAGTATCCGGTTCTAGTTGTCATAACGTCAAGGTACAACTCCGGGTCGTCCTTTTACCGAGAGACACGGCTATTCGAATAGATAAGCTTCCCTGCAGGGGTGCACCACATAACCCAACACGCTCGATCCCATTTGGCCGGACACACTTTTCTGGGTCATGCCCGGCCTCGTAAGATCAACACGTCGCAGCCCCTCCTAGGCAAAACAGAGAGGTCAGCACGCCGGTCTATGTCCTATGGGGCAGGGGTCTGGGCCCATCGCCCATTGCACACCTGCACGTTGCGAACGCGGCCGGAAGCAGACCTAGCCTAGTGGCGTTCCAGTCCAATCCGGCGCGCGCCACTCAGTCGCTGACGTCACGAAGGCTTCGGCTGATACCACGATGTCGAGTGCCCATAACTGTTCCCGTGTAGTTGGTTAGTGCGTATAGACCAAATGGCCAGACTCAGATCAAATACCAAGAACTCGTTAAGCGTGTTATTTTGAAGTAACCGCGGACGCCGTCCAGGGCCAGGCCCACCTCTCACCTAGGCGGTCTCAACCTGCCCTGTCGCTCCGCCACAAGATCCACTTGCGGGTACTCCTACGAGCCGACCCGACTTTAGTCACCACAGGTGTCATGTATAGAGTATATAAGTATATACCCGTGATCACCGCCCAAGTGCTCACGGCCCGATAGTATAGCATAGCAGACGGACAAGAATGTAGGGCCACTGATGGAAAACTAGCATCCTATACTAAGCATGTAGGATTGCAGGTAAAGGTAACAATAGTAGTAGCAAGGGCAGGCTATGCATCAGGATAGGATTAACGGAAAGCAGTAACATGCTACACTACTCTAATGCAAGCAGTATAGAGAAGAATAGGCGATATCTGGTGATCAAGGGGGGGGGGCTTGCCTGGTTGCTCTGGCAAGTAGGAGGGGTCGTCAACTCCGTAGTCGAACTGGGCAGCAGCAGCGTCGGTCTCGTAGTCTACCGGAGAGAAGAGGGGGAAGAAACAGTAAATACAATGCAAACATAAGCATGACGATGCGTGACATGACAATGAGCGGTGCTAGGTGTGCCCTAACGCGGCAGTAGGTGGTACCGGCGAAGGGGGGGAACATCCGGGAAAGTATTCCCGATGTTTCGCATTTTCGGCCAGATGAAACGGAGGGGGACATTTTCGCATTTTCGATATGTTAGGGATGTGGGGCGGACGGACGGGCTGCGTATCCAGATTCGTCTCGTCGTTCTGAGCAACTTTCATGTAGAAAGTATTTTCATCTGAGATACGGATTATTTTATATGATTTTCTAAAGATTTAATCATTTTAGGATTTATTTAATTATTTTAAATCAACATTATCCAGAATAGTAAAAGATGACGTCAGTATGACATCATGCTGACGTCAGCAGTCGACTGTGCAGTTGACTGGGTCAACTACGTGTGGGTCCCGCATGTCATACACTGCTTAGTTTAATTAGGGTGTAGCTAATTAATTACTGTTTAATTAAATTAACTAATTAATTAGATTAATTTAAATAGGGTTAATGAACTTAATTAATTAATTAATTAATTAAATTTATTTTTATTATTTGTTTTATTTATATTTTTTAATTCCTTTTTTTAAACGTTCTGGTGGTGGGCCCCCTCTATCATAGGCAGGGGGGTCCTTAGCGGGCGCGCGGGGTTACGGGCGCTGGTCTCGGGCGGGGGTCTCGGGCACGACCGCAGCCCGAGCGGGGGCCAGCGCGGCCAGCACGGCGCGACCCATGGCGAGCGGAGGGGGCCGCGACGGCGAGGCAGTGGCCGGCGGCGATGTGCGGGCGGTCGCCGCAAGGGGACGCCGGTCGTAGGGCTGCGACGGGAGGCAAGCAGGGGGCGGTGGCGAGCACAAGGCCATGGCGCAGGGTGGCGGTGTCGCGGCAGGAGTAGAGGCGAGGTGGTCGGCCGTGGCGAGTGCAGCAGCAAGTGAGCGGTAGCGCGAGGGGGGCAGCGGACGTGCGAGGCAGGGCGCTGGAGGGCTGCGCGCGCTAGGGCGGCCGGGCGAAGGCAAGGCGGGGGGAGGGGGCGTCGCGGTGAGGCAGAGCGGCGTGCGAGCGTAGAGAGGCAGCGGGAGCAACGGGACGGTCGCGTCGACGGGCGTGGACGGGGTGCACGCGTGCGGTGACCACGGCGACGAGCGCGAGGCGCGCAAGCGTGCAACGCCGGCTGGTGGTGTCGCGCGAGGGAGAGGGGAGGTCGCGGTCCTCACCGCGATTCGTAGGGAACGGGGCAGTGGGGGTCGGGGTGGTGGTCGAGGACGACGGCGATGGAGGAGGCAGACCGGTGGGGGGAGGAGGCAGGCCGGCGAGGGCGAGGCGGCGTCGGTGCTCGGGCGGCGAGCGGCAGCCTCCTCCCCTCGATCCTGATCCAATCGGGGGAGAGGGGGTGATATTTCGAGGGGAGGAGTGGGGTGTCGGTGGGGGTGGGTTTCGGGGTCCAGGGGGGTTATGGGAGTGGGTGGGCTGGCCTGGTGGCCCGGTTGGGCTGCTTGCTGGGCCGTAGCCCAGTGGGGGGGGGCTTTTCTTTGTTTTTCTTTTGTTTTGTTTTCACTTTTTCTTTCTTTTAGTTATTTTCTTTTCTGTTTTAAATCATTTTAAATTATCTAGGCATTTTATAAAAATGTGTTTATTACACCATATTTACTTATGCAAAATATGGCACCTCCCGAACATTTTTGTTTTAAATTTTGAAAAACTTTTATTGTTGATATTAATTTGAATTCGAATTTTCAAACGGTTTGACCTAACGGTAGATTAGCAAAGTAACCATGGTGACGTGGCACCATTAGCGTGGGATTACTGTAGCATGATTATCCGGGCGTTACAAAGGTGCATCAACATTAGTTCTCTGAGAATCTTGCTCAACTCTCCTAGGGTGGCCCTCAGGATACAAAGGTTCCTGAGTCATTTTACCCCCTCTAGTCATAACTCTAACAGCATTATCATTTTTCTTATTATTTAACTCATTAACCAAATCATCTTGTGCTTTAAGCACTTGTTCTACCTGAGTGGTAACCATAGAAGCATGTTTACTAATAAGTTTAAGGTCACCTTTAACTCTAGACATATAATCACTCAAGTGTTCAATCATATAAGCATTGCGTTCCAATTGTCTACCAACATAAGCATTGAAGTTTTCTTGTTCAATAATAAAATTATCAAACTCATGCAAGCATTGCTAGCAGACTTATTACGAGGAATATCACCTTCATCAAATCTATAGAGAGTATTTACCTTTACTACCTGTGTCGGGTTATTAAGACCATGTATTTCTTCAATAGGTGGTAAATTCTTAACATCTTCAGCTTTAATACCCTTTTCTTTCATAGATTTCTTTGCTTCTTGCATATCTTCAGGACTGAGAAATAGAATACCCCTTTCTTCGGAGTTGGCATAGGAGTTGGTTCAGGAAGTATCCAATCATTATCATTACTCAATATATTATTCAATAGAAATTCAGCTTGCTCAACAGTTCTTTCCCTGAAAACACAACCAGCACAGCTATCCAGGTGGTCTCTGAAAGCATTTGTTAGTCCATTATAAAAGATATCAAGTATTTCATTTTTCTTGAGAGGATGATCAGGCAAAGCATTAAGTGATTGGAGAAGCCTCCCCCAAGCTTGTGCGAGACTCTCTTCTTCAATTTGCACAAAATTATATATTTCCCTTAAGGCAGCTTGTTTCTTATGAGCGGGGAAATATTTAGCAGAGAAGCAATAAATCATATCCTGGGGACTACGCACACAACCAGGAGCAAGAGAATTAAACCATGTTTTAGCATCACCCTTTAATGAGGACGGAAATAACTTAAGGATATAGTAGTAACAAATTTTTTCCTCATGATTGAATAGGGTGGCTATATCATTCAATTTAGTAAGATGTGCCACAAAAGTTTCAGATTCATAACCATAAAAAGGATCAGATTCAACCAAAGTAATTAACTCATGATCAACAGAGAAATCATAATCCTTATCAGAAATACAGATAGGTGAAGTAGCAAAAGCAGGGTCATATTTCATTCTAGCATTCAAAGACTTTCTTTCAGCTTAGCTAATAGTTTCTTAAGATCATATCGATCTTTGCAAGAAAAAATATCTCTAGCAGTCTCTTCATCCATAACATAACCCTCAGGCACCTCAGGCAATTCATCTCTAGGGGGAGAATCTTCATCATCACTTTCATCAATACTATCTGTTTCAATAATTTCTTCTCTATAACCCTAGCAAGTTGTTCATCAAGAAATTCACCTAATGGCACAGTATTATCAAGCATAGAAGTAGTTTCATCATAAGCATCATGCATAGCAGAAGTGGCATCATCAATAACATGCGACATATCAGAATCAATAGCAGGTGTAGGTGTCGCAAGTTAACTCAAAACAGAAGGAGAATCAAGTGCGGATCTAGATGGCAATTCCTTACTTCCCCTTGTAGTTGAGGAAAAAATCTTGGTTCTTTCATCTTTCAAGTTCCTCATAGTGATCAACAGATATAAATCTCAAGTGACTCAAAGAATAGAGCTATGCTCCCCGGCAACGGCGCTAGAAAATAGTCTTGATAACCCACATCACAACAGTTTTTGAGGGTAGAGTATTCAACCCAAATTTATTGATTCGACACAAGGGGAGCCAAAGAATATTCTCAAGTATTGGCAATTGAGTTGTCAATTCAACCACACCTGAAAGACTTAATATCTGCAGCAAAGTATTTAGTAGCAAGTAGTAAGGAAGTAACGGTAACGGTGGCAAATGTAACAGTAGCAGGTTTTGTAGCAATCGTAACAGTGGCAACGGAAAAGTAAATAAGAAAAGATTTATATGTGAAAAGCTCGTAGGCAATGGATCAATGATGGATAATCATATCGGATGCGATTCCTCAGGCAATAGTTATAACAAAGGGTGACACAGAACTAGCTCCAGATCATCAATGTAATGTAGGCATGTATTCCGAATATAGTCATATGTGCTTATGGAAAAGAACTTGCATGACATCTTTTGTCCTACCCTCCCGTGGCAGTGGGGTCCTATTGGAAACTAAGGGATATTAAGGCCTCCTTTTAATAGAGTACCGGACAAAAGCATTAACACTTAGTGAATACATGAACTCCTCAAACTACGGTCATCACCGAGAGTGGTCCCCATTATTGTCACTTCGGGGTTGCCGGATCATAACACATAGTGGGTGACTATTGACTTGCAAAATAGGATCAAGAACTCACATATATTCATGAAAACATAATAGGTTCAGATCTGAAATCATGGCACTCGGGCCCTACTGACAAGCATTAAGCATAGCAAAGTCATAGCAACATCAATCTTAGAACATAATGGATACTAGGGATCTAACCCTAACAAAACTAACTCGATTACATGGTAACTCTCATCCAACCCATCACCGTCCAGCAAGCCTATGATGGGATTACTCACGCACCGCGGTGAGCATCATGAAATTGGTGATGGAGGATGGTTAATGATGACGACGGCGACGGATTCCCCTCTCCGGAGGCCCGAACGGACTCCATATCAGCCCTCCCGAGGAAGATTAGGGCTTGGCGGTGGCTCCATATCGTAAAACGCGATGAATCCTTCTCTCTAATTTTTTTCTCCCTGAACGTGAATATATAGAGTTGGGGTTGAGGTCGGTGGAGTCCCAGGGGCCCACGAGGCAGGGGGCGCGCCCTGCACCCTCGTGGACAGGGTGTGGGCCCCCTGATGCTGATTCTTTCGCCAATATTTTTTATTAACTCTAAAACGTGTTTCGGTGGATTTTCAGGTCATTCCGAGAACTTTTATTTCTACACAAAAATAACACCATGGCAATTCTGCTGAAAACAACGTCAGTCCGGGTTAGTTCCATTCAAATCATGCAAGTTAGAGTCCAAAACAAGGGCAAAAGAGTTTGGAAAAGTAGATACGTTGGAGACGTATCAATGCCTAGCAAAGGGCGTAAAACTATAGCGCTTGTTGCGAGGCAACCCAATGAATAAAATTTATTTTTTCTTTTTCCTTTCTTTTTTTGAGTGATTATGCTACTATTAAGATTGTGTTTTTTGTGTTTTAATTAGTGTTTGTGCCAAGTAAAGCCTTTAGGACTTCTTGGGTGATAGTTGTTTGATCTTGCTGAAAACATAAACTTTTGCGCTCACGAAAACAATTCTTATTTTTAACCAGAGCATGATAAAATACCATTTTTTTGCAGTAGATTAATATACAAATTACCCAGGTCGTCCTTTTTTTAGAATTTTTGGAGTTGCAGAAGTATTCGAACAAATCAGATTGCTACAGATTGTTCTATTTTGACAGATTCTATTTTCTTTGTGTTGTGTGCTTATTTTGATGGCTCTATGGTTTTCTTTGATGAGTTTTTGCCATAGAAAAGGTGGAATACGGTAGTTTTAATGCAAAAAATAAAATATAAATTGGTTTGATACAGTACTTGTAGTAGTGATTTATTTTTCTTACACTAACGGATCTCATGAAGGTTTTGTTGAGTTTTGAGTCATTGAAGTTTTCAAGTTTTGGGTTATCTTACGATGGATGAAGGAATAAGGAGTAAGAAGAGCCTAACCTTGGGTATGCCCCAGCATCCCAAGCTATTATACAAAAATGAGCAAGCAACTAAGCTTGGGGATGCCCCGAGTGGCATCCCCTCTTTCTTCTAACGGCCATTGGTATTTTACTCGAAGCTATATTTCTTATTCGTCACATACTATGTGTTTTGCTTGGAGCGTCTTGTATGATATGAGTCTTTGCTTGTTTTATTTTGTCTTTTAAGTCTTGATTCCTTGCTGGACACACCTATTTGAGAGAGCCAAAATTATGTCATGACTTGTTAGAATTGCTCTCCATGCTTCACTTAAATCTTTTATGAACTATGGACTTGCTCTAGTGCTTCACTTATAACTTTTTTAGCACTGTGTGCTTTAGTATTTATGAAGAAATGCTCTCTTGCTTCACTTAGATTTATTTGAGAGTTAATAAAATTTTCAAGAAATTCTCTGTTGTTTCACCTAAATTAATTTGAGAGAAAGAAAAATTATGCTCATGATCTTCACTTATATTTGTTTGAGCTTATCAAAAGCAACATATGAAAATTAGTTCCAAAGTGATAGATATTCAAGAAGGATATAATAAAACCTTTGATGAAGATCATTGGACAAAATAAAGATGATTCTTAGTAATGGTTTTGAGATATGATGATGTGATATGTGAGTTATATTGACGTGTAATTATGCTTTAGTAAGAATATTGGTGTTAAGGTTATTGATTCCCTATGCAAGCATGAAAGTCAGTAATTATGCAATGAATTTATATCCTACTTGTGGTGCATTATTCGGTGTTAATTATGCTTAATGCTCGCTTATGAGATTATTCATTTCTTGGTTGGTCGCTTCTCAATCTTTTGCTAGCCTTCATTTTGCACTAAGTATGATCTCTACTTGTGCATCAAAAAACCTTTAAACCAGTTTTGCCACATGAGTCCACTATATCTACCTATATGCGGTATTCTTTTTCCGTTCTAAGCCAATTTGTATATGGCATCTCTAATTTTCAAAATAAAATTCTCTTTTGTGTGTTCGTTCCGCTCGCGAAGCGGTGACGGGTGGCTAATATTTTCCATGCTAGATGTGTTATTCTCACGATGAGTGTTTATTCACTTGTCATTGCACGAGAGTAAGGCAAAGGTATTAGGGATGCCCATTCCCGAAACGGAAATGAATTTACTTTATGTTGTCAAATAATAAATTCTTTGGAAAGTGTTGGTATGGAGGGCAACCGTGGATACCGCTAGCCATGGAAAGTGAAAGTATGGTTGAAAAAGAATAAACTTTATTTTTGGTTTGGGAACCGCCTATGATATATCTAGCAGGAAAGTGTTGGGAACTCTAAGTCGTTTTCATTGGTGGGAAGGATACACCCCCCAAAATGTTTTTATCTCTAAATTTTTCGCTTTGAGCTATGGCACCTCTACAAATCCCTACTTCCCTCTGCAAAGGGCCTTTATTTTACTTTATGCTATTTTTATTTTTGAATCTGAGTCTCCATCTTCTCTTATAAAAGCACCAACTAGGAGGCAATATGATCGTACTTGAGTATTGGGCTAGTTAATATGCGATTGTGTTTCATGAATGGATCAATGGTTGAGCATGATGGGCTAGGGATAACTTATTCTAGTATTGATATTTTGAAAGACATGGTTGCTTGTTGATATGCTTCAGTATTTAAATTATCATGGCAAAACTAGACTATTGCTTTGAATCACATAAAAGTCCAAATGTCCATGCTATAAAGAAAAGATTATGATATGACATGTTAGGCAGCATTCCACATCAAAAATTCTGTTTTTATCACTTACCTACTCGAGGACGAGTAGGAGTTAAGCTTGGGGATGCTGATACGTCTCCAACATATCTATAATTTTTGATTGTTCCATGTTGTTATAATTTTATAGTCATTTTATATCATTTTTTGGTACTAACCTATTGACATAGTGCCAAGTGCCAGTTGCTGTTTTCTGCATGTTTTTTTTACATCGAAGGAAATGAATACCAAACGGAGTCCAAATGCAACGAAACTTCATGGAGAATTTTTTTGGACCAGAAGACACCTAATGGGCCCTGGTTGCGCCTGGGGGTGCTCTGAGGAGAGCACAACCCACCAAGGCACGCCAGGAGGCCCAGGCGTGACCTGGTGCGTTGTGCCCACCTCGGGTGCCCCCGGACCGCCTCTTTGCTCTATAAATACCCCAATATTCCCAAAACACTAGGGGAGTCGACGAAATATTGATCTAGCCACCGCAGAGTCCAGAACCACCAGATCCAATCTAGACACCATCTCAGATGGGCTTCACCAACTCCATTGTTGCCTCTCCGATGATGCGTGAGTAGTTCTTTGTAGACCTTCGGGTCCATAGTTAGTAGCTAGATGGCGTCCTCTCTCTCGCTGAATTCTCAATACAATGGTCTCCTGGAGATCCATATGATGTAACTCTTTTGCGGTGTGTTTGTTGGGATCTGATGAACTTTGAGTTTATGATTAGTTATATCTTTTTTATATCCAGGAAAGTGTTTGAGTTTCTATGATCTCTTTTATGCATGATCTCTTATAGCCTCGTATTTCTTCTCCAATATTTGGGTTTTGTTTGGCCAACTTGATCTATTTATCTTGCAATGGGAAGAGGTGCTTTGTAGTGGGTTCGATCTTACGGTGCTTCATCCTAGTGACAGAAGGGGAACCGACACGTATGTATCGTTGCTACTAAGGATAAGACAATGGGGTCTATCTCTACATAGATAGATCTTGTCTACATCATGTCATCATTCTTATTGCATTACTCCGTTTTTCCATGAACTTAATACACTAGATGCCTGCTGGATAGCGGTCGATGTGTGGAGTAATAGTAGTAGATGCAGGCAGGAGTCGGTCTACTAATCTTGGACGTGATGCCTATATAATGATCATTGCCTAGATATCATCATGATTATTTGAATTCTATAAATTTCCCAACAGTAATTTGTTCACCCGCCGTTTGCTAATTTTCTCGAGAGAAGCCACTAGTGAAACCTACGGCCCCCGGGTCTCTTTCTCATATATTTGGTTTTGCGATCTACTTTTCCTTTGCATTTATTTTCAGATCTATTAAACCAAAAATACAAAAATACTTTTCTGCACTTTATTTTATTTGCGATCTATTTATTCAATCTATTACAACTTTCTCCCGTCCACGCACCAATTTCTGGCGCCGTTACCCGAAAGGGATTGACAACCCCTTTAACACGTCGGGTTGCGAGTGGTTGTTATTTGTGTGCAGGGGTTGTTTACGTTGTGTTGCTTGGTTCTCCTACTGGTTCGATAACCTTGGTTTCATCACTGAGGGAAATACCTACCTTTGTTGTCCTGCATCATCCCTTCCTCTTTGGGGAAATACCGACGTAGTCATAGCCGACATCAGGGCCTTCGTGGAGACCGTCAAGGTATGGCAGCGGGAGTGGTTCTACATCACCGAACCCCGCGGCGCCAGGTAGGCGGCCACTCCGGAGTTCAGACCCGGACCCCCTATGCGGCTTGCGTCATGGACCAACAAGGGCTTCGACTGGGGGTCGACCGTGGAAGTGCTGACGCTGCAGAAGTGTATCAAAAACATGAGAAACAAGAACACCAGTCTCACTGACGTGATTCGGGTGATGCTCTTTCGCAGGATCCTCCCCTGTCAATTCTGACCCTCCACACGTGGGAGTTCAATCAGGAGGGTCCGTGGACCCTGCAGTGCTGCTTCGGCACAATGCACGAAGCGATATGGAAGCTGCTCTTCAAGGCCCAGAAGACGTGGCTGAAGAAGACCGAAGACATCGGCTTCGACAGTGCGAATCTGACCACTCCGGTAAGTGTGTTATTCAAACATACACTTGGTCCATAAATTCTTAGGCATCATGAGTTTTCCGTCCCTCTCACAGGGCTGGACAGCGAAGGCGAAGCGGATCAAGTGTCCGGCACCGCTGCCTGAAGATCCGGCCACACCCCAGCTCAAGAAGATGCTAGTTCCGGCGCCCTATCAGGCGCCGGAGAAGGAGGCCAAGAAGAAGAGCAAGGAGGCCAAGGGCGGCCTCCGCCGTAATGGTACTTCGGACGCAGTGTTCGGCGAGACCGAAGTCCCCTCCTCCCACGAGGGAGAAGAAGACGAAGAGGAGGAGGAGGCAGAAAGTGACTCCCCCCTCAAGGGAGGAAAAGAAAAGGGCAGCCTCCACAGACCCGGAGGAGGGGGCGTCCAAGAGGGAGAAGATAACCCTCTCGGATGGTTCGGATTCGAATGCCGAACACACCCCTGTGAGGCACCCCAGGGCAAAGCCCCTAGCATCATCGTAAGTATCAAAGGATACTTTACAGATATCTGGTCTTTTACGGTTTTAATATAACATATTATGTCATGTGTATTTCAGTCCGGCCCGCGACCTCCCCCAACTTTCGCTATCTGAGGGGAACTCTCTGGCCACAGAGAGGTGAGGAAGGCTGCCAATACGGCGCCCGAGGGTGAGGCCTCGACTGCCGAGAACATGGGGGGTGCAACCCCCATGGTGACCGACGGTGGGGGCCCTGACCAGTCCGGGCCCCAGCCGATCACTATTCCGGAGACCCATATGGCTCCGGAATTGAGCGACAACCCCCTTCGAAGGAGGGGGAAGCATCAACTCGGGCGGCGACCTCCACTAATCCGGAGGCGCCAAACGCTCTGGTGGAGGCACTACAATGTGCTTCCGTCGTGGAGGAGCACCGCACCCTGATGGGTGTGGTGGTGTAGAAGGTTCAGTCTACCAAGAGCGGGCTGAAAGAAGCCTTCACCAGCCTGCTAACGGGCTTCGAGGTATGCGACGTAATACTCTTAGACGCTTTTCACATGAAGGAGATATGCCTGTATATAGATAGTAGCCCCTGAGACTGTGTTCGTTTTGAAAAAAGCCAAACAGAGGATCATATAGTATTCGAAAGAGGTGGCATACTTTTCTATTTTATAACACGCTTCCCTATTGGCGGCAACCGCCCAGGCTACTGAAGTTTCCGAACTCAAGCGGAAGCTGAAGCTGGCTGATGATGATATCGACCGCATCGGTGAGGCGCAAGGTATGTTTAAAAGAGCTCTTGTATGCCTAAAGTGATATGCAAATTAAGAGTTAAGCTCATGCACTGCGAGGAATATTATTGCAGGTAGCACGCCCGAGGTAGAGACCCTCAAGAGCGCCCTTGTGCAAGCCAAGGAGTAGGCGAAGGCGAGCAAAGCGGCCGCTGACAAAGCGGATGCGGATTTAAAGACTGAACAGGTCGCCCGCCACCAGTACGAGGAGAGGGTGACCGAGGTGAAGCAAGAGCTGAAGGACGCCGCCGGCAAGTGCGAGGCCTTGGAGGAGAAGAATACGGCCCAAGCGGCCGATCTCGCCAAGGCCCTTCAGAAGGTCAAAAAAGCGCGGACCGAGGCCCAGGGTGCTCAGGAGGAGATTCGGCAGGCCAAACAAATAGCGGCTGGTAAGCCCTTTCTCTTGCAGAGTATATTTGGGGTTCAGAGATATGCCTTTCTCTCTCGACTATGGAGTTCTCCAGACGCCTTTGCGGATCTTCCGGGGAGTGCCACCGACGTCGCGCAATTCTTCATAGCCCAGGAGGGGAGCTCAACGGAGAAGCTCCTCTAGTCACAGTTCCTGGCACCAGAACACCCGGTGGTTTTGAACAACCAGATGAATCAACTGGCGCAGCTGCATAGGATGTCCGGCTTGGCCATGAAGGTCGTCATAGTCTGGTTGTGGCAAACCGAACCCATTCCTAGCAGCTACTTCGGCCTGGTGAAGCGACTCGTCGACACGCTGCCTCGGGTGGAAGCTGTAAAGCGCTCGGCGTGCATAGAGGGTGCGCGGATGGCCTTTGCCCGTGTCAAGATGCACTGGGCGAAGATGAAGGCCACCGTCGTGGCGAACGAGGGCCCACCCGAAGGCAAGGACCACCGCAAGCCGGAGCGGTATTTTGACGACATCCTGGAGGGTGCCCGAATAGTAGAGGGCCAATGCTCAAAAGATATCATGTTTGAGTGAATGTAATATATTTATCCAGACTATGTGTTATGAACCAAGGCCTATAATATATGTATGCTTTTTTCTGAAATTACTTTCCTCTTGTGCGGCCGCTTTTTAATCTTGAGAGTTTGCCAGTCGTCGGCTTCAGCCCCCACGTAGATGCTACGGGGGTGTTCGGAATAGCGCATGATCACACTTGACCCAACGTCTTGGTCCGTGAAGGAGGTGTCTGCGCAGCGAACCAGGCAATCAGACTATGCGGCTTTATCACTTTCACGTAGCCATAGGAGTATGATGGTGGGACTAAGTACTAGCCCTTGGTGCATATGCGGCGATCCAAATTGGGATGCCTTAGGCGCGTGACTGGACGAAGGCCGGTCCTTCGTATAATACGAATGAAATCGCAAGAGATTTATAGTAAGTCGCCGAATTGCCGACCCGCTCTTGCGGCATCATGATAGTTAGTTTTCAGCACTGAGGTGTTTGACCGGACGAACTAGAAACACAATCGCAGTAGTTCTCCCTTTACTACCCTAGCCGAACAAGCGGAAAGTAAGGTAGTAATCATAGGAGCCGGGCAACCCAACTATTGACCAAAGACATGATTCGGAGCTGATGCATATAATGCAATATTTGGGACGCCGAAGTATACTCTAGAAGTGTTCAGACTTTTTAAAAATATTTGTGGCCGAATAGAGCCCCTGGCATTGAAGCCGTACCAAAGTATATATGGCAATCTGACGCAAAGAAGGAATACAGATTATGAAATAAACCAATACCGAACAGGGGTTGGTGAAAAACTATTTCCATTATAATCTGATTGATACGTCAAACGTGCTATTGCAGATAAGGCCATAAATATCAAGGCTATTTTACATGCCGAGAATTTATAAACAAGGGAAACCTGTATACATGGCCTAAAAAAGAAAAGGTAGTCTTGAAGATCCCTTGGACAGTCTGCCGCACGTCTGCGCCGCTTTCGCCTTGGTGCAAGATCCTTTGAGAGGAGCAAACGATGATCGTTTATATATAAGGGGCTTTGGAAAGAGCCCTTGTTCGATCGTAAAGTGATTAGGTTTTAATGAACTTGTAATATGAGCGGAAAAAAGAGAGGAAAAAGGTTAAGGTCCGAATAGGGTCGAGCCGCACTATGAACCTTGCCTGCAAAATGCCTCCGTCGTTGCCCAAGGTATTTTAAGTGCGTAGTTATGCACACGCGGTACATATGCCGCAGTTAGCTGAGGCGATTGACAGAGGCGGAACAGCTAGTCCAGTACGGAGGAAGCAGTCCATGTTTCCATTGACTGTGATAACACCATGCAGTCCGGGCATCTTGGGCTTCAAGTAAGCATAGTGTGGGACTGCATTGAAGCGGGTGAAGGCGGTACGTCCGAGCAGTGCGTGATAACCACTGTGGAAGGGGACAATGTCGAAGATCAAGTCTTCACTTCGAAAGTTATCCGGTGAACCGAAGACTACTTCCAATGTTAATGAACCCATGCAGCGGGCCTCGACGCCGGGTATCACTCCTTTAAAGGTGGTGTTACTAGGCTTGATCTTGACGGGTCAATACCCATTTTATGAACAGTGTCTTGATAAATCAAGTTAAGACTGATGCTGCCATCCATAAGGACTCGAGTGAGATGGAATCCATCGATGATTGGATCGAGAACCAGGGCAGCCGAACCTCCATGATGGATACTGGTCGGATGGTCTCTACGACCGAAGGTTATCGGACAAGCCGACCAAGGATTGAATTTTGGGGCGACCGGCTCGACGGTGTAGACGTCCCTTAGTGCAAGCTTGCGCTCCCTCTTGGGGATATGAGTGACGTATATCATATTCACTATTTTTACCTCAGGGGGAAATTTCTTCTCCCCCCTGTGTTGAGTGGGCGGGGCTCATCATCGTCCTCGCTTGGTGGCCCTTTCCCCTTATGTTCTGTGTTTAACTTACCGGCCTGTTTGAAGACCCAACTTTTTCTGTTGGAATGATTTGCAGGCTTATCTGGGGTACCATGAATCTGGCAAGGCCGATCGAGTATTTTGTCTAAATTGGATGGGTCGTCCCTGTTGTCTTTGAATGGCTTCTTTCGCTGACCGGGTTTAGAGCCGCTGAATCCGACGTTGACCGATGTTTCTTCGATTTCTTCATTGTTGTTCCGACGCTTGTGCTTGTTACGTTGTGGCCGTCCGTTGCCTTCCCTGGCTTCAGAGGTACCGGGGTCACTGGTACTGTTGCTTCTACAAGCTAACCAGCTATCTTCTCCCGCGTAGAAGCGGGTCATGAGTGCGGTAAGAGCTGCCATAGACTTCGGCTTTTCTTGGTCGAGGTGTAGGACGAGCCATTCGTTGCGGACGCTATGTTTAAAGGCCGCGAGGGCTTCGGCCTCCGGACAATCAACGATTTGGTTCTTTTTAATTAAGAACCTAGTCCAGAGTTTGCGGGCTGACTCTCCGAGTTGCTGGACTATGTGACTAAGGCCATCGGCATCCGAAGGCCAGACATAAGTACCTTGGAAGTTTTCTCGAAACGCATCCTCCAAATCTTCCCAGTTGTCAATAGAGTTCTCTAGGAGGCTGTTTAGCCAGTGTCGTGCTGGTCCCTTTAGTTTTAGGGGGTATTTAATGGCGTGGAGATCGTCACC